>NC_136280.1:17757750-18357750 GCF_964198595.1 Lampetra fluviatilis
GTCATCTGGTCCAACCCATGTGAGACTAGCGTCTAAGGAAAACTGTCTCGGGTGTGGACCAATCAACATCAAGGACAGTGCATATGTAATGTAGTAACTCCACGGGAGACGACTTCACGGGTAACACACTCTTTATTTTATCAAACTTGGTTACAGGTGACTAACACCTACTTTGTATCTCGGGTGACAAACACCCACTTCGCTACTTGGCGACTAACGCCCACTGAGTTACTCGGATGACCAACATCCACTTAGTACTCGGGTGACAAAACCCACTTAGCTACTTGGCGACTAACGCCCACTGAGTTACTCGGATGACCAACATCCACTTAGTACTCGGGTGACAAACACCCACTTAGCTACTTGGCGACTAACGCCCACTGAGCTACTCGGATGACCAACATCCTCTTAGCTACTTGGCGACTAACGCCACTGAGCTACTCGGATGACCAACATCCACTTAGTACTCGGGTGACAAACACCCACTTAGCTACTTGGCGACTAACGCCCACTGAGCTACTCGGATGACCAACATCCACTTAGCTACTCGGCGACTAACGCCACTGAGCTACTCGGATGACCAACATCCACTTAGCTACTCGGCGACTAACGCCACTGAGCTACTCGGCTTCACTAGGTCTTCAGCTCCGTCTTCGGGTCTTCAACTGGGTAACTCTCCCCGAGTGCTCTCGCGCGTCCCCCTTTATACCCCACCTGCGGACGTCGCTGCGAGCACCCACTTATTCGACCAATCGCCGGGTGCTGGCTACGATCCTCTTTTCCCACATCTCATCATGCCTCACCACTCACTCCGCGCCGCCTCGTCATCTGTCACTCCCGGCGCGCGCGTCCACACCACGCCCACAACGCGTGCCCAACCCCGCACCCCGCGCCGCCCCGTGATCCATCACTGTCACAGTCGGCGCACGTCAATACCACCACTACATCACCCCCTACCACATAGCTCGCAGCCGCCCCGGCTGCTACAAAAATTACAAACCCTCCCTGTGTGCCCCGTAACACAACACAACAACAAGAACAACAACTAAGCTAACAACACAACACGACGCGAACACCACCATCCGCAACCCTCAACCAATGCCACCGCGACAACAGAACAATATATACAAACCGGCGAGTGACAATAGCAATGTGTATACAAAAAAAAAAAAAATGTAAATTTTTTTTTTTTCTTTCGACTCGTGCAGTGTCCCCTTTTCTTCCGAGCGTCCCTACAACGGGACATTATCCCGGCAGAGGGGAACACCGGGCGAGCTCGGTGTAGAGCACAAAAAAAACCCGTCCTCATGAAAATTGTTGAGACCTAGCCCGAGTCCGCCTTGCCGGTCCGTCGTACGGCACCAGACGCGGTTGAACGTCCGGTGGTGCCGGCGGTTCAGGAAGACATCGGCCAGGCATCGAGGACTCGTGCGTGCCCCGGGGTTCAGGCTCTCGATGGTCAGCAGCCGTCAAGCCCGAGGCACCTGGGGGTGGGTCAGGTGGAGACACGTGAGGATCAGCCTGCGACACCTCCCTCCCCGAGTCGACGGTCACATCACACGCCCGGTCGTCACGGCACAGAACGGGGTCACACGGTGCCGCATAGGGCTTCAGTCGGGAGGGGTGCACATACCAACGGCGTTTCCCCCATTTAATCTGTATACTCTGGGGCCGTGCAACCCGCACAATTTCCACCGGTCCCCTCCAAGGTCTCAACAACTTGGGGGACGTAGCCAACGGTGCATGTGGACAATGCAGCCAGGCCTTATCGCCTGGTTTCCAATCATGCGTATGCACCCTCCGCTCATGCAATTTCTCGTTTGCAATTTGCCGCGACCGCGAATTCAACCTTGCCCCCTCCCGCGCTTCAGTCAATTTGGCGATATTAAATTTGATGTGGTCTGCCAATTTAGATTTTGCACGTGGCTGGGAAATCCCCAGTTGGACGTCCATGGCCGGATCGGCCTCCCGCCCATACATAAGAAAAAATGGGGAAAACCCTGTCGCCGCATGAGGGGCCATTCGATAGGCCGCGAGTACCCCCGGCACCTGTAAGTCCCAATCAACCTGATCGTCGCAGACCTGTTGGCACAACATAGACGTAATCGTTCTGTTCAGACGCTCAACCATCCCGTCAGTCTGCGGGTGGTAGGGGGAAGTACGCACTTTCTTTGTACCCAACAGGTCGCACACCTCGCGCAACAAAACGCTCGAAAAATTCTTCCCTTGATCCGTCAGCAAGCGTTCGGGGGCGCCCTTGTCCAACACATAACCCTGGACAAAGGCGTCCGCCACCGCCGCAGCCGACTGGTTGGCGAGCGGCCATGCCATAGGCCATCGGGTGAAGTATTCCACGCCAACCAGCAGGAACCTATTTCCCCTTGGTGTAACCGGAAAGGGCCCCAAGATGTCCAACGCTACCAATTCGTTTATACGCGAAACCTGAATGGATTGCAGCGGTGGATTAGCCGCCAATGGTGGCGGTTTCCTTTTGGCGCACTCTACGCATCCCTTAAGAATATTCGCCACGTCGTTACCCATCCCCGGCCAATAATAGTCTCGCTGGATTAGGGCGAGCGTTTTGTGAAAACCCAGATGCATGAGCCGTTCATGAGCTGCCAGAACAATCCTACCCCGCATAGCAACAGGCACCACGAGCACGTGACGCCGGGACATGTTGTCCCACCTCATCAACAGGCCCTGTCTGCACACCCAGGAACCGACCCGCGCCTCCCCTTGTTCGGGAGCGCCAACTTTCCGACGCAGCGTAAGTAGGGAACTGTCGGACATCTGGAGGCGGCCCCACTCAATGAGGGGCAACGACAACAGCGAATCCCTCCCCGTGGGGGCGTCCTCTCCCGGGGTGTCAGTGGCGGCGAGCGCAACTCCCGGGGCGCCGGCGACCGGGGGTTTGCACCGCACTGATCCCAACAAACATGTGCAGTCCGTGCACGGCGGCAACCGCGACAAGGCGTCCGCGTTTGAGTGCCGCAACCCTTTTCGGTAAATCGTCGTGAATTGGTAGTCTTGAAGGACCTCCAACCATCGGGACAATTGGCCCGATGGCTGCGCCACGCGCATAGCGTATTGTAGAGCCGCATGGTCCGTCCGGACCGTAAAATGACGGCCGTAAAGATACGGCCTGAATTGCTGTGTAAAAAACACAATGGCTAACAATTCACGACGAGTTACGCAATAGCGTTGTTCTGCGGGGGAAAGAACCCTACTACCGTAGGCGACCACCCGTTCAACCCCCCCGACCAACTGTGAGAGCACCCCCCCGATACCCGTATTGCTGGCGTCCGTGTCAAGCAAAAACGGTTGTGTGAAATCGGGGTAACACAAGGGGGGAGCCTGCACCAAAGCGTCACGGAGGGAGCAGAACGCATCCTCCTCCTCTGCCCCCCAGTGAAACCTCACACCCTTAGCCGTCAAAGCGTGCAGGGGCTTGGCTATGGTGGCAAATTGCTTGACAAAACGACGGTAATAGGAGGCAAAACCAATGAAACTACGAACCTCCGTGACCGAGGTTGGCGTTGGCCATGAGCTGACGCAATGCGTCTTAGCAGGGTCCGTCGAGATCCCTGAACGACTCACGATATGGCCCAAATACCTGACAGATTCCCGAAGCAGAAAACATTTAGCCGGTTTAAATTTTAGCTTAGCGGAACGCATCCTGAGGAACACCGCTCTCAGTCGCTGGAGGTGCTCCTCGAAAGTCCGACTAAAGACGATAATATCGTCAAGATAAATCAAACAGGTATCCCATTGGAGGCCTGACAAAACCAATTCCATGAGTCTCTGGAACGTGGCGGGGGCGGAATGTAAGCCCATGGGCAAACGGTTGAATTCAAAAAGGCCCCCAGGTGTGCGGAAAGCAGTTTTAGGTTTAGACTCGTTATCGAGTGGCAATTGCCAAAATCCAGAAAGCAGATCAAGTGTGGAAAAAAACTGCGCTCCCGCCAAGGCATCCAGCGACTCATCCATCCTGGGGAGCGGATACGCATCCGCCATCGAGATTTTGTTTAAGCGGCGGAAATCGACACAAAACCGCAAGGACCCGTCCTGTTTCTTTACTAGGACAATAGGAGCACCCCACGGACTAGAAGAGGGCGAAATGATATCGGCCGCCAACATATCATTAACCGCCGATTGCACATGTTCCTTCTCGGCCGGGCTGAGCCGGAAAGGATTCTGACGAATAGGGCCCGCGTTCCCTGTAGCTATGTGGTGGCGCAACAGGTCAGTGCAGCCGATATCGTACTTATGTTTGCTGAACACGTCAGCAAACTCGATGAGCAAACCCCTCAATGCTCCCAATTGCACCCCGGACAAGTTAGCAGAACCCGCACACAGCGAGTCCAACCACTCAGTCCCCTCATCACTTTGAGGATGCGACTCGACAGTAAAATCTGCTTGAGCCACGAGCCGTTCCTCAACGGGCAGCGGCGCGGCGTGAGCCAGCACCGTTCCCTGCGCAATTACGGCCGGCCGCGACCCCGTATTCAGGACCATTACGAACGGCTCACTGTCCCCTCTCACCATGGTTTGAGCAACCGCTAAGTCGAGGCCCTTACTGGCTCTGTTTGACGGCCCCAACAGCACCCCCTGTGCCTCCGCACCCACCTCGAGTGGCTTCCTGAACCGAAGGGGTACTAACATTTGCGATCCCGGGGGTACCCGTACAGTGTGAGTCGCCAGCGCCTGCACCGTCGCACAAACCGTGCGCACTTTGATAGGGCTCGACAAGAAGGCAACCCGCCGACCTGACGGAAGCTCTATGCAGGCCTGATCAATAAGAATTTTGATGGGCATTTTTGACAAAAAGTCCGTACCTAGCAAACAGGGAACGGCCAGCGATGATGATACAAAAATAGGGCCCGCTAATTTAATGTCCCCAATGCAAATAGTCGCCCGAATCTGGCCGATGATCCCCAGGGATCCCCCATTCGCCGCATAAAATGGCACGTCTACCGGCAGAAGGGGTCTACTTTGGACGGGAAGGATGTTATAAATAAGGTCCGAGATGATGGTGGCCGACGCACCCGTGTCAACAAGCACCCGGACCTCAACCCCGTCAATGAACCCCGTTACCACGGACGACCCGGCTGACGCAGCCACGATCCTGTGGGCCAATTCGGACCACTCGACTGCTTGCGGGCCGCGTACGGACCCCCCCCGCCGAATTGAACCCCCGGCACCCAGCCGCGAACCCCCCACCGCGAAGCGGCGACCCGAATGTGCCGTGTTTGTGGACCGAACGTGTGAGGTGCCGCGACTTGCCGGGTTTTGTTGGGATGACTTGTGGCCCTGGTCGTCGTCCCGACGTGGTCCTGCGGTGCGCGGACGCGGGGCCCGGCACCCGGCTGCGACGTGACCCCGAAGGCCGCAGTTGTAGCAGACGACGGACGTCGTAGGTTTCGGTTGCTCCAGCTTGCGGGGCGAACGTGTGGGCGAACGACCTCCCGTTCTCCACTCCCCCGGACACGGTGCAGCGAAGGCCCGCTCCTGCACCGCAGCTGGCTGAGGTTCGGCGATCGTGGCGGCCAGTGCCGCATTCCCCGGCCATTTGCAGACGACCCCCGGCTTGCGTTTGAGGACCTCGTACGCGTGAATGCTCATGGCGATCGCCAGGGAGCAGATCTCCATCTCGTCTGCCACGTTGATGGGGACCCCCAACTCGTGGGCCAACACCAGCAGCTGCTCCGTCACCATGGCGTCCTTCCCCTCCTTATCCATGCGGGGAAAAGCCGCGTCCGCCAAGGCGAGCAGTGCCATGCGGTAGGCTAGCGTCGTTTCCCCAGCCACCTTCCGCCGATCGTAGAACTGGTGGCGGCACGTGGAGGGCGGCCCGAACACCTTCGCCATCAGGTGTAGTGCGGCCTGGAGCGTAGAGCGGGACGACCTTGCAGCAGATGTGAAGGCTGCAAGCGCGTCGTCGTCAAGCATCGCTGGCAACGCACGCAGGGCAGTGGTGTCGGACCACCCCGACATCTCCTGATGAGCGAGGAACCTTCGTTGGAAGGCTCCCCAGTCGCCCCCATCCGCCTTGAACGCCGACAGCGCGGGCAATCTTTGCTGGAGGACCCGATCGTCGTCGACGTCGGAGAGATTTTCCCGCGCTCCGCTGGAGTTGTGTAAAATGTCGGCTCGGTTGTCAGGCGCAAAATGGAGGGCTCCGGCGCGCGCCGATGACGTGGGCTGCGCTGCGCGGAGGTGTCCGGCCACGTGGCGTCCGTCTTTCCCGCCAATCGGTGGCGGCCCCCCAAAAACGGCGGCAACTTCCAGGCTTTTGGCGCGAAGCGCCCTTTGGCGGGAATCCTCCACCGTCGCTTCCTCCACGACCCCCGCAGCCGTTTTTCCGCTCGCCGGAACGGAGATGTCGGCCAAGACAGCGGCGGCGGCGAGTAGCAACTCCGCCAAGCGGGCGTGCGCGTCCTGGAGGCCGGTGTCGGAGGCAAGCGGAGCGTCGGCCATCACCGCGAAGTGCTGCATCGGCGGCAACTCCTCGTCCTCTACTCCCGAGGTCGGTGTCCCCGGTACGCCGTCGTCATCCCGACCTCGCTCGTGGGTACGGGTAGTCTTCCTTGTGTCCATACTTCTTGAAGACAGGTTTACTTCTGACGCCAGTTGTAATGTAGTAACTCCACGGGAGACGACTTCACGGGTAACACACTCTTTATTTTATCAAACTTGGTTACAGGTGACTAACACCTACTTTGTATCTCGGGTGACAAACACCCACTTCGCTACTTGGCGACTAACGCCCACTGAGTTACTCGGATGACCAACATCCACTTAGTACTCGGGTGACAAACACCCACTTAGCTACTTGGCGACTAACGCCCACTGAGTTACTCGGATGACCAACATCCACTTAGTACTCGGGTGACAAACACCCACTTAGCTACTTGGCGACTAACGCCCACTGAGCTACTCGGATGACCAACATCCTCTTAGCTACTTGGCGACTAACGCCACTGAGCTACTCGGATGACCAACATCCACTTAGTACTCGGGTGACAAACACCCACTTAGCTACTTGGCGACTAACGCCCACTGAGCTACTCGGATGACCAACATCCACTTAGCTACTCGGCGACTAACGCCACTGAGCTACTCGGATGACCAACATCCACTTAGCTACTCGGCGACTAACGCCACTGAGCTACTCGGCTTCACTAGGTCTTCAGCTCCGTCTTCGGGTCTTCAACTGGGTAACTCTCCCCGAGTGCTCTCGCGCGTCCCCCTTTATACCCCACCTGCGGACGTCGCTGCGAGCACCCACTTATTCGACCAATCGCCGGGTGCTGGCTACGATCCTCTTTTCCCACATCTCATCGTGCCTCACCACTCACTCCGCGCCGCCTCGTCATCTGTCATTCCCGGCGCGCGCGTCCACACCACGCCCACAACGCGTGCCCAACCCCGCACCCCGCGCCGCCCCGTGATCCATCACTGTCACAGTCGGCGCACGTCAATACCACCACTACATATATAAGAAGCTTGTGAAGGATGCTACTGGGCTGTTGGGAGGCAGTCGTCCAACAACAATGACAGCTCACAACAACGAGCGTAGCACCAATCTTCAAAAACACAGCACGTTGGCACAGTATGGGGCACAGGTGATGCATCTGCTAGTCATCTCAGTCAACCCATGGCACCTGCATTTGTCCCGTGACCTCCTGTAAGCAAGCCTTCGACACTTCACATGGCCTCAAAGTTCACAGTCTGGCACAGGCGACGTGGTGACGCCACCGTCATTTAGTGACAAACGCTGGCTGTTATTGTTGGTGGTAGTGATGGTGGTATTTGTGATGGTGTTGGCGTTAGTGGTGGTGTTGGTGGTGGTGATGGTGTTGGGTTGATGTAGTGTAGCGGTTAGCGTACTGTGCTACAAACCTGGTTCATGGCCAACACCAGTGACGATCATCTAAACCTGTTCTCAGCCTCCTCCCCTAGGTCGATTCAGCCTCAAATAAGTTCCTGGTGTGGTATGCAAACATTGCCACTAGGGAGACAAGGGCGTCCGGGCGTGGTGCTGACCACCCACCTTCTAATGTGTCCTTCGAACCTTCATAGCACTTGCCCTAACAGTCTATTCAGGCTATATGGGTAATTGTTGTCTTTTATTGTGTTGCAGCCATTGCGGCTGCATGAGTAACAGTCCTGAACCTCACCCATTTCCTCTCAGCATCAAGAAAAGAGGGGACGATGCCAACCCCAGCTGAAAGTGATATTTAACTTCCTACTCGCAACTGTCCTCAGCTAGCTGAGACCAGGCTATTGTGGGTTTGAATTTGGTCCTAACTGGACACCACAGGAGTGGAAGAAAGGTGGACATCTTACAGATGTCAATCCGATGGTCAATGGACAAATCAGTTCCATGGCAGGTCCTGGTGTCATGTCAAGGACATGGGCTTGCATCCACTGTTCCATCAGTATATAGTTGAGCAGATATTTGTGCATCCAGGGTACTGTGTGGATGCGCTCATGCTGGAACTGTGTGTTGGTAATTTCAAGCCCCGGGCTGCACTGAAGTCTAGCAGCATCATACTGTTGTTGTTGATCTGATCTGGCCCATGCCTTCCAATCACTCAGGCCCAGGTATTTGTTTCATTACCCACTTGGCCATTAAAGTCACCCAATAGGATGACTCTATCCAGAGCTAGTATCTGGGACAGGTCATAGAAGGCTTTTAACTAACTGGCATTCATCTTCTTGGTTCTTTCGGTAAAGTCACGTAGAAGGGAAGTAATAAAATAATAAAAATAAAACATAATAAAACAATTCTCACGACGTTTCGGCCACAACGCAAGCAGCCATCCTCAGGCGAAGAATGAAACACCCCAAGCTTGGAGCGTATATTTAAGCTGGGTTAGAGGGGGGGGGGAGGTGGGAAGAAGAGCGCCTAAACAAAATAATTTGCATATCAAGAGGAATTCAGCATATGGAAAATGCGTAGGAGGTGGGCGGGGGGGTTCCAAATCAATACTATGCCCGTGCATTATGCAGGATTAGCAGCATCAAAGGGGGGGGGGGAAGTGGGGGAGCATTAACAAAGGAAAGGAATGTTAATAGTATGTAGCTGTAGTTACTAAACAACCACGTAAAAAACTACAGTATAAACTGCATGACAAACTAAAGTATAAACTACATAGCATCATCAGTAAACTTACTATACTCTACAATAAGCTGAGTTACTAACAGTAAGTAATACATGAAAAATTCTACGTTGTAAAAAATTATATAATATGCTTCCATCTAAACTTTATTCTCTTACATCACACGCGTCTATACCGTACTATATACTTCCATAGGCAAAACCAACATTAAATTACATACTGTATTGCTATAAACCACCCTATACCTTATACATTTTTAATATAACACTATGTATTATTCTACCCACCCTAATGTGTATCAAAATGGTTTATTACGTCCTTCCAGTGATTGCTAAGCCAGAATCCATCTTCTCGGTTAAAATTGTCTCTGTGTTTGTAAATGTGGATCGCCTCATGTACGAATCTCTCATGATAGCCAGATGGCTTGCAGAGAACCTCTGTCTTGGAGAAGTCAATGTCATGTGAGCCCACTGAGTTGTAACAGTGATCTGCCACGGCTGAGGTGTTTGTCCTACAGTGTTTCAGGTCAGCTTTATGTTCACGGATGCGGTCCGAGACATGTCGTTTGGTTTCCCCAATGTAACTGCTACCACAGAGGCAACTTAATTTGTAGACACCAGGGTACTGTATGTCTGGAACCACATCTTTTACAGACGGTACCAGATCACGGATTTTATGTACTGTGTTGAATCGGACCTGGATCTTGTGTTTAATCAGGATTTTGGAGATCTTTTTTGTGACCCCAGCAATGTAGGGTAAGGTGATGGTCTTGAAAGGCTCCTCAACAGGATCCTTCTTGGTGGTTGGAGTGATGGCTTTGCGGATTGTGTAGTCGGAGTAACCATTAGCCTTAAGAGCTTGGCGTACGTGTTTGAGTTCACTGGAAATGTGTTCATGGTCGGAGATGCATTGGGCTCTATGATATAGAGTCTTGATGAGGGAATTCTTCTGGGATGGATGGTGGTGGGAATCCGGTTTTAGATAAGCATCCGTGTGGGTGGCTTTCCTGTAGACAGAGTGGCTCATTGAACCATCAGGTCTCCTTTTGATTAGGACATCCAAAAAGGGTAGCTTGCCATCATTTTCGACTTCCATGGTGAATCTGATGGCTGGGTGTATGGAATTGATATGGTCGAGAAATTGGTCTAGAGCAGGCCGGCCATGTGGCCAGATGACAAAAGTGTCGTCTACGTACCTCTTCCATAAGGTCGGGCGTAGAGTGGCAGTCTGGATGGCGTCCGTCTCAAATTTCTCCATGAAGATGTTGGCTACAACCGGAGATAAGGGGGAGCCCATTGGGGTGCCCTCAATTTGCTTGTAGAAGGTTCCATTCCAGGTGAAGTATGTATTGGTTAAGCAGTGTCTCACCAGGGGGGGTACCCCAGCATTCAGTCCTTGATGAACCAAGTCTTCAATGATTGCGATGGTGTCAGGCACAGGCACCTTGGTGAACAAGGAAACCACATCAAAACTGACAAGCAGGTCGTCTGGGGACAGGGCAATCCCCTTGATTGTTGATACCAGGTCAGTAGAGTTTAGTACTGCAGAGGTGGTTTTTCCAGTGAAAGGCCGTAGGATTTCGGACAAAAAACGAGCCAGTTTGTAAGTCGGGGAGTTGATAGTAGAGACAATGGGACGAAGAGGTGTATCTTCTTTATGTATCTTTGGCAAGCCGTACAATCTTGGTGGCCTGGCTGCAGAAGGTTTCAACGAGAACTGTTTGGTCTGATCAATTAATGCGGTTGAAGCAGAAATGATGTTGTTGGTTTTGGAGACGAGGCTGTTGGTGGGGTCTCTTTTTATTTTTGTATAGCTGCCATCGGTGAGTAGTTCTTGAATTTTGTTGTTGTATTCTATTTTGTCCATGATGACAGTGGCATTGCCTTTGTCGGCTGAGAGGATGACAATGTCATCCCTCTTTTTTAATTGAGCTAATTCAAAACGCTCATCTTTGCTGATGTTGCTAGCTGGCATCTTAGCGTTTTTGAGGGTTACAGAGATTTCCGATCTTGCTACGTCTGCAGCGATGTGACTCAAGCCCTTGAGAGCTACATCTACTCGAGCAATTATATCATTAACTGGTATGTGTCTAGGTGTGACTGCAAAGTTTAGTCCTTTAGCTAAAACGGATTTCAAACCTTCAGAAATAGGACTGTTACTGCGATTAATTACGACTTTGTTAACATCTAGCTTTTCAATGTGTGGGTCCGGTTTCTTGTTTGAGAGGCGGTTGAATTTGGAAATCAAGTTGTCCTTACATTTAGTCGACATAGCGGCAGCTGAAGAGGCAGTCATTTTTTCCACATGTTCCCAATCCGATGTGGACATTGTTGCACTCAAGGATAAGTGTGATTTGTAGAGTGTCTTGTCTAACTGATCTAGTTCGGTGCGCGTAAGTCTGATTTTCTCTGAGATAAGAGCTAAGCTAGTTCTAGACAGAATTCGTTTCGCATTAGAAGAAGTTACAGCAGCAGATGTTAGTGTAAATGCGTTCGGTATTACCTTAGAGTCGCGGCATCTCTTCAGAAAGGTGAGAGACTCGATTAGCTGAGCCTTCTCATTTCTGCTTCAACCGCATTAATTGATCAGACCAAACAGTTCTCGTTGAAACCTTCTGCAGCCAGGCCACCAAGATTGTACGGCTTGCCAAAGATACATAAAGAAGATACACCTCTTCGTCCCATTGTCTCTACTATCAACTCCCCGACTTACAAACTGGCTCGTTTTTTGTCCGAAATCCTACGGCCTTTCACTGGAAAAACCACCTCTGCAGTACTAAACTCTACTGACCTGGTATCAACAATCAAGGGGATTGCCCTGTCCCCAGACGACCTGCTTGTCAGTTTTGATGTGGTTTCCTTGTTCACCAAGGTGCCTGTGCCTGACACCATCGCAATCATTGAAGACTTGGTTCATCAAGGACTGAATGCTGGGGTACCCCCCCTGGTGAGACACTGCTTAACCAATACATACTTCACCTGGAATGGAACCTTCTACAAGCAAATTGAGGGCACCCCAATGGGCTCCCCCTTATCTCCGGTTGTAGCCAACATCTTCATGGAGAAATTTGAGACGGACGCCATCCAGACTGCCACTCTACGCCCGACCTTATGGAAGAGGTACGTAGACGACACTTTTGTCATCTGGCCACATGGCCGGCCTGCTCTAGACCAATTTCTCGACCATATCAATTCCATACACCCAGCCATCAGATTCACCATGGAAGTCGAAAATGATGGCAAGCTACCCTTTTTGGATGTCCTAATCAAAAGGAGACCTGATGGTTCAATGAGCCACTCTGTCTACAGGAAAGCCACCCACACGGATGCTTATCTAAAACCGGATTCCCACCACCATCCATCCCAGAAGAATTCCCTCATCAAGACTCTATATCATAGAGCCCAATGCATCTCCGACCATGAACACATTTCCAGTGAACTCAAACACGTACGCCAAGCTCTTAAGGCTAATGGTTACTCCGACTACACAATCCGCAAAGCCATCACTCCAACCACCAAGAAGGATCCTGTTGAGGAGCCTTTCAAGACCATCACCTTACCCTACATTGCTGGGGTCACAAAAAAGATCTCCAAAATCCTGATTAAACACAAGATCCAGGTCCGATTCAACACAGTACATAAAATCCGTGATCTGGTACCGTCTGTAAAAGATGTGGTTCCAGACATACAGTACCCTGGTGTCTACAAACTAAGTTGCCTCTGTGGTAGCAGTTACATTGGGGAAACCAAACGACATGTCTCGGACCGCATCCGTGAACATAAAGCTGACCTGAAACACTGTAGGACAAACACCTCAGCCGTGGCAGATCACTGTTACAACTCAGTGGGCTCACATGACATTGACTTCTCCAAGACAGAGGTTCTCTGCAAGCCATCTGGCTATCATGAGAGATTCGTACATGAGGCGATCCACATTTACAAACACAGAGACAATTTTAACCGAGAAGATGGATTCTGGCTTAGCAATCACTGGAAGGACGTAATAAACCATTTTGATACACATTAGGGTGGGTAGAATAATACATAGTGTTATATTAAAAATGTATAAGGTATAGGGTGGTTTATAGCAATACAGTATGTAATTTAATGTTGGTTTTGCCTATGGAAGTATATAGTACGGTATAGACGCGTGTGATGTAAGAGAATAAAGTTTAGATGGAAGCATATTATATAATTTTTTACAACGTAGAATTTTTCATGTATTACTTACTGTTAGTAACTCAGCTTATTGTAGAGTATAGTAAGTTTACTGATGATGCTATGTAGTTTATACTTTAGTTTGTCATGCAGTTTATACTGTAGTTTTTTACGTGGTTGTTTAGTAACTACAGCTACATACTATTAACATTCCTTTCCTTTGTTAATGCTCCCCCACTTCCCCCCCCCCCTTTGATGCTGCTAATCCTGCATAATGCACGGGCATAGTATTGATTTGGAACCCCCCCCGCCCACCTCCTACGCATTTTCCATATGCTGAATTCCTCTTGATATGCAAATTATTTTGTTTAGGCGCTCTTCTTCCCACCTCCCCCCCCCCTCTAACCCAGCTTAAATATACGCTCCAAGCTTGGGGTGTTTCATTCTTCGCCTGAGGATGGCTGCTTGCGTTGTGGCCGAAACGTCGTGAGAATTGTTTTATTATGTTTTATTTTTATTATTTTATTACTTCCCTTCTACGTGACTTTACCGAAAGAACCAAGAAGATGAATCCCTGCAGTCACGAAAGCTTTAAATCGAAACTAACTGGCATTGTCTGCATCTGTCGACTGGTGTTCATCTTTGGTGGGGGAATAAGCAACCACCACCTTTCCCTACTTGTTGTTGATCGGGAGACGAGCCCACGGTAGCCTGGGGTTTACAGCTTCCCAAACCTCACTTCCACGCTCCCACATCCCCTTCATTATTTTGCTTAGAAGCAACAGAAGCCTGTTGTTGGGAATTTTCCTGCCTCGAGTGGAGGACTGTCCACCACTCATGGTGACCGGAGCAGAACCAGTTCTCCGGACCTCTTGTATTCCAGAGGTCCAGGCGATACTGTCCATATCCTGAAAGAGCAATGGCAGCCTCTCCTCTATGGCGAGAGTTTGAACATTCCACGTTGACAACTGCAATAGTCTCCTGGAACTACGCCAAGACGGGGGTTCAGTCTGTCCCCTCGGGCCTCCAGCACGAGCTTAGTTGGGTGATTCCACCATGGTATTTGGGAGAAAAAACACCAGGTGGAGAGGTTGCCAGCACCTTGCAAACTAACCTAACTACATACCCACCCCCACTCACACCAAATACAAAGATCCCCCGTATAGCCTTAACAGAATGTAGGGGCTGGTGCTGCTAGCGAGCACCTATGAAGGCCAGAATGGTATACGAGGGGTGGGTGGCCAGAATCACGCCCGACCGCCTTTATCTCCTCAGTGGCGATGTTTACACACCAGTCCAGGTACTCATTTGAGGCTAATTCGACCTAGGGGAGGCCCAGGACCGGTTCAGATAATCGTCACTGGTGTTGGCCGTGATTGGGAATCAAACCAGGGTTGCTGTATTCATAGCACAGCATGCTAACCGCTACACTACCACTCCCTACCATGGCCCATACAGTAGGTGATATTGTGGAACCTGAATCGATGTTTATATTGTATTCATTCTGCTCAGTCGATCTGGCAGCCACGTTAGAGTGTAGATTCATCGATAGATAATCACTGCGTTGATGCATTGGCAAGTAGTATATGTTCCTTTGGAACGTGCGTTAACGACAGACCGAATGCAAAGGTAAGTACATAGGTAGAAAAAAATAGATCACATTTCGATCGCCACACAAGCAATCGTCATCAAGCAATTGTCATTTTCATATTTGTATTCATAATATGCTTTAATACATGCATAATGTGTACAGCATCATTATTATTACGAAGAACGCATCCTGAAGGCCGACAAAGACAACGACAAAGATCCACCATATAGCCTTCACAGTCTGTTAGCGAGCACTTATGAAGGTCGGCATATCACACAAAGAGGTGGGTGGCCAGCACCATGCCTTTGTCTCGCCAGTGCTAATGCTTATGTAGTGGTGGTATTGACGTGCGCCGACTGTGACAGTGATGGATCACGGGGCGGCGCGGGGTGCGGGGTTGGGCACGCGTTGTGGGCGTGGTGTGGACGCGCGCGCCGGAAGTGACAGATGACGAGGCGGCGCGGAGTGAGTGGTGAGGCACGATGAGATGTGGGAAAAAGGGATCGTAGCCAGCACCCGGCGATTGGTCGAATAAGTGGGTGCTCGCAGCGACGTCCGCAGGTGGGGTATAAAGGGGGACGCGCGAGAGCACTCGAGGAGAGTTACCCAGTTGAAGACCCGAAGACGGAGCTGAAGACCTAGTGAAGCCGAGTAGCTCAGTGGCGTTAGTCGCCGAGTAGCTAAGTGGATGTTGGTCATCCGAGTAGCTCAGTGGCGTTAGTCGCCGAGTAGCTAAGTGGATGTTGGTCATCCGAGTAACTCAGTGGGCGTTAGTCGCCAAGTAGCTAAGTGGGTGTTTGTCACCCGAGTACTAAGTGGATGTTGGTCATCCGAGTAGCTCAGTGGCGTTAGTCGCCAAGTGGCTAAGAGGATGTTGGTCATCCGAGTAGCTCAGTGGGCGTTAGTCGCCAAGTAGCTAAGTGGGTGGTTGTCACCCGAGTACTAAGTGGATGTTGGTCATCCGAGTAACTCAGTGGGCGTTAGTCGCTAAGTAGCTAAGTGGGTGTTTGTCACCCGAGTACTAAGTGGATGTTGGTCATCCGAGTAACTCAGTGGGCGTTAGTCGCCAAGTAGCGAAGTGGGTGTTTGTCACCCGAGATACAAAGTAGGTGTTAGTCACCTGTAACCAAGTTCGATAAAATAAAGAGTGTGTTACCCGTGAAGTCGTCTCCCGTGGAGTTACTACATTACAACTGGCGTCAGAAGTAAACCTGTCTTCAAGAAGTATGGACACAAGGAAGACTACCCGTACCCACGAGCGAGGTCGGGATGACGACTGCGTACCGGGGACACCGACCTCGGGAGTAGAGGACGAGGAGTTGCCGCCGATGCAGCACTTCGCGGTGATGGCCGACGCTCCGCTTGCCTCCGACACCGGCCTCCAGGACGCGCACGCCCGCTTGGCGGAGTTGCTACTCGCCGCCGCCGCTGTCTTGGCCGACATCTCCGTTCCGGCGAGCGGAAAAACGGCTGCGGGGGTCGTGGAGGAAGCGACGGTGGAGGATTCCCGCCAAAGGGCGCTTCGCGCCAAAAGCCTGGAAGTTGCCGCCGTTTTTGGGGGGCCGCCACCGATTGGCGGGAAAGACGGACGCCACATGGCCGGACACCTCCGCGCAGCGCAGCCCACGTCATCGGCGCGCGCCGGAGCCCTCCATTTTGCGCCTGACAACCGAGCCGACATTTTACACAACTCCAGCGGAGCGCGGGAAAATCTCTCCGACGTCGACGACGATCGGGTCCTCCAGCAAAGATTGCCCGCGCTGTCGGCGTTCAAGGCGGATGGGGGCGACTGGGGAGCCTTCCAACGAAGGTTCCTCGCTCATCAGGAGATGTCGGGGTGGTCCGACACCACTGCCCTGCGTGCGTTGCCAGCGATGCTTGACGACGACGCGCTTGCAGCCTTCACATCTGCTGCAAGGTCGTCCCGCTCTACGCTCCAGGCCGCACTACACCTGATGGCGAAGGTGTTCGGGCCGCCCTCCACGTGCCGCCACCAGTTCTACGATCGGCGGAAGGTGGCTGGGGAAACGACGCTAGCCTACCGCACGGCACTGCTCGCCTTGGCGGACGCGGCTTTTCCCCGCATGGATAAGGAGGGGAAGGACGCCATGGTGACGGAGCAGCTGCTGGTGTTGGCCCACGAGTTGGGGGTCCCCATCAACGTGGCAGACGAGATGGAGATCTGCTCCCTGGCGATCGCCACGAGCATTCACGCGTACGAGGTCCTCAAACGAAAGCCGGGGGTCGTCTGCAAATGGCCGGGGAATGCGGCACTGGCCGCCACGATCGCCGAACCTCAGCCAGCTGCGGTGCAGGAGCGGGCCTTCGCTGCACCGTGTCCGGGGGAGTGGAGAACGGGAGGTCGTTCGCCCACACGTTCGCTCCGCAAGCTGGAGCAACCGAAACCTACGACGTCCGTCGTCTGCTACAACTGCGGCCTTCGGGGTCACGTCGCAGCCGGGTGCCGGGCCCCGCGTCCGCGCGCCGCAGGACCACGTCGGGACGACGACCAGGGCCACAAGTCATCCCAACTAAACCCGGCAAGTCGCGGCACCTCACACGTTCGGTCCACAAACACGGCACATTCGGGTCGCCGCTTCGCGGTGGGGGGTTCGCGGCTGGGTGCCGGGGGTTCAATTCGGCGAGGGGGGTCCGTACGCGGCCCGCAAGCAGTCGAGTGGTCCGAATTGGCCCACAGGATCGTGGCTGCGTCAGCCGGGTCGTCCGTGGTAACGGGGTTCATTGACGGGGTTGAGGTCCGGGTGCTTGTTGACACGGGTGCGTCGGCCACCATCATCTCGGACCTTATTTATAACATTCTTCCCGTCCAAAGTAGACCCCTTCTGCCGGTAGACGTGCCATTTTATGCGGCGAATGGGGGATCCCTGGGGATCATCGGCCAGATTCGGGCGACAATTTGCATTGGGGACATTAAATTAGCGGGCCCTATTTTTGTATCATCATCGCTGGCCGTTCCCTGTTTGCTAGGTACGGACTTTTTGTCAAAAATGCCCATCAAAATTCTTATTGATCAGGCCTGCATAGAGCTTCCGTCAGGTCGGCGGGTTGCCTTCTTGTCGAGCCCTATCAAAGTGCGCATGGTTTGTGCGACGGTGCAGGCGCTGGCGACTCACACTGTACGGGTACCCCCGGGATCGCAAATGTTAGTACCCCTTCGGTTCAGGAAGCCACTCGAGGTGGGTGTGGAGTCACAGGGGGTGCTGTTGGGGCCGTCAAACAGAGCCAGTAAGGGCCTCGACTTAGCGGTTGCTCAAACCGTGGTGAGAGGGGACAGTGAGCCGTTCGTAATGGTCCTGAATACGGGGTCGCGGCCGGCCGTAATTGCGCAGGGAACGGTGCTGGCTCACGCCGCGCCGCTGCCCGTTGAGGAACGGCTCGTGGCTCAAGCAGATTTTACTGTCGAGTCGCATCCTCAAAGTGATGAGGGGACTGAGTGGTTGGACTCGCTGTGTGCGGGTTCTGATAACTTGTCCGGGGTGCAATTGGGAGCATTGAGGGGTTTGCTCATCGAGTTTGCTGACGTGTTCAGCAAACATAAGTACGATATCGGCTGCACTGACCTGTTGCGCCACCACATAGCTACAGGGGACGCGGCCCCTATTCATCAGAATCCCTTCCGGCTCAGCCCGGCCGAGAAGGAACATGTGCAATCGGCGGTTAATGATATGTTGGCGGCCGATATCATTTCGCCCTCTTCTAGTCCGTGGGGTGCTCCTATTGTCCTAGTAAAGAAACAGGACGGGTCCTTGCGGTTTTGTGTCGATTTCCGCCGCTTAAACAAAATCTCGATGGCGGATGCGTATCCGCTCCCCAGGATGGATGAGTCGCTGGATGCCTTGGCGGGAGCGCAGTTTTTTTCCACACTCGATCTGCTTTCTGGATTTTGGCAATTGCCACTCGATAACGAGTCTAAACCTAAAACTGCTTTCCGCACACCTGGGGGCCTTTTTGAATTCAACCGTTTGCCCATGGGCTTACATTCCGCCCCCGCCACGTTCCAGAGACTCATGGAATTGGTTTTGTCAGGCCTCCAATGGGATACCTGTTTGATTTATCTTGACGATATTATCGTCTTTAGTCGGACTTTCGAGGAGCACCTCCAGCGACTGAGAGCGGTGTTCCTCAGGATGCGTTCCGCTAAGCTAAAATTTAAACCGGCTAAATGTTTTCTGCTTCGGGAATCTGTCAGGTATTTGGGCCATATCGTGAGTCGTTCAGGGATCTCGACGGACCCTGCTAAGACGCATTGCGTCAGCTCATGGCCAACGCCAACCTCGGTTACGGAGGTTCGTAGTTTCATTGGTTTTGCCTCCTATTACCGTCGTTTTGTCAAGCAATTTGCCACCATAGCCAAGCCCCTGCACGCTTTGACGGCTAAGGGTGTGAGGTTTCACTGGGGGGCAGAGGAGGAGGATGCGTTCTGCTCCCTCCGTGACGCTTTGGTGCAGGCTCCCCCCTTGTGTTACCCCGATTTCACACAACCGTTTTTGCTTGACACGGACGCCAGCAATACGGGTATCGGGGGGGTGCTCTCACAGTTGGTTGGGGGGGTTGAACGGGTGGTCGCCTACGGTAGTAGGGTTCTTTCCCCCGCAGAACAACGCTATTGCGTAACTCGTCGTGAATTGTTAGCCATTGTGTTTTTTACACAGCAATTCAGGCCGTATCTTTACGGCCGTCATTTTACGGTCCGGACGGACCATGCGGCTCTACAATACGCTATGCGCGTGGCGCAGCCATCGGGCCAATTGTCCCGATGGTTGGAGGTCCTTCAAGACTACCAATTCACGACGATTTACCGAAAAGGGTTGCGGCACTCAAACGCGGACGCTTTGTCGCGGTTGCCGCCGTGCACGGACTGCACATGTTTGTTGGGATCAGCGCGGTGCAAACCCCCGGTCGCCGGCGCCCCGGGAGTTGCGCTCGCCGCCACTGACACCCCGGGAGAGGACGCCCCCACGGGGAGGGATTCGCTGTTGTCGTTGCCCCTCATTGAGTGGGGCCGCCTCCAGATGTCCGACAGCTCCCTACTTACGCTGCGTCGGAAAGTTGGCGCTCCCGAACAGGTGGAGGCGCGGGTCGGTTCCTGGGTGTGCAGACAGGGCCTGTTGATGAGGTGGGACAACATGTCCCGGCGTCACGCGCTCGTGGTGCCTGTTGCTATGCGGGGTAGGATTGTTCTGGCAGCTCATGAACGGCTCATGCATCTGGGTTTTCACAAAACGCTCGCCCTAATCCAGCGAGACTATTATTGGCCGGGGATGGGTAACGACGTGGCGAATATTCTTAAGGGATGCGTAGAGTGCGCCAAAAGGAAACCGCCACCATTGGCGGCTAATCCACCGCTGCAATCCATTCAGGTTTCGCGTATAAACGAATTGGTAGCGTTGGACATCTTGGGGCCCTTTCCGGTTACACCAAGGGGAAATAGGTTCCTGCTGGTTGGCGTGGAATACTTCACCCGATGGCCTATGGCATGGCCGCTCGCCAACCAGTCGGCTGCGGCGGTGGCGGACGCCTTTGTCCAGGGTTATGTGTTGGACAAGGGCGCCCCCGAACGCTTGCTGACGGATCAAGGGAAGAATTTTTCGAGCGTTTTGTTGCGCGAGGTGTGCGACCTGTTGGGTACAAAGAAAGTGCGTACTTCCCCCTACCACCCGCAGACTGACGGGATGGTTGAGCGTCTGAACAGAACGATTACGTCTATGTTGTGCCAACAGGTCTGCGACGATCAGGTTGATTGGGACTTACAGGTGCCGGGGGTACTCGCGGCCTATCGAATGGCCCCTCATGCGGCGACAGGGTTTTCCCCATTTTTTCTTATGTATGGGCGGGAGGCCGATCCGGCCATGGACGTCCAACTGGGGATTTCCCAGCCACGTGCAAAATCTAAATTGGCAGACCACATCAAATTTAATATCGCCAAATTGACTGAAGCGCGGGAGGGGGCAAGGTTGAATTCGCGGTCGCGGCAAATTGCAAACGAGAAATTGCATGAGCGGAGGGTGCATACGCATGATTGGAAACCAGGCGATAAGGCCTGGCTGCATTGTCCACATGCACCGTTGGCTACGTCCCCCAAGTTGTTGAGACCTTGGAGGGGACCGGTGGAAATTGTGCGGGTTGCACGGCCCCAGAGTATACAGATTAAATGGGGGAAACGCCGTTGGTATGTGCACCCCTCCCGACTGAAGCCCTATGCGGCACCGTGTGACCCCGTTCTGTGCCGTGACGACCGGGCGTGTGATGTGACCGTCGACTCGGGGAGGGAGGTGTCGCAGGCTGATCCTCACGTGTCTCCACCTGACCCACCCCCAGGTGCCTCGGGCTTGACGGCTGCTGACCATCGAGAGCCTGAACCCCGGGGCACGCACGAGTCCTCGATGCCTGGCCGATGTCTTCCTGAACCGCCGGCACCACCGGACGTTCAACCGCGTCTGGTGCCGTACGACGGACCGGCAAGGCGGACTCGGGCTAGGTCTCAACAATTTTCATGAGGACGGGTTTTTTTTTTTATGCTCTACACCGAGCTCGCCCGGTGTTCCCCTCTGCCGGGATAATGTCCCGTTGTAGGGACGCTCGGAAGAAAAGGGGACACTGCACGAGTCGAAAGAAAAAAAAAAAATTTTCCATTCATTTTTTTTTGTATACACATTGCTATTGTCACTCGCCGGTTTGTATATATTGTTCTGTTGTCGCGGTGGCATTGGTTGAGGATTGCGGATGGTGGTGTTCGCGTCGTGTTGTGTTGTTAGCTTAGTTGTTGTTCTTGTTGTTGTGTTGTGTTACGGGGCACACAGGGAGGGTTTGTAATTTTTGTAGCAGCCGGGGCGGCTGCGAGCTATGTGGTAGGGGGTGATGTAGTGGTGGTATTGACGTGCGCCGACTGTGACAGTGATGGATCACGGGGCGGCGCGGGGTGCGGGGTTGGGCACGCGTTGTGGGCGTGGTGTGGACGCGCGCGCCGGGAGTGACAGATGACGAGGCGGCGCGGAGTGAGTGGTGAGGCACGATGAGATGTGGGAAAAAGGGATCGTAGCCAGCACCCGGCGATTGGTCGAATAAGTGGGTGCTCGCAGCGACGTCCGCAGGTGGGGTATAAAGGGGGACGCGCGAGAGCACTCGAGGAGAGTTACCCAGTTGAAGACCCGAAGACGGAGCTGAAGACCTAGTGAAGCCGAGTAGCTCAGTGGCGTTAGTCGCCGAGTAGCAAAGTGGATGTTGGTCATCCGAGTAGCTCAGTGGCGTTAGTCGCCGAGTAGCTAAGTGGATGTTGGTCATCCGAGTAACTCAGTGGGCGTTAGTCGCCAAGTAGCTAAGTGGGTGTTTGTCACCCGAGTACTAAGTGGATGTTGGTCATCCGAGTAGCTCAGTGGCGTTAGTCGCCAAGTGGCTAAGAGGATGTTGGTCATCCGAGTAGCTCAGTGGGCGTTAGTCGCCAAGTAGCTAAGTGGGTGGTTGTCACCCGAGTACTAAGTGGATGTTGGTCATCCGAGTAACTCAGTGGGCGTTAGTCGCTTAGTAGCTAAGTGGGTGTTTGTCACCCGAGTACTAAGTGGATGTTGGTCATCCGAGTAACTCAGTGGGCGTTAGTCGCCAAGTAGCGAAGTGGGTGTTTGTCACCCGAGATACAAAGTAGGTGTTAGTCACCTGTAACCAAGTTCGATAAAATAAAGAGTGTGTTACCCGTGAAGTCGTCTCCCGTGGAGTTACTACATTACACTTACACACCGAGCATGCACAGATTGACACACACAGGTGAAAACAAAATAAAATAAAACGAAATGAAATCACGACGTTTCGGAAGCAACACAAGCATCGTCATCAGGTGTGACTGCTCCAGCAAAATTACTGGAGCATATGAGGAGAGATATTTAGAGACACGTGTTTATATAGGGTACGAGGAGGGGGAAGAGCCAAGGGGTCGGGCGAGGGCATGCGGCAGGCCGTGTTGCGCATGCTTCCCCCCCCCCCCTCTTCTTGGCTCCTCCCCCCTCAGTACCCTACAGTATATAAACACGTGTCTCTAAATAGCTCTCTTCATACGCTACAGTCATTTTGCTGGAGCAGTCACACCTGATGACGGATGCTTGTGTTGCTTCCGAAACGTCGTGATTTAATTTAGTTGTTTTATTTGTATTTAATTTGTTTTCACCTACGTGACGTTACCGAAAAAAGCCAAAGAGTATGGATCCTTGCAGTCACGACAACTTCAAATCTAGAATTGACACACACAGGGCGATGAACCGGCCATGGATCAGAAGGCTCAACAGACGTAGGACAAAAACATGTCCACCTCATTCTTGACGACCCAGCCGGTGGGGTGAACCATCCGCATGCCGATCGCCGCCGTCATATCCCAGGCGTCCACGAAGGCCACGCGGAGGTCCCCGAAGGCCTCCAGTGTCACGTCGTTGAAGCGAAATGTGTTCCAGTTGCTGTACAGTTCAATGTTGTGGGCCGTCTCACGAGTGTTGGCCAGCTTCACCACCACTGTGGCCTCTGGGATCCTGGCATGCAGCCTCTGCAGCGCCGCCCTGATGTTCAGAAGCCTTCGACGGAAGATGGCCAGCGGGAAAGGCACAAAGTGTGCGCCAAGGCTGATTGCGACGACCACTCTGCGCCCTCCTTCTCCTCCACCTCCTCCTCCGCCCCCTCCTTCGATGGCGTCAATTCGCTTTGAGACGTACTCGACGTCCTTCGTGAACGTGTACTGCGTGAGCACGGGATAGCCGTGGCAGTAGTAGTGCAGCGTGGTGTTCATGTCGGTGTTCAGTGCCATCCTCAGCTGGTTCTTGCCCCGAGTCAGGACGCCTGAACTCTTCGTATCTGTAGCACGGACGGACGGACACAGCACACGTGCGCATGTCAAAGTGACTTGGTGAGCAAAGTCATCATCTTAATAGTTCTGTCAAGAAATGATCACGTAGATATAACTGTTCAACCTGATAATTAATGCTTTGACAATTCCATCGTCATTGTACTGCTCGACTTTTAGCGTTGTTCTCTGATCTAACACTGGTGCAGAGACAATGGCATACTGAAGGATCTCGCTCTGGTGTAGACCAATAAGTATCAGGGACAATGCATACATTAT
This sequence comes from Lampetra fluviatilis, assembly GCF_964198595.1. Lineage (NCBI taxonomy): Eukaryota > Metazoa > Chordata > Hyperoartia > Petromyzontiformes > Petromyzontidae > Lampetra > Lampetra fluviatilis. The sequence continues at coordinate 17,781,742 of NC_136280.1, forward strand.
TAACAAGCGAGTTTGTTTGCATTGTCCTTGAAATGTTCATTTTACCACGAGCTAGATGTGTTGTTAATGCAGACTCGCCGATGCCTTGATATGCTAATCGGTGTATATTTTGTATTTGAACATCTTAACACCTGTATTCTTACTGGAAAGGGTAAATCAAGCCTATTCTTTTTTCAACGGTTTTACTTAACTTGATTCTTCTGTTTGTCGTGGTCAAATATTGTAATAAAAATTTCGTCCACTACCTGTTGTCCAATCAATTCCACATTTTGAACACGTACTCAGATCCGGTGACAATGCATGTCTGTATCAAAATCGGCATCAATCAATTAATTCGCTACTTTAAAGCAATTAACATTTTGTATGGACGCCTTATTATTTATATATATTTGTGTAGGTCAAAAACGCCGCGGTCCCTAAACTGTGGAATCGCCTCTCACAAAAAGCAGGCGCCGCGTGTCTCAGACGCTATTGACGTACTTCTCGACCGTGAGTCAAACGAAGTTGTTAATAATAAAACAGTTGGTAAAAAAAACGTTTTTTAAGGAGTTTATTCTTTATCGTTATTGAGTCTAAAGGTGAGGGTGATTTTCGACCACCTGCCCGTTTAACAGCCCTGATCAAGTGGTGGAAATCCCATGTCCCTAGAGCGAGAGGAGTCCATCCATAGGACAGCCGCTGTAGGTATCCCTAGGAAGTGGTTACCTATATGACATCTGCCCGTCTAACACCCTTGACTAAATAAGTGGTGGAAATTCAACGTTCGTATAGCAGGAAGAGTCAATCCATAGGACAGCCATTGCCGACATCCCCACGAATTGGTTGGCTGCATGACACTTGCTCGGTTAACAGCCCTGCCTTGTCGAGTGGTGGAAATTCCACGTTCTCATAACGGGACAAGTCCATCCGTAGGGCAGCCATTGTCGGCATCCCCACGAATTGGTTAGCTGCATGACACCTGCTCGTTTAACAGCCCTGACTAGTCAAGTGGTGGAAATTCCATGGTCCTATGACGGGATGAGTTAACCCATAGGACAACCACTGTAGGCATACCCACGAAGTGGTTAGATATATAACAAGTGTGACTAATTACATAATGGGATTTAATTTCATCGCCAACTACCGAGCAGGACTATATATGTACAGGACAGTGGTAATACAGGAAAGACAGGACTATAACTGAGTGCTATGCATCACTGCACACATCTCACCGTCAAAAAGTTAAGTTTATTTTTGGATTCAACATGCTTGATGCCCTTCCAGGCACAACCTTTCCACCCAACGCGCGATCATAATCATAATCACTGGAGGAAGGGCCTTTCATATTGATGCCCCAGGGTCTGGAATGATATGGCCAATAAACTGCAACTCGAATCACTACCTGTGAGATCTTCACTCAAAACTGCTCTAGAGGAGTTGTACACCCCTAGCTGCCACTGCCATTCAAAATGGTCTGAAATCAAAGGTATCGTTTCGGATGACTGCTGCCAAAGTATGATCTTAAGTTTGATTATAGTGTGCTGATCTTTAAAGGTGCATTGAAACATATTGATACTGCTACTGATACTCCTGCTGTTATGGAGTGACTCATATAGCCAGCTATGGCTGCAAAGTTTGATCGAACATGTTATGTTTTTCGTTTATTTTTAAATTTGAATCACAGTTCCTATGATCACAGTTACATTGTTTTTATAGCTTTATTTTGGTGATTTTGAACAGTTTTGGTCTAGCCATGTTTGTTTGTTGTAGTACAGAGTTAGCCTGATAACTTGTCTTATGGTTGTTATTGTTTGACTTGCATCCCACTGGGATTTTTGCACACAGCGTTGATATACGGTGTTTTTTCTGGAAGACTTTGCTGTTTTTTCCTGGATTTTTCTGTTGCGTGTAGTCACTTTAAGATGTTTCTTGTTCATGTTTTTGTTGCGGTTGCACCCGAGTCAAGAGCCGCATGGCTCACAGGGTTATACCTAATAAATGAAACTGAACTGAAACTGAACTGAAATTGAACATTCATACTGTATCCATAGATTTAGACAATTCTATATTACAGTCGGTGGGTGAGGGGGGGTGAGTAGGTTGGTGAGTGTATGCCACCTGCGTCTGTCCCGTGACTTCCTGTCAGCGGTCGTTCGACACTTCACGTGGCCTTAACGTGCACATCGCCTGGAATTAGCGGCGTGGTGACGTCACCACCACTTAGTGGCGATTAGCAGTTGATGTTGTTGAGTGGGTGGGTGAATTAGTGGATGGGTGAATGAGTGTGTGAGTGAGTGGGTGAGTGATTCATTGAGTGTGTGAGTGAGTGGGTGGGTGAGTGAATAGGTGGGTGATTGGTAGGTGGGTAGGTGAGTGAGTGGGTGGATTGCTGGGTTGATGGGTAGGTGGGTGGATGAGTAAGTGGATGAGTCAGTGGGTGAGTGAGTGGGTGAGTGAGGTAGTGGATGAGTGGATGGCTAGATGGATGGGTGGGTGGATGAGTGGGTGGGTGAGTGAGGTTTTCACATTTAAATAATTTGTTCTTAATCTCACATGCATTCGTTTTATTCAACGTGTAAGCAAGTCTGTAACCCCACTCATCTCACGCAGACACACTGCACATAACACGCCCACGTCAAGTGAGGTGTGTCTGAGTGCTTGGGTGTGTAAAAGCACACTGATTTTCAATTGATACACACTAAGAAATGTACTCGATCTCACCTCACCCAACCTTAGCTCGATTCAAAGAGTACCACGGTGGCTCGGAGGTTGTTGGTTCGATTCCGACCCTGACGATGCCTGCTATATACAGTATGTTTGGAGTCTGCGTCTCTTTCTCCACGTGGTGGTCGCTTGGATTTTTCACTTCACATTGATGATAGTAGGCTTATCTCCACGTGATGATAGTAGGCTTATCTCTATGAGTATGGGTTTCTGTGAGTCTGTATGGGTCTCCTCTATGGGTATCTGTGGGTCTCTGTAGGTCTCTTTGAGTCTGTAGAAACATGCATTTAAAGAATGTGTCTGCTTTAAATATTCACATGATAAACCACTTCGTTGAGCTATTATTAAGTGTGGCAATGTCGCTTCTGGATAACATATATATGCTCAGTGGCCCTTACTTGGCAAAAAGAAAAGTTTACTAGGTTAGTTTTAAATCGTAGCACCGACGAAGGACCTTGCCAAGATGAAATATGCGTGCCCGTTTATTTTGGTCCATTGAACTATTTGTGCTCGGTGTAGAGCTGCTATTTACCGATAGACATCTTCACGGATCTAACCTTTTCACACGCCCACCTATGCTACGTGACGTACTTCATAATTTGTCAATGGGGAGTGGTGGCGCAACGATTTGTGCAATGCGCTATGCTGCAAACCCGTGAGATTCCCCAGATTGATTACCGCTCACAGCCACCACCGCCAACACAACCAGTAATAGCGATTATCTGAACCGGTCTCGGGGCTCCCCTAGGTCGACTCAGCCTGAAACATCGCCACTGATGTTGGCTACCCAACCCCTCGTACGCCGACGGCCCTGATAGGTACTACTAGCTAACAACACTTGCCCCTACAGTCTGTTAGAGGCTACATGGGGGACCTGTATCTTTGTGTCAGAGTACTCGCGAACAGCACTTGCTATACATATGCTATACATAACAGTCATCGATTTTTATATAAATTGTGTGAGAAAGCGATATGTCGAGTCTTCTTCTTTTGTATGGCTGATGTAAATGCAGAGCTACAACTACAATTTCACATTCAGGTGGTCAAGCCAGATAGCCGGGTCAGGAACAAGTGGAGTGCATCATCATCGCTGTGATGTCTCCTTCATATTTGTGGATCGGGGCATTGCGTCGTTATACAGTTTATGGTCTGTTCTGGATGACCACAGTCGCACACTTCTGGAGAGTTTATTTATTTATTTTCTATTTGTGCATCTGCAACCACGATTTGTGCAGTGGGATGCGTTTTAGGGTGGACCATGAGCTTCGTGGAAGATCAAACCCAGATATGACGAGTGGAAATAGATACGGGACTGAGATGCCACGACACAGACAAAGATGGACGGACGTACATCAGCATCAGAGTTTGTGTTCAGAGAGCAGGAGGAGAAGAAATCCGATGAGCTATGAAGCTCTTTTTCACAGATGTCCGTTAACTACACATTCTGCTTGTGGTAGAACATGCAAACAAACACTGCTTTTACAACAATGTTACACATTGTCCTTGACACTGATTCGCCTACACCAGAGAGATTGACATCCTTCTTGATCTCTGCATCGGTGTTAGATCAGAGAACAATGCCAAGAGGGGAACAGTACACGGACAAATCAAACAAACACTGCTTGACTTTGACAACAATGTATGCATTATGCTAATGTACGTTACTGGCAGAGAGTCTAAGAGGTAAAACTGGTTTGACCTGAGCCATTAATTATATTTATTTTTGCATTTTCCTTGTACTCCTCGCCTTTTGGCATTAACAAAGCCTATATTTTATTTATCATACCCCCCCCCCCACCGTGTGTTTGTATATTTGTATGGATGTTGTATGTATGTTGAACGTTTATCACACCATACCTAGCCAACCGTTTTAATCGGAGGTGCCCGGGAAGGACAACAAATTAAACACAACAAGCTGTTGTAAAGAAATTAATTTTAAATCTAGATGGTGATTTAAATGTCAATATCTGAATGCAGTCGGTAAACTGACTGCAGCCTCTTATGAGGCTGTTTAGTTCGAGAAACGCCACAAGCTGACGACAAATCACTTTCTCTCAATTAGCGTCGACGTGAATATCAGATTGGACATCGGCCCTGCAGTTATTCGTGGTCAGGTGCCTGCTCCAGCCTTCGTCATCGTGATGTGACGATGGCATGGTCGCTGGCTGGTTGATGGGACAGCCTCGAATTGGAGCGTGCTAATTGGAGGTGCAATCGTTGGAGGGAGTGCTGGGGACACCTTACCGGGAATAAACTTTCTCAGATAGTCCCACCACTGCCTGATGGTTGAATCACCCAGGAGATAGACGTCCTTGCTCTGGAGGCACGACCTGACCTCCTGTGCCGTGACGAAATTCCGGTTGTCGCAGATCGAGGACCTCCATGCGTTGTGAATGTAGTGGCCGTTTGGACGTGGGTTGCCGAGGCCCGGAACGCAGCGCCGAGACGACGATGACATCGATGATGACATGTCAGTCACGTTACCTGCGCACCGTACATGCTGTTCGTGTTTTGCCGTGGTGGTGTTGATGCTCCTGCTGATGATGTTCGTACTGGTGGTGCTGATGATGTTGGTGGTGTTGATGTTGCTGATGGTGTTTATGATGATGACGATGGTTGTTAATGCATTGGCATGGTGGTGGTGTTGTAGCTCCTGCTGATGATGTTCGTAGTGGTGGTGGTATTGATGCTGCTCGTGGTGATGGTGTGTTAATGAATTATGTATGTTGAATTTATTTTGCACCGTACGTAGCCAACCGTGCTAATCGGATGATGGTGTTGATGCTGCTGATGATAATGGTGTTGATGGTGGAGGTGTTGATGCTGCTGCAGGTGGTGGTGTTGATGCTGATGATGGTGGTTGTTGAAGCTGCTGCTGAAGGTGTGTTGATGATGGTGGTATTGATGGTGTTGATGATGATGCTGCTGATGCAAATCGTAGTGGTGATGGTGGTTATTGACGATCGTGTTGATGTTTCGGTTTATGATGGTGGTGGTGTTGTCGATGATAGTGGTGCTGGTTGTGATTTTGGTAACTGACACAGTAGGGGACACAGATGATGCATCTGCCAGTCATCTCAGTAAAACGATGGCACCTGGGTCTGTCCCGTGACCTCCTGTTAGCTAGCCTCGACACTTCACGCGGGCTCAAAGTGGACCTGGCCTGGTACAGGTGCTGTGATGACGTCACCGTTCTTAGTGGCAAATAGTGACTATTGTTGTTATTGGTAGTGGTGAGACAGTGTGATAAGATCCATTACAGTGTGATAACTACCATTACAGGTCAAGTTTAATTCCATTCAAACATATGCCAACGATTGTGGCTACAAAACATCACTTTACATCATCCAGACTGGCACTGATGAACTGGGACCGAAAATTAGCCCAGGCATTTCTAAACACACTGGCTCAAATTCGGGCCATGGGTCATATATTTTTTTTATTCGGTTGTGCGACAAACTGTGTAGTGCTGGTAGCCAGATTAGCGAAGTACCGTATGAGCGTGACGTTGCCATGCGTGACCTCATTGGCAACATTTGGGTCTGAGTCCAAAAACACAAATGGGCCGCCGATGAGGAATAATCTTTGGGGCTGCCGAATATCTGGCTGCTTAAAACCAACTGAGAGTGTAAATAAGCTATGGAGCGTACACATTTGCGGTGCATGAAATATTTTAGAAGCTTAATTGCATATATTAAAAATTTTGAATTTTTTTTTAGTTCAATCACATTTGCCATTTCCCAAACCAGACCGGCCCATGGCCAGTCCGAGCATGCAGACTGGGGATGTCCGTACCACTACCTGATGCCTCTTGTACTTGATAGACAATATCCATTGGCAAGAACTGTTCACTGAAACGAGAATTGTAACAACTCAGCTCAGAACAATTTTTTGCTCGTTTCGCAAAACAAAACTGGGTCTGAATTCAAACTGTCTCGTTATCGCGAAGTCTTGTTCAAAGAGAGCTTGTTAAGCGATACAACGCGAGCATGGGTCGACTGCATTTACATTTAAGGAATGTTTCACTGCTCAATTCAGTTCATATGGATCACGGCAACTGATGGTGATATACATTTATAGGGCACTAGACATATCAGTAACTCAAGGTGTCTTACATCACATTTCATCTCAACCATTTCAACTCGTGGGAGAGTTCGAGGCAAGGGGACCCCTCGAGTGGAAACCATAGCATGATGTTGGTTTTGTGTTTAGTTTGTTGTCCTTCCCCGCACCTCCAATTATCATAGTTAGCTACGCACGATAGCGAAAGATGTTCAACATAAATACATATAGAGACCCACAGAATCACATAGATCGATAGACTCACACAGAGACCCATAGACTTACATAGAGACTCACAGACACATAGATTGAAAACTGTGGATTGAAAAGCATTTTTTTAGAAATGCGTTTTGTATTTAGTTTGTTGTCCTTAACACGGCAGGCTATATACGGTGTGAATGAAGTTCAACATATATACATCTTACTGAAACCTTGAGCCTGGATCGATGAGGCAGATTGCAGCAAGGAAAGTTCTCTCTCTAAATCACTGATATGATTAACTGATTTTGTGAGGACAATACGTGCGCAGGTGATCGGGTGGGACGGAGGTCAGAGTTGATACTGCTGAGATCCTGGGTTTGAATGCAGATATCAGGTACTCAGGTGAAGCGAGTTAATGGTTTCAGCCTGGTGACAAATGACTCACACAGAGGACCCATAGATTCACACAAAGACCCACAGACTAACACATATAGACACACAATTAATTGGTCTATATGTGAGACCCACAGGCACCTATATATATAAACCACTCCAAGATCTTGAAACAGCTACAGAAACTCCACAGCAGTGTGGTAGAAGAACTGCGGGAGCAGAATGGAATTCAAAAGGGATTTACCCTGGAAATAGTTCCTTTCTCTCGTCGGCAAATATCCTGGGCTTCTTGTCGTAGGACGAATGGTACTGCATGGAGTCGCATGACATATTGTCCGGCCTTTCGCAGGCCCACCTCTCGCCCAGGAGATCATCATCGTAGCTGCACACGGCCTTGGAGGTGGTGGTGGTGGCATCCAGAACGAAGTGGCACGTAGTTGTCCTCTTCACCTTCCCGGAAACGAAGTTGCCTCGGAAGCTCACTTTGTCCGTCACAAAATCCCTGGCCCTCTCCAGGACGCCCACGGCCTCACTGTGGTGCACTACCTTGACCTCCAGCCGGCTCTCGCCCGCCCACCAGAACATGAACTCCACACTGTATGTGCCATTATCATGGTCCGTCACCTGCCACACCCCATCGTGTGCGCACAGCAACGACAACGAGCGGTGGTGCAGCAGTTAGTGTGCGCTGCGAACCCGGTAGAGACCCGAGTTTGATTCCCGCTCAGGGTAGCGGTGGCATAGTGATTAGCCACCACTCCCCCTGCCTACATCCACACATTGATTATGAAATCGCTCTCGGACGTGCCTGTGCTGATTGTCCACCTGCCAAATCTTTCATTCAGCGAGTGCTGTTTCCCAGACCAGTTTACAATGGCGCAGGTAATGCCGCTCCTGAAAAAAGTTGGCTTGAGCCATAGTGACCCCGCAAATTATCGCCCAAACTCAAACCTGAGCACTCTTTCAAAGGTCATAGAGCGCCTTTGTCTGAAAAGGTTACTTCTCCACGTCACTGCGATGGGCAGATTAAACCCGTTGCAGTTGGCAAACCGGAAATTCTATAGCACTGGGACAGCTCTACTAAATATCACTGATGACCTCTACAAGATCATGGATGACTGATGCATTGGTTGGCCTCGATCTCTCAGCCACCTTCGACAACATTGACCATGATATACTCATTGGGCGGCTAAGGTCGATGTATCAGGTATGGCACTGGGGTGGATTCAATCATACCTACATGGTCGATCACAATTCGTCAAGCTGGGCGACGAACAGTCTATGCCTATGTCGTGCCTAGTCGGTGTACCGCAGGGGCTCGTCCTCGGGCCCTTCCTATTTTCCACATACGTCTCCACAATCGCCAATGTCATCGCATTGCATGACATTAAGTTCCATCAATATGCTGATACAAAATTGTATACTGCAGTGAAGTCAGCATTTGATTGGAGATACTCGGTAACCTCAAAGATTGTACACGAGCGCTACAGGACAAGTTTGCATAAAATGAAATGCTGCATAATCCATACTAATTGGGGGTTCCGCTCATTGTCACTCAGGAAAAACAAATTGTGGTTAGATCGGGTGTGGTGATTGAAGACTGCAGGTTTCAGTTGTCTACTCATCTAAAGAGCTTTTGCAGCATACTCGACCAGAATATGTAATTTGATCACCGCATGCAAAATATAGTCAGGTCCTTCAATTTTCATTTCAGGGCTCTTCGACACATTCGACCACTATTGAGGTGTGACAACCAACATGGTGGTGTGTAGCATAGTATCTAAAAGGATCTATTATAGCATCTCACTATTTTATGGGACGTATATAAAAAAAACATTACCAAGCTGCAGTTATTACAACATTTTTGGCACATGTTGTGGTGGGTATTGCAAGATATCCGACCATCTCCGTACGGTGCTCGCGAAGCTGCATTGGCTTCTGGTTGCTGAACAAATACATTATCAAGTCACACTCATTACACACAAATTGCTTGTCAAAAATTTACCACAATAGCTTTCAAATCTCGTCAAGGGGCATTTTCCATCATTACCAACAAAGATGGTCACTGCATTGTGCGCTTTCTGATGTACTTCGGCAGCCATCTGGAACACTCTGTCTTCAGATATTAGGAAGCCACTGGTTCTGTGCATTTTTAAATAATCGAGATTGAAGACCAATTTCAGTTAACCTGCTTTTTATGTTTAGATTTTGTCCTTGCCCTGCACCTCCGATTAACACGGTTGACTATGTACAGCGTGAAAGAGCTTCATAATACATACACCAACATCCTCGTGTACCATGCTGGCCTTCATAGGTGCTACTCGCTAACAGCACGTTCCCAAAAAAGTTATTTAAGGGTATACGGGGAATTTTGTTCCCTATCTCTGAACATGGGCTCATAAACTTTCCATGGGAACCGGTTCCCTCTCTGTTAATATTGTCCCATAGACTTTCTATGAGAACCGGTTACCAATCTCTTAACATTGCCTCATACACTTTCTATGAGAACCGGTTCCCAATCTCTTAACATTTCCCCATAGGATTCTATGGGAACTGGTTCCCTATATCTATGAGCGGGATAAAAAACAGTGCTATAGAAGGTCACTATAACATGGTTACATTGGATATACGTTTCTAACAGCGCTATGTTTTACCTATGAGCGTTATTAGAAAACAGCGCTATGGGAAGTCAACTACAACGTGTATCGATAGAGATGCGTTCCCAACAGCTTTATATAATGTAACCTTTGAGTGTTATTAGGAAACAGCAGTATAGGAGGCCACTCTAACATGTTTGCATTACAGATGCGTTCCTGACAGTGCTATATTTTTGCTTTACCAATACGTGTTGTAAGAAAACAGTGCTAGATGTGGCGGGGCTATAAGAGTTACGCCTACACATGGTAGTAGAGGCGACGATAAGAAGAGCAGATCAGATCACCTGTCCCGTGGCCGCGTTGCCGAGGGCCATGTTGTAGACGCGAGCCAGGAGGAAGTCGCAGCCGTAGCCCTTCGGACGGCCAGTGCCGTCCATCATCTCTACGCGGAGCGTCACCGAGTCCCCCACAGCGACGCTGCGCCTCTCGTTCACGACCCTCGCCACCGTCCTCTCGGCCGAAGAGAAGTGGAGTGGCTCAATATTCAGGGGCAGGGGCCACTGCAGGGGGGTACAGCCCAGACGGCCCTCGAGGGCGAAGACGGGCAATGGCGAGTGTGCCGGAGACGGGGGAGGGATGTGGCTGGCACCTTTGTAGTGCTGTTGGCGCGGTTGCTTGTGGTGGTGGTAAAGTGGTGCCAGTTGGGAGTTACCCTGCCTGGGAAACTAAAGACACCATTCAGAATCATAATCATAATGTGTGTTTAGACTGAAGAAGAAGAATCTGACGAGCTACAAAGCTAATATTCACAGATATCCAGTAGGCGTATCTATGTATATCTATGTATCTCTGTGTGTATCTATAGGCCTAAATGTATCTATATGTGTCTCCATGGGTATATATGTACCTCTATGGATCTCTATGGGTCTTTATGTATCTCTGTGGATATCTATGCATCTCTGTGTGTGAGGGAAGGACAACAAACTAAACACAAAAAGCAGTTCTAAAGAAATTCGTTTTTAATTTCGATGATGGTTTAAAACTGCATGGCTCAAGTGGCTTCCTAATATCGAAAGGAGTGTTCCAGAAGGTTGCAGAAGTGTATTTGAAAGTGTGCAATGCATTGACCATTATAGAAATTACTTTCAAATCTGAGTGTTACTGTCGTAGTAATAATAATGAAAGTGTATACATACCCAATAGACAATGCTCAGATACACCAGCACACCGAATAATGCCGAACATACAGCCAACCTGTAGAGTGATCTCGATGTCTTATCGAGGCATTGCCTGAGATTGGTACTGACATGTCCTCCAGGCGCGGTCTCCCGCACAATACCCACCATCCTGAGAGACTCCCTGAAGAGAGAAAGGAGATAGAAATCAAAGCAATCAGTGTTAATTGGTTACCACTTTAGCAAATTGTTAGAGATACAATTGGTTCATCACATGACCAACCACTATTTAATAGAATCAGAATGTTTATGATACTGCTCAGAATAGGCGTGCATTTTTTTTATTCCCATCATTAATTAAGATAAATGTTATACTTTTAGATAAAGATCCATAAACTCGCATGAAGAATTCCAGAGACGCACTCAGAAACCAATAGATTGACACAGATACCTTTAAACTCATGCAAACACTCGTAGACTCACACAATGACCCTTATAATCATATAGGGACCTATAAACTCACACATACACCCATAGACTCACACAAACACCCATAAACTCACACCAAGACCAAAAGACTCACACAGAGACTCACAGACTCACGTAAAGATCCATAGACTCACACAGACACCCATATACTCACACAGAGACCCATAGACTGACACAGACATCCATAGTCTCACATACAGACTCACAGACACCCATAGACTTACACAGCGATCCATAGATTAACGCAGAGACCCATAGACTCACACAGAAATCCATAGTCTCACAGAGAGAAATATAGACAGACAACTATGGACTCACACAGAGACCCATAGACCCTCACACACACCCATCTACTCACATTGAGATATATAGACTCACACATAGAACCGTAGACTCACATAGAGACCCATAGACTCACACAGAGACCCAGAAATTCACATAGAGATATATTGCCTCACACACGAATCCATATACTCACCCAGAGACTCATAGACTCACACAGAAACCATAGACATACACAAATCCCCAAATACGCACATAGAGACATCTAGATACTCACACAGATCCATAGACTCACATAGAGACCCACAGATTCACAAAGACCCATAAACCCACGCAGACACCCATAGACTCACATAGAGACCCATAGACTCACGCAGAGACCCATACACACACAGAAACATATCGATTCATACAGAGACCCATAGACTCACACAGACACCCATCGACTCATACAGAGTGCCATGTACTCACATAGAGACCTATAGACTCACAAACACAACCATAGACTCACGCAGAGACTCAGACACTCGCTCACACAGACACCCATACACTCACACAGAGGCCCATAGACTTACACGGTCATCCAAAAACTCACACAGAGACCAATATACTCACATAGAAACCTATAAACTCACATAGAAACCCATAGACTCACATAGAGACCCATAAACTGACACAAATCCCCAAATACGCATATAGAGACATCTAGATACTCACACAGATCCACAGACTCACATAGAGACCCACATATTCACAAAGACCCATAAACCCACGCAGACACCCATAGACTCACATAGAAACCCATAGACTCCCGCAGAGATCCATACACACACAGAAACATATCGATTCATACAGAGACCCATAGACTCACACAGACACCCATCGACTCATGCAGAGTGCCATGTACTCACATAGAGACCTATAGACTCACAAACACAACCATAGACTCACGCAGAGACTCAGACACTCGCTCACACAGACACCCATACACTCACACAGAGGCCCATAGACTTACACGGCCATCCAAAAACTCACACAGAGACCAATATACTCACATAGAAACCTATAAACTCACATAAAAACCCATAGACTCACATAAAGACTTATAGATTGACAACGAGACCTATAGACTCACACAGACACCCATAGACTCACACAGAGACCCACAGACTCAAACAGACACACATAGATTCACACAGAGACCCATAGACACCCATTTATTTATACAGAGACCAACAGACTTACACAGAGATATTTTGCCTCACACATGGATCCATATACTCACCCAGAGACTCAAGACTCACACAGAGACCTAGAGACTCACACAAAGACTAATAGACTCACACAGAAACCATAGACATACACAAATCCCCAAAGACGCACATAGAGACATCTAGATACTCACACAGATCCATAGACTTACATAGAGACCCACAGATTCACAAAGACCCATAAACCCACGCAGACACCCATAGACTCACAGAGACGCATACACTCACATTGAAAATTCATATTAAGAATAATTTGGCCAATATATATATATTTTTTTTTAATCAACCGCGGTGTAGCACGAGGCACAAAAAAAAATGTAACATCCACCCTCACCACAGCTGCCTTTCACACTCGAGGCCAGAGAGCAGGAGGTGAGCCATACAAGGGTAATACAAAAAAAAACCAGAACCAAAGAGAAGAGGTCGGGGGTGTTGCTAGGGACGACTCCCACAACTTCAAAGACCCGCCACCCAAACAGGGCGGCGAAAATAGAACAGACAAGTTTTGTAAGCTATTTTAGTAAACGAAAAATCCGAAAATTAGAGACAAGAATAAGTGAACATTATAGATCCCCACACTCACTCCAATTAAGAACCAGGCTACAATCTACATCAGTGGATTATTATTTCTCATTCATTACTTTAATACTAATGTCATTTATTTTTTTCTTTATCTACGCGACCTGACCAAAACTTCAAAGAAGAATTCTGGCAGTCAGGAATGTTTTTAAGCCAAAACGAATTCTCTAACCTCGGGATATCAGATAACAATAATAATAACTCGAGAACAAACAGCACAAACCCAGGATACAGGCGGTGGAACGAAGGTTAGTAACCGGAAACACGGCCATACATCGACACATCACCGACACAGAAGAAGCTTGCCAGCGGAAGAAGACTCCGCAACCGATCAAGGATGGCGAGGCTCGCTGAGTAGCGATACACTACTCAGTGCAAGTTCAGCGCCAACAGAAGAAGTATCGCTCGAAAGTCATTCTGCTCTGGGCACCGACTCCCACGAGCCACGGCAGTTCGAGTTAAGCTGACGAGAATTCCAGCATCATCATCGAGAAAGGGCGGAAAGCGGCAAACCTCGACCAAGCCAGCCTCACAGAGAACCAGCTCCATCAGACATTGGTGCCTGCCATCACCGAACGAGAGCATCGTTCATCGCCAGAGCGCCACCGGGCGCCACCGGGCGCCACCGGGCGCCACCGGGCGCCACCGGGCGCCACCGGGCGCCACCGGGCGCCACCGGGCGCCACCGGGCGCCACCGGGCGCCACCGGGCGCCACCGGGCGCCACCGGGCGCCACCGGGCGCCACCGGGCGCCCACCGGGCGCCACCGGGCGCAACACATACCCAGGCGCCCACCGGGCGCCACCGGGCGCCCAGCGGGCGCCACCGGGCACCACCGGGCATCGTGCCCACAGCTCATCCAGCGGCGGAGAGAGCCGTCAGTTAACGTCAGACACGCCCGAGCGAGAGAGAGAGCAAGCTGCCGTTCGTATGCCCTCCCCCACACTCACAAACCCACGACGCGCCCGGCGTCTGCTTAACACAAATAATTGACCCAGGAAATCAAAACCACACACGCACACACACATACCCATTAGCTGGTCGTGAAGACATTGGTGCTCATTGAGTGATAAGAATACGGTCATTTATAAGTATATTAGTCGTTAGAATTTTTATTATTATCAATTTTTTTATCGCATAAAATTGCCAATAGATTCATCGATGCAAACTAAAACTTTTTAAACCTTCGTTACAAATCTACACGCTCACAGGGAGAATATTGTGTTAAACCTTTCTTTTGAACACCGAATCTTGCCCACGAATTAATTGAAGCTTAGCCAAAAATTAAGCATCTGCGTCAACAGACACACACTGCCGCACCCCATTGTCCCAAGACATTTCGTTAATTATATAATCTTGCCGATGAATCTATTGACGTATACCTTTGCCTTTGGGGTGTAATAATTTGCTTTTATTGCCTTTCGTATGAATATCGTTGCATGCCTGTTTTAAGGACTCTCCCTATCGCCGTCTATACTCGTGTTACGTGGTGGAATTAATCGAATGTTCTGTCGCCCAGTGAAACAACGCAATCATTGATGGTTAAATGTACTGCTCACTGAGGGAATTTCCCCCGATGGTACCGTGGATAATTCCAAGCATGAGAGTTCGCATATTAGAGTGTCATGTTTTTGTTTAAAATCAAAATTGCTTAACAAAAGTGTATGATTGTTTTCTTCCTGAGTTCATGCGTAATAATCTTCTGTATCCTGCGTTGAGATTTGAATTCGGAGACCTGACATAAACACACTAATATATAATCAGTAAATGTTTAAGCAAGAATAATTGCATTATCCCGAGTGATAATACGACCCTAGACAACGAAGTTAAGCCAGATTATCATAACTGCACACATAAGCATAAGCGCATACATTTGCATAATTTAATACGATTAGCATAATGTATACGTATATTTACATATCTTGTTATATTTCATGATAATTGCAAATTTTTCAAATCTTCATTTTTTTATCAATTCTTCAAAACCCGACATATACAACAAAACCCATAGACTAAAACAAAAAACCATAGTATCATATAGAGACCCATATACTCTTACAGACACACTTAGACTCACTCAAAGACCAATAGACTCACACAGACACCGATAAACTCCCAAAAAAACCCATAGGCTCACACAGAGACCCATAGATGCACACAGAGGCATATAGACTCACCCATATAACCATAGACTAACATAGAGACCTATAGTCCCACACACAGACCCATATACTCACATAGAGACCTATAGACGCACACAGAGACCGACTGTAATTGCTCACAAAGAGGCCCATAGACTCACACAGACATCCATAGCCTCACACAGAGACCCATAGACTCACACAAAAAACATACACTCACATGGACACCCTTAAGTTCACGCAAAAACCGATAGACTCACATAGATACTGACAAACTCACACAAAGACCCATAGACTCACACAGAGACCCATAGACTCATACAAATACCCAGAGTCTCACATATAGATTTACAGACTCACAAACAGAACCACAGACTCACGTAGACATCCGTATACTCACACAGACACCAAAAGACTCACACAGAGACCTATAGCCTCACATGGAGACCCAGAGGTGCACAAAGAGACCCATAGATTTACAAACAGACAGGTGACCTCACACAGACACCCATACACTGAAATAGAGACCTATATACTCACAAACACAACCATAAACTCAGGCAGAGACCTATAGCCTCACACAGAGATCCATATACTCAAACAGAGACCTATATACTCACACAGATACCCAGAGGCTTACAAAGAGACCCATAGACTTACAAACAGACACATAAACTCACACACACCCATATACTGAAATAGAGACCTATAGCCTCACATAGAAACCCATAGACACACGTAGAGACCCAGCGACTCACACGAGACCCATATACTCTAATAGAGACCCATAGACTCACACTAAGACCCTTAAACTCACACAGAGACCCATATACTCACCCAGAGACCCATGTACTCACATAGAGACCCATAGACTCACACAGACACCCATAAATACAGAGACATATAGATTCATACAGAGACCCATAAACTCACACAGACACCAATCGACTCATACAGAGAGCCATGTACTCACATAGAGACCTATAGACTCACACATACACCCATAGACTCACACAGAGAACCACAGACTCAAACAGACACCCTTAGATTCACACAGAAACCCATGTTCGCCCATATATTTACACAGAGACTAACATACTTACACAGAGACCTTGAGACTCACACCGAGACCTATATACTCACAGAGAGACCCAGAGGCTCACAAAGAGACCCACAGACTTACAGACACAGACACCCATATACTGAAATATAGACCTATAAACTCACATAGAAAGCCATAGACACACATATAAACATATAGATTCGTACAGAGACCCATAGACTCAAACAGACAGCCGTCGACTCACACAGAGACCCATGAATCACATAGAGACTTCCAGAGACTCACACAGAGACTCGGTTCGTAAATGCTCATACGGTCAGTGTTATGAAATGTGTTGAAACGATTCAACAAAACAGGGAAGAATCTTGATTTGAAGCTTTCGTGACTGCAGGAATCCATACTCTTTGGTTCTTTCGGTAAAGCCACGTAGGTAGAAACAAATTAAATAAGTCACGACGTTTCGGCAGCAACACAAGCGGCCGTCTTCAGGGAAGCATTGTTAAATTCATAAATAAGACTAAATATTGTACATCTGCATGTATTACTGTAATATATACTGTATAGTAAATAAAACATAAAATGAAGTAACATGAACAGAAAAAATTAATGTAAAATTTTCACTTACCTAGGGTCCTGATACTGGCTTCCTTGACAGAAGGGGTGGAATGAGTCCCGACAATGGCGCACACGCAGACACACTCCCACACACACTCACAGACACACACACTCACAGACACACACACTCACAGACACACACACTCCCAGACACGCACAGACATTCCCAGACACACTCACAGACACACACACTCACTCACAGACACACTCCAAGACACACTCACACACACGGAGCACGCACGCAAGACAACGACACACCCACACACGGGGTAAATACAAAGATCCCACGTGTCGCCTTCACTGCTTGTTGGGGCAAGTGCTGTTAGCGAGCAGCGCCTATGAAGACCGGCACGGCACACGAGGGGGTGGGTAGTTAGCACCACGCCCGGCCGCCTTTGTCTCACGAGTAGCGATATATACACACCGCACCACGTACGCATTTTTAGGCTGAGTTGACCTAGGGGAGGCCCAGGACCGGTTCAGATACTTATCACTGGTGTTGGCTGTGAGCGGGAATCTAACTTGGGTCGCCAGCTTCTGCTGCACTATCGGTCCCCACACACAGACACTCACAGCGGAGTGCTACGACGGATGGCTTCGCTGAATAAAAAAATCCCATTGAAGTGCGGATGTTCATAAGTGCGAGTGTTCATAAGTGCAGATGTTCATAAGTGTGAGTGTGGGTAACTCGAGGACTGACGGTGTTAAACATGAGCGATGTGTTTCGGACAGTCAATCCAACTCTCTCCTAACCTAATATATACTACGACTGTGTCACTTTTCACAGCACAAACATAATAATAATAAAGAACGTAACAAACTTGATTTGGCGCTTTCGTGACTGCAGGAATTACTCTTTGGTTCTTTCGGTAAAGTCACGTAGAAAGAGAAAATAATAAATTAAATAATAGCAAACGACGTTTCGATTGCAACACAAGCAATCATCATCAGGTACAAATGAAAGAGAAAACAAACCTAGTAAACCTATAAATACAATGTAATACAACACAGAGAGTCTGCTACAACACCCGACCTGTATGATTGCGTTCTTCCAAAGATTGCAAAATTTAAGAGAAAGATAAAACACAGAACCGGAGACACATAGACAGACACATAAGCAGAGAGAGATAACACAGATACACACAGAGAGAGACACACACATAGGCACACAGAGAAACAACGCCTCTGTGTCGAGGCCTTACATAGAGAGAGAGGGGGGCAGAGAGAGAGGGGGGGTAGAGAAATTTGCATGTCAATGAGAGACCTGGCGCAACAGCAGGAAACAAGAGTAGCAAAACGAGGGGAGACAGAGAGAGAGAAAACACACTAAATCAAACAAACTTAGTAAAATTTGGAAATGTAATGCAATGCAAAACAGAGAGTCGGTCAACACACAATTAACGCATGACCTGGTTGATTACGTTCTTCCAAGGATTGCTAAATTAGAAGTTAATTGTGACATTTGAGAGAGAGACAAGACACAGACACGGAGACACAAAGACAGACACACGGGCAGAGAGAGATAACACAGATACAGAAAACAAACTTAAAACCTCCCCGTAGAGGTGGTTCAAACTTGATTTGGCGCTTTCATGACTGCAGGAATTACTCTTTGGTTCTTTCGGTAAAGTCACGTAGAAAGATAAAATAATAAATTAAATAATTAATACGTACTTAAATATTGCTTGTGTTGCAATGATCTGGTGTGGTGAAACTCCGATCAAAACTATCACGTTGCCATACATATGTAATGCGAGCAGGGATTGAGGGGGGCGGAGTCTGGGTCACGTGAGGAGAAGGAGGAGTTAGGGTCACGTGAGGGAGAAGATTTAAGGGGAGAGCCGGAAGGGATCGGGGAGTTGGGACAGAGTGAAACGGGAGGAGGCCACGCTGGGCAGTGACGAGAGGGTGGCGCGATTGCCACCGGTTGGGAGGCCACGGCACCGTCGGCCATCGGTGTCCGGGCAGAGCGGAGCAGCAGGGTGGCTGCGGAGCAGAGCAGCAGTGTGGCTGCAGAGCGGAGCAGCAGTGTGGCTGCAGAGCGGAGCAACGGTGAGGCTGCAGAGTGGGAGCAGCGGTGTGGCTGCAGAGCGGAGCAGCGGTGAGGCTGCAGAGCAGAGCAACGGTGAGGCTGCAGAGTGGAGCAGCGGCGTGGTTGCGGAGTGCTCGACGGACGAGCCGCGGGGCTGAGCGAGGACGCCGTAGGGGCGAGATTGACACGAACCCAAATAAAGGACAACGGAGATCTACACTGCAAAAGAGTCCTTTATTACACATAGCAGGCGTGACCAAAAAGATCTCCAAAATTCTAAACAAACATAAGATCCAAGTCCGATTCAGTACAGTACATAAAATCGTGATCTAATTCCATCTGTGAAGGACGTCATTCCTGACTTGCAATACCCTGGAGTCTATAAACTGAGTTGCAGCTGTGGTGATTGTTACATTGGGGAAACGAAACGTCATATCAATGATCGTGTCCACGAGCACAAGTCAGATCTGAAACACGGCAAAATTTAGTCTTCCGCCGTTGCCGATCATTGCTACAACGCTGTGGGTTCTCATGAGATTGTCTTTTCCGAGACCAAGATGCTCTGCAAACCTTCTGGCTACCATAAAAGGTTTGTACACGAAGCCATCCAGATATACAAACACAGACATAACTTCAACCGTGATGATGGGTACAAATTGAGTAATCATTGAAAAGATGTCATTAACCATGTAAAATGATTTAACTACACATATGTGTACCATCTTATCTGACAGGTACTATTCTACTTTACTGAGTGTTAACATCCCAAGAGTTTACCAGTATTGCTTACTTTTATGCTTATTATCAGTTAACACCGGCCACAACCATGAGCTGATGTGCACCATTGTTCTCTTTTCACCCCGCTCCCGAGGACCATCACCTTGGCTGCCACATTCAGACAAGCCCCTCCCCCCCTTAACTTGTATTTAAGGACTTGTCTCTTGGATTTTTTCCTCACTTAATACAGTAAATTCAGCTGTGACGGTCCCACCTGACGACGGAGACTTGTGTTGCCTCCAAAACGTCGTGAATTATTATTTTATTTCTATTATTATTTATATATTTTTATTATTTAATAATTTTTACCTACGTGACTTTACCGAAAAAACCTAAGAGTATGAATCCTTGCAGTCACGAAAGCTTCAAATCGGGTCTCTACGTTTATGGGTGTCTGTATGAGTATATAGGAGAAGGAGGAATCTGATGAGCTATGCGGCTCGTTATTACAGATGTCCTTTGGCGTTGGATGATGCAGGCTCCTGCCTGACTTCAATTTTAATGATCTCACTGCGCGCGGCCAGAGTGAAATTTGATTTCGTCAATCGGAAAGTGACCGTAATTTTGAAATTACTTTTTAACGCAAACGTGGTGTAAGTGTTGAGGGATATCCGTCATCATAACACAGCCAAACACTGAAACACCTGCGTAATTACCGAAAATAAAGAAGCACTCACCCCAAGCCAATGTGCAGCCAAACGGTTATTCAAACTTAGCTCAAGGTCTCCTATTGGCAGAAAGAGGCCTCCACTGTGGTTTTGAAGCGATTGGAGGAAAATGCTTGAACGGGAAAAGGCTGGAAACAGTGGGACCTAGAGGCGACGTTCGGGAATCGTTAGAAGAGAAGGGCAGGAAAAGGAAGATTCGAGAAATAGGGCACGAGAAGGATAAAAGGAGAGAGCACGAGGGGAGGGGACGTTCGAGGGAAGGGAGCACAAAGCCCCGAGCGAGTGTTTGTCACTGCATCTAAATTAATGAGGCCTCTTAGTAGTCCATCCTCATTTCACCTGGATCAAAACTGCATAGTTAACTCTGATAACTATGCCATCTTGATACAGACGATAAAACGTGTCTACTCGCTCAAACTAAACGATTTTTTTTTATTTTCCCAGGTAAGTACCACTGAGTTATGTCGCTCCTTTTCAAAGGTGACCAAATTATAGCAGCTCAACGGAGTGGTTTATCACGCGAACATTTATAGCAGCCAAACACTCGAAATGCGCGATGTCGTTTGTAAATGTACAAGAAAAAAAACCGGAGGATCCGGAGAAAATCCGCCTTACCACGGGGGAGAGAGATAGAAAAGTAAACTCCAAATATATGGCAGGCGTCAGAGTTGGACGATTTACACGGCCTCCTGTATACCAGGCGAGGTGGTTAATTAGACAGCCACTATCACTCTAAGGCATCATCAAATATTCTTTATTAACCACGCATGCTCGTGGTAAAACATGCAAAAAACATGGTTTTACAATAATTTACGCACTTCGCTTCAAACGAATTGGCCTGCACCAGAGCTATAGCATCCTTCTTTATGGCCGTGTCTACAAAAAGCGAATAGTAAAAGGGCGATGCCAACAAATAATAAAGCAGCATCGTGGACTTTCGAACTGATAAAAATTAACTGTCAAACAACGACGCTAACCCGTTCAGTCGCGTGTCTTGCTACCGGAAGTACAATGAAGTAAAACACACCACCAAATAGAGGAGGTTGTTACAAGTACATGTACACAGTTAATTGAAACTTAGGGTTTGTGTGAGAGCCGGTACAGAAAGCAGGAGAGGAAGTTCAGCATTTCAAACATACTTGAGACTCCCCAAGTCACGCGCAGTTTCCCTGATTCTGTCGAGCAGGCAACGTTGCTCGTTTGACGCACTGATAAATCTGCAGGAAAAAAAATCAAACAGAGCACAAACTCTATGCTCGGGATTACATTGAGAGCCGGACAGAGAGCGAGAGAGACGTAGACTAGCGAATCACACAAACCCGGGCAGAGACCCGATGTCGATTCCCGCTCATGGGGAGTGGTGGCGCAGTGGTTAGCACACTGTGTGTGTGTGGGGGGAGTGGTCAGGCAGTGGTTAGCGCACTGTGTGTGTGTGGGGAGTGGTGGTGCAGTGGTTAGCGCGATGTGTGTGTGTGGAGCGGTGCGGTGGCTAGCCGGTTGTAAACATTTAGGCTGGCCTGCCTACGATCCATCCTGGGTTTAACCAGGCTGGATTGTGTGAGGAGCTCACAAATCCTTGAAAGATCTGGGCAAAGTCTCATCGGTGAGCTCCTCCGGCAGGCAATGCTGCGTTGGCTGGGTCATGTAGCCCGCATGCCCAGCCACTGCATGCCTAAACAGTTTTTGTTCGGCTGGATCGTGGGGGCTAAAAGGGCGCGGCACGGGCTAGAGAAGAGATGGAGTGATGTGGTACAGGAGGACGTGGAGCTGAGTGGACTTGCCGATGACTGGTACCAGCGGTGTCAAGATCGGCCTCTGTGGAGGAGGCTCGTGAAGGACGCTACTGGGCAGTTGGAGGCAGTCACCCTCCAACAACAACGG
Organism: Lampetra fluviatilis; assembly: GCF_964198595.1. NCBI lineage: Eukaryota > Metazoa > Chordata > Hyperoartia > Petromyzontiformes > Petromyzontidae > Lampetra > Lampetra fluviatilis. Next base: position 17,804,671 of record NC_136280.1, read on the forward strand.
AGGGAGGAGGAGCGACGCTCACAACAACGAGCGGAGCGCCGGGTGGCTAAAGCACAGCAAGTTGGTACAGTAGGGGGCACAGGTGGTGCATCAGCCAGTCATCTCGGTCATCTCGGTCAGTCGACCCGTGGCACCTGGGTCTGTCCCGTGACCTCCTGCCAGCGGGCGTTCGACACTTCACGTGCCTCAAGGTGCACTTGGCCTGGCACAAGCGTCGTGGTGACGTCACCGCCACTTAGTGGCGAATGGCGGTTGTTGTTGTTGTTGCAGTGGCTAGCGCATTGTGTGTGTGTGTGTGGGGAGTGGTGGTGCAGTGGTTAGTGCACTGGGTGTCTGTGTGGGGAGCGGTGGTGCAGTGGTTAGCGCAATGTGTGTGTGTAGGGGGAGTGGTGGTGCAGTGGTTAGCGCAACGTGTGTGTGTGTGGGGAGTGGTGGTGCAGTGGTTAGCGCAACGTGTGTGTGTGTGGGGAGTGGTGGTGCAGTGGTTAGTGCACTGTGTGTGTGTGTGGGGAGTGGTGGTGCAGTGGTTACCGTACTGTGTGTGTGTGGGGAGTGGTGGTGCAGTGGTTAGCGCACTGTGTGTGTGTGGGGAGTGGTGGTGCATTGGTTAGCGCACTGTGTGTGTGGGGGGAGTGGTGGTGCAGTGGTTAGCGCACTGTGTGTGTGTGGGGAGTGGTGGTGCAGTGGTTAGCGCAATGTGTGTGTGTAGGAAGCCAGTGGTTAGCGCACTGTGTGTGTGGAGCAGTGGTGCAGTGGTTAGCGCACTGTGTGTGTGTGTGGGGAGTGGTGGTGCAGTGGTTAGCGCACTGTGTGTGTGGGGGGAGTGGTGGTGCATTGGTTAGCGCACTGTGTGTGCGGGGGGGAGTGGTGGTGCAGTGGTTAGCGCAATGTGTGTGTGGGGAGTGGTGGTGCAGTGGTTAGCGCACTGTGTTTGTGTGGGGGGAGTGGTGGTGCAGTGGTTAGCGCAATGTGTGTGTGTAGGGAGCCAGTGGTTAGCGCACTGTGTGTGTCGAGCAATGGTGCAGTGGTTAACGTACTGTGTGTGTGTGTGGGGAGTGGTGGTGCAGTGGTTAGCGCACTGTGTGTGTGTGGGGAGTGGTGGTGCATTGGTTAGCGCACTGTGTGTGTGTGGGGGGAGTGGTGGTGCAGTGGTTAGCGCAATGTGTGTGTGGGGAGTGGTGGTGCAGTGATTAATGCAATGTGTGTGTGTGTGTGGAGTGGTGTGTGTGTGTGAGGAGTGGTGGTGCAGTGGTAAGCGCACTGTGTGTGTGTGGGGAGTGGTGGTGCAGTGGTTAGCGCAATGTTTGTGTGTGGAGCGGTGCGGTGGCTAGCCGGTTGGAAACATTTAGGCTGGCCTGCCTACGATCCATCCTGGGTTTAACCAGGCTGGATTGTGTGAGGAGCTCACAAATCCTTGAAAGATCTGGGCAAAGTCTCATCGGTGAGCTCCTCCGGCAGGCAATGCTGCGTTGGCTGGGTCATGTAGCCCGCATGCCCAGCCACTGCATGCCTAAACAGTTTTTGTTCGGCTGGATCGTGGGGGCTAAAAGGGCGCGGCACGGGCTAGAGAAGAGATGGAGTGATGTGGTACAGGAGGACGTGGAGCTGAGTGGACTTGCCGATGACTGGTACCAGCGGTGTCAAGATCGGCCTCTGTGGAGGAGGCTCGTGAAGGACGCTACTGGGCAGTTGGAGGCAGTCACCCTCCAACAACAACGGAGGGAGGAGGAGCGACGCTCACAACAACGAGCGGAGCGCCGGGTGGCTAAAGCACAGCAAGTTGGTACAGTAGGGGGCACAGGTGGTGCATCAGCCAGTCATCTCGGTCATCTCGGTCAGTCGACCCGTGGCACCTGGGTCTGTCCCGTGACCTCCTGCCAGCGGACGTTCGACACTTCACGTGCCTCAAGGTGCACTTGGCCTGGCACAAGCGTCGTGGTGACGTCACCGCCACTTAGTGGCGAATGGCGGTTGTTGTTGTTGTTGCAGTGGCTAGCGCATTGTGTGTGTGTGTGTGGGGAGTGGTGGTGCAGTGGTTAGTGCACTGGGTGTCTGTGTGGGGAGCGGTGGTGCAGTGGTTAGCGCAATGTGTGTGTGTAGGGGGAGTGGTGGTGCAGTGGTTAGCGCAACGTGTGTGTGTGTGGGGAGTGGTGGTGCAGTGGTTAGCGCAACGTGTGTGTGTGTGGGGAGTGGTGGTGCAGTGGTTAGTGCACTGTGTGTGTGTGTGGGGAGTGGTGGTGCAGTGGTTAGTGCACTGTGTCTATGTGGGGAGTGGTGGTGCAGTGGTTAGTGCACTGTGTGTGTGTGGGGAGTGGTGGTGCAGTGGTTAGTGCACTGTGTGTCTGTGTGGGGAGTGGTGGTGCAGTGGTTAGCGCAATGTGTGTGTGTGTGGGGAGTGGTGGTGCAGTGGTTAGCGCAACGTGTGTGTGTGTGGGGAGTGGTGGTGCTGTGGTTAGCGCACTGTGTGTGTGTGGGGAGTGGTGGTGCAGTGTTTAGCGCAATGTGTGTGTGTAGGAAGCCAATGGTTAGCGCACTGTGTGTGTGGAGCAATGGTGCAGTGGTTAGCGCAATGTGTGTGTGTGTGGGGAGTGGTGGTGCAGTGGTTAGCGCACTGTGTGTGTGGGGGGAGTGGTGGTGCATTGGTTAGCGCACTGTGTGTGCGGGGGGGAGTGGTGGTGCAGTGGTTAGCGCAATGTGTGTGTGGGAAGTGGTGGTGCAGTGGTTAGCGCACTGTGTTTGTGTGGGGGGAGTGGTGGTGCAGTGGTTAGCGCAATATGTGTGTGTAGGGAGCCAGTGGTTAGCGCACTGTGTGTGTGGAGCAGTGGTGCAGTGGTTACCGTACTGTGTGTGTGTGGGGAGTGGTGGTGCAGTGGTTAGCGCACTGTGTGTGTGTGGGGAGTGGTGGTGCATTGGTTAGCGCACTGTGTGTGTGGGGGGAGTGGTGGTGCAGTGGTTAGCGCACTGTGTGTGTGTGGGGAGTGGTGGTGCAGTGGTTAGCGCAATGTGTGTGTGTAGGAAGCCAGTGGTTAGCGCACTGTGTGTGTGGAGCAGTGGTGCAGTGGTTAGCGCACTGTGTGTGTGTGTGGGGAGTGGTGGTGCAGTGGTTAGCGCACTGTGTGTGTGGGGGGAGTGGTGGTGCATTGGTTAGCGCACTGTGTGTGCGGGGGGGAGTGGTGGTGCAGTGGTTAGCGCACTGTGTTTGTGTGGGGGGAGTGGTGGTGCAGTGGTTAGCGCAATGTGTGTGTGTAGGGAGCCAGTGGTTAGCGCACTGTGTGTGTCGAGCAGTGGTGCAGTGGTTAACGTACTGTGTGTGTGTGTGGGGAGTGGTGGTGCAGTGGTTAGCGCACTGTGTGTGTGTGGGGAGTGGTGGTGCATTGGTTAGCGCACTGTGTGTGTGTGGGGGGAGTGGTGGTGCAGTGGTTAGCGCAATGTGTGTGTGGGGAGTGGTGGTGCAGTGATTAATGCAATGTGTGTGTGTGTGTGTGGGGAGTGGTGTGTGTGTGTGAGGAGTGGTGGTGCAGTGGTAAGCGCACTGTGTGTGTGTGTGGGGTGTGGTGGTGAAGTGGTTAGCGTAATGTGTGTGTGTGGAGCATTGGTGCAGTGGCTAGCGCACTGTGTGTGTGTGTGAGGAGTGGTGGTGCAGTGGTTAGCGCAACGTGTGTATGTGTGGGGAGTGGTGAGGCAGTGGTTAGCGCACTGTGTGTGGAGAGTGGTGGTGCAGTGATTAGCGCGTTTCGCTACGAACCCAGCGACCCGAGTTCGATTTCCGCTCACGGCCAACAACGGTGATGATTTTCTGAACTGGTTCTGTGCCTCCCCTAGGTTTACTCAGCCTCAATGAGTACCTGGTCTGGGGTATAAACATCGCCACTAGGGAGACAAAGGTGGCCGGGCGTGGTTCTGGCCACTCACGCCCTCGTGTGCCGTGCCGGCATTTATAAGTGCTCGCTAACAATACTATGTGGGGGATTTTTGTAATTTATCTTTCATAGGTGCTGTTACTCCTCGCGAAGCACACTTGCCCCTACCGCCTGTCTACACGGAGGCACCTTTGTCTTCGTTTAGTACATCCAGCAGTGGATTGACCATGGGTGATTACGATAGTAATTCATGATGGCGTTGGTGGTATCTTAAAAAAATTGACGTTACGTTAACTGCTGAGTGGTTGTGCGTTCGCTCTACTCACAGAGATGGGTTGGTTGGTTCTGCATGGGCTATACAGCCCAAAGGGTTGTTCTCGAGTCTAGCCAATGAACCCCATGTGCTTGCTTCTCGGGTGAGTACGTACTCAGCAGGCAAGTCGGCTGGTTGTTCGCTTGTGAAGATCATTGAGGAATATGAGGTCCATGTAGTTGGCAGGTGCGCTGGTGGCTGTACAAGCCGATTCTTGACTTGCAGATTTTGCTGCAGGTGGTACATTTGAACTTCTGACAAGTCTGGGCCAGAGTAGGGGAGGTGTCCATGGTGATATTCTTTCTGCGTCTCCGTTTGTCTGTTGAAACTTTGTTCCTCGTTCGGTCTCCAATTTGAGCAAATTCTTTGGCTGTGGAGTGACAGCGGTCTTTATCCGCAGCCCTGAGCTCCCAGGTTCGGGTGTCGATACCCACAGCAGTCAGTTGCTGTTAGAGCTGGTCCTTGAAGCGTCTGCGAGGTCCACTCCTGTCTCGATTCCCATGACACAGCTCGCTGTAGACGACTGCTTTGGGCATCCTGTTGTCCTCCATGCCCCAGACGTGGCCAGCTCAGCGTAGCTGACAAAGCAGCAGGATGGATTAAATGGTGGGTGTCAGAGCTCTCTCCAGGACTATGTTGTTTGTGACATAGTCCTGCCATCTGATGTTTATGATGGAACGTAGGCAGTGCTGGTGGAAATGCTCCGGCAGCCTAAAGCTTTTTCCTGTACAGGACCCAGGATTCTGAGCCGTATATAAGGGTGGTTACTACAACTGCCCTGTATTCCTGTATCTTTGTGGTGAGGTGAAGTGAGCGGCTCTATCAGGCGCGCTTGTGGAGCCTGCCAAAGGAACAGTTTGCCTGGTCAAGTCTGCTGTAAATATCCTTGTTTATGGACGAGTCGTTGGATATTACTTTGCCCAGGTCATTGATGGTGCAGTGTACAATCCACGAGGTGGGGGCTGCTTTAACACCTCTGTTTTCTTGAGGCTGGTGATCAGGCCAAAAGCTTTTGATGCCTCAGCGAAACAGTTCACAATGAACTGTAGGGCCTTATTCGTGTGTAGAAGACTAGTCGACAACGACTCGGAGACGGCTTGGAGGTTAAGGGCTTTCGCCGTAAGTTTTATTAAAATATTACACTAACACACAGGGGTGGACAACTTCCCAGGGGTCCCGGGATAGGTCCCACTAGTCTCTCGTCACAGCCGGCTGCCCTGTGCTGCCTCCTCTGCGCCGGCCGTGGGTTCAGCCAACACGGCCGACCGAGGAGCACAGCCACCTCTAGCCCTGACGCTTTGCTATCCCCTATTCCTACTCCCTTGCCCCTGGCTTCCCGTTCCACCCTACTCCCAGCCTCGACTCTAACAACGACCCCGCTTACGTCACGGGGTCCCCCTTTTATACTAGAGGAGATGTGACGTCATTGTGCCGCCCAGCGCGCATGACGTCACTTCCCGTGACGTCATCGCACTGGACAGCACACATGACGCCACTTTCCCTATTCTACTCCTCTACATTACCCCCTCCCCCCGTGAAAAAAAACAGCCGACCCAGCTGCAACCACAACGCAAGCGGGGCCCAACCCCGGACCGAAGGCCGAACAACTAAGAATGCTTGTGCCTGAAGGCAAAACCGGCTGCTAGAATTAAACCCAACTTTAGGGCAGCACGGCACCTCAGGCACAACAACAACAACAACAAAAATAGTCCGAAGACCTCTTCTGCCCGGCAGCGCCATACGGGCGTCGGGGGGCTGGGGCCCGATGAACTGCCACCAAGGCCATCACCGGAGCCGCATCCCCCTCGAGCGGGTATGCGCTGCCGGCCCACTTCCTCGTGTGGCATCTGCCGCCAGTGCAGGTGGCCCGTCAGCTGGAAACAAGCCCACCGCCGTTGCCTTCGGTGACCGAGGGGTCTTCGCCGGCGCTACTTGGGAGGGCCCTAGGGTCACATAAACTAGGCAGACATCGCCTCCGTCAACAGGACCCGGCAGGACAGGCACGTCGGACGCATCACCCGCCAGCCGCTAGGGTAGATGGAATATAACGTTTGAGCCAGGACGGGGGCACTATCCACCGCCGGCGACCGAACCGAATCCGGACGCACTGCGGCCGGCGGACCTCCACGACCTCAACGGGGCCCTGCCAAGGGCGATGCAATTTGGCAGATGTGCCAATGGGGACCTGGGGACAATGCAGCCACGCTTTTTGTCCCGCTACCCACGGGAGGCCACCTGCCTGGTGTTTGGGCAGCAGCTCATTAGCCGCCTGCCGGCTGGCAGAATTCTCAGAAGCGGCCTGCCATGCCTCACGCAGCCGGTCAAGCGCAACCTTCAAAGGGACTGGCACCGCCGACCCCTTCCTGGAGGACCCGACGTCCATCTGGACGTGCACCGGGGGCTCCGGCTCCTTACCATACATCAAATAAAAGGCGAAAATCCCGTTGAGGCTTGAGGAGCCAACCGATACGCCGCCATGACCCCGGGACGAACAGGTCCCAGTCTGACTGGGATGTATTCACATGGTGGCACAGCATGGACATGAGGGTGCGGTTCAAGCGCTCTACCAGGCCAACTGGTCGACAAAAGGCCAACGTGTGAGGTACTCAACGCCCACCAAGAGGTATTTATGGCCCCGTTGGGATGCAGAGAATGGGCCCAAAATGTCGAGCGCCACGAGCTCATTAACGCGAGAAACCCGGATGGACTGCAGCGGGGTCCAGTCCTGGATAACTGGGGCCTTCCTCCGCGCGCAGTCGTGGCAACCCTTCAAAATCAGTGCCACGTCACCCTTTACACCCGGCCAGTAATAGTCCTGCTTAAGGGTCAATAAGGTCTTGTGGTAGCCAAGGTGTATAAGCTTCTCGTGAATGGCTCGGGTTAATTTACCACACAGGCTAGTGGGCACAACCACGCAATAGCATTCCAATTGGGCATCCCAACGCATGAGGAGTCCATCATGCACGGCGATCGCCGGTGCAGCCGACGAAGCTGAGCTCCGGGCATTACGCCCGACACGGCGTCGTAGCTTCAGCAGAAAGGAATCCTCCATCTGCAAGCTGGACCATACCTCCCGGAGGAGTCCCAGGCCGAAATCCGAGGGCATCGCCGCACCTGGAGTGGTGGCCGCCTCGGCCAACGCGACCAACTGGGCTGCGGCCTCCCCTGGGGCCTTGCAATGGCTAGACCCCAGGGCGCGAGCACACCTGCCGCCTGCCGGCAATCGGGATAAACCATCCGCATTTCCATGCTGTGCCCCCTCCCTGTGGATTACGTCAAAGGGGCAATCCTGGAGCACCTCGAGCCAGCGGGACAGCTGATCCGAGGGCTGACCAATCCTCAGCGAATATTGCAGGGCCGCGGGGTCGGTTCGGATGGTAAACCGCCTGCCGTACAAGTAGGGCCTATATAATTGAACAAAAAAAACTATGGCCAAAAGCTCCCTCCGGGTCACACAATATCGCTGTTCCATCGGGGACAGAACGCGACTGCCATAGGCTACCACCCTCTCAACCCCGTCGACCACCTGGGCCAGGACTGCCCCAATGTCCATGTCACTGGCATCGGTGTTGAGCAGGAAGGGTTTCGAAAAATCCGAGTACCCCAAGGACGGCGCATCCGCCAAGGCTGTGCGAAGCACCACAAAAGCAGCCTCCTCCTCCGCGCCCCAGTGGAACCTTTGGCCTTTGACGGAAAGCGCGTGCAGTGGCTTCGCAATTGTCGCAAAATCGTGGACAAACCGACGATAGTGCGCTGCGAAGCTGACGAAGCTACGCACCTCCGCGACAGATGTGGGAGTTGGCCACGTCCGGACACAAGCCATTTCTCCGGGTCCGTGGTGACACCTGATGCACTAACAATGTGTCCCAAATACTTGACCGATGGGTGTAGCAAATGGCATTTCTGGGGTTTAAATTTCAAGCCCGCAGCACACACTTTGACGAACACAGCCTCAAGGCATTGCAAGTGCTCATCAAACGTATGGCCAAAAACAATAACGTCATTCAAGTAGATGTAACAAGACTCCCACTGCAGCCCCGCCAAGACCATCTCCATGAGACGCTGGAAGGTGGCTGGGGCCGAATGAAGACCCATAGGAAGCCGATTGAACTCGAACAACCTCTGGGGCATGCGGAACGCTGTCTTGGGTCTAGAGGCCTCGTCCAGTGGCAATTGCCAGAAGCCGGAGAGCAAATCTAGAGTCAAAAACAACCGCGCACCCGAGAGGACGTCCAGGGAATCATACATGCAAGGCAATGGATATGCATCAGCCACCGAGATCTTGTTCAATTTACGGAAATCGACGCAGAACCGGAGACTCCCATCCCATTTCTTGACCAGCACAATGGGGGCATCCCAAGGGCTAGTAGATGGGGAGATGATGTCCGCCGCCAACATTTTGTTGACAGCTAAGCGGACATGCTCTTTTTCCACAGGGCTAAAGCGGTGGGAATTAAGTCGAATAGGGGCCGAGTCACCAGTATCTATGTGGTGTTCCAAAAGAGTAGTGCGACCCAGATCAAACTTACTTTGGCTAAACACATCTGTGAACCGCTCGATGAGTTCACGGAGTTGCTGACGTTCCCCGGTGGACAACAAAGCATTCTCGTTGCACAATGCGGCGATCCACGATGCGTCAGAGTCCCCCGCACGCATCACGCCCGCCACGACCCCTCCATCCGGGGCAGCGCTCTCGGGTGGAGGAGCCAGGGTCGCGTGAGCCAGGACGGCGCCGGCCGGGACTTCGACCGGCGCAGGCCTCGAATTGAGGACCTGCAAAAAAAGGTCCTGGCCTCGAAGGGGACAGGAGTATACCCGTCTCCGTGGAGCAACCTAAGGGGTAGCATGTATTATGACTCTGGCGGTACGGTCACCACCGCTTTATTCAAGGCCCACACACTGGCGACGAAGGGAGACAGGATGGTAGGCGATTGTAGGAAATGCAACCGCCTCCCTGACGGCATTTCCACACAGTCCTGGTCAACGAGAATTTCAATGGGCATTCTAGACAAAAACTCGGTCCCCAAGAGGCATGGAACTGCCAAGGTCTTGGAGACCAAAATAGGCCCGGCCAACTCAATCTCGTTAACCTGAACCGACGCTATAATGTGGCCCAAGATGCCCAAACTGCCACCGTTCTCTGCGATACGAGCCCCACGACTTTAACGGACCAACGCTGTGGAGTAGCAGCTCGAAAATGGCCTCTACAATAATGGTGGCAGACGCCCCCGTATCCACCAGGAGGCGAACTTGCACCCCTTGCACGTATCCCGCCACCGCTGAGAAGCTGGCAGCTGCCGCAACCATCCGATGCGCAAGCGCGTTCCAGTGGCGGGTCTGTCTGGGCCATCCAGCGGGTAACAACGATGGTGCACCCGACCCCTCGAGGACAACCCCATGACAATGGGCCCTAGCCCCGCTAGATGCGGGGCTAGGGCGGCCGCATGGGTGATGTGTCGCGACTCGCCTGGGGCCCTGGGCCCGATGCTGATGAGGGTCCGGGAGGAGTTGAAGCCACTTTGCTGAAGGCCCCCAGGGCATTCCGGCAGCCCCACTCAATGTGGCCCTGCTGACCACAGAGGAGGCAGGCCATAGTGGCAGCGTCCTGCGGATGGGAAGGTCCCGGCCACCCCCGCTGCTCCGGACGGCGACCACCTGCCCCCTTCCACGACAATCGGGCATTGCCAGGGCTGCAAGGGTGTCCACACCCTGAGAGGCGCCCCCCCCTTCCGGCGCCGGGACCCCCGTGCACGCCACCATCCGGGGCTGTTGGCGGACGGCGAGGTGCGCCTGAATGTTCTCGGCCACCGCCAATGACGTGATCTGGTGATCATTGTTGATCGACAAAGCAATCCCCAGCTCATGTGCCAGGTTGAATAGCCGTTACAGGGCCATCGAGTCCAGCGCCCTGCCCTCTAGGTCAGGGTATGCGGCCTGTGCCAGGGCCAGGAGTGAGCAGTGGAAGGCCAATGGCAGTTCCCCCTCCTCCCGTCGCCGTAGCGAGAACTTCATGCGCGCACTGGATGGTGGCTCAAAGACATTGGCCATCTGAATATACGCCCCGGGAAGTGTAGGCTTATTGGCCGGGGGAATTGACTTGAAGGCCTGCAGCGCCCTCTCATCCAGGCAGGTCGGAAGGGCCTGCAACGCCTCCTCCATGGGCCAGCCGACGGACATATACGCCGCACCGAACCGGTCCTGGAAGGCCAACCAGTCGCCCCCCTTTGCGATGAATGGCGCGGCGAGGTTTGGAAGCCCCACGGCACCCGCGGGCCACCCCGCCGACGTAGCGATGGGCGACTGCGTTGCGGCACTCGTAGGCCACACTGGAGACACGGCGATGGGCGACTGCGTTGCGGCACCCATAGGCCACACCGAAGACGGAGACGCGATGAGTGCGGGCTGCATTGCAGCCCTCATAGGACACGCCGGAGACGCGGCGAGGTGCGGGGGCGCAGCGCCTGCTACCCACCTTGTAGACGCGTCGGCGTGCGTAGCCGCGGCGGCCCCTGTGGGCCATGCCCCGGGCGCGGCAAAGTGCGGAGGCGCCCCAGCGCTCGTGGCCCACCCCGCCGGCACGGCGAGGTGCGGAGCCACAGCCGCAGCAACCTCCGGCGACGCGGCGAGGAGCAGCGGAGTTGCGGCCTCCGTGGGCCACGTCGTAGACGCGGCGAGGTGTGGAGGCGTCCCAGCGCCCGGGACTCACCTGTCTGCGGCGGTGTATGGAGCCGCGGCGGCCGTGCCTGCGAGGTGCGAGGCCGCGGCATTACCGGCGACCGGCCCAGCACCCGCGGCGATGGGCGGAGGTGCAGTGCCAGCATGCAGAGCTGCGGTGGCCCCCGCGGCCCCCACGGGCCATGCCGTAGACGCGGCGGTATAATATGGAGGCACCGCGGCGCCCACGAACCCCCCGCCTGCACGTCGAGGTGCGGAGCCGCGGCGGTATCTGCGGCAATCTCCGGTGGCGCGACGAGGTGCAGGGCTGCGGCGGCACCTGCGGCAACGGTGGCATGCACGGCGAGGTGTGGAGCCATTGCATCACAGGCGGCCAGCCCCGCGACCGCGGCGACAGGCGGAGCCGCGGCGGCACCGTGCCCATTCCGGCGGCGCGGCGACATACGGAGCAGCTGCGGCGGCCACTGCCCACCCTGGCGACGTGGTGAGGACGGCCCACACGGACGTACCTGGGGCCCCCCGCAGCGTGGTGTGGAGCCATGTTGTCGCCGGCGGATGGCCCCACAGGCGCGGCGTGCAGCGGAACCACGGCTGTGCCTGCGAAGAAGCGCGGCGTCGCAGCAACAATGGCCGCCGCTTGCGGCGTTGCAGCCGGAATGTCAGCCGCCTGCGGTACCTCAGTCAACATGGCCGCCGCAGGCTGCGTTGCCCCCAACATGGCGGCCATCTCCCGTGGTGCACCCGTTGGGGAAATGGCGCCGAATTCAAAAGTGGAGGGAGGCGGGTTGGCGGGTTGGCGGGTTGGCGGGAATTCGCCACTCCCATTCCAAGTGTGGGCCGGGTGAGTGCATCCACGCTCCCACCTCGGTAATTGTGGTGGAGATCTGCGCCATCGCCTGCAGGACGAGCTGCAGCTGGCCTGCAAGGGCACTCCCCGTCTCCGGCGGCGCGCTGGCACCACCGTCCGCTGTTTCCTCCTGTTACGTCCCAATCCTCTCCTCGGGGACGTAGAGCCGGGAGTTCCAGAGCCCCACCACTGGCCCTCACATCGTCCCAGGGTCCGGAGATGGCTGGCCTTGGGTCTTGGGTCTTGAGCTACAACTGGCCTCGATCATCCAGGGAGCTGCCCTTTTATGCCTCGTCCCCAACGAGGGGTGGGGTTGTGTGCGCCCCCAGATATCCCACAGAGCACACACAGCCCCCCCCCCCCCCCCCCCCCCGTTGGTGGCGCCAAGGGGCTTAAGCGTCTGGGTTGACTGGGAATCTAGTGCCTGGCGCCAAGGGGCTTAAGCGTCTGGGTTGCCTGGGAACCTAGCGCCTGGCACCAAGGGGCTTAAGCGTCTGGGTTGCCTAGGGTCCCAAAGCCCCCAGCAGCCCCTCCCCTCTTATGTCACTACATTACCCTCCTCTATGTAGCCTCCAGCCATACCGGCTGTCAATAATTAGAAAGTTTAAATTAACGAAAGGGAGAGAAGAAAAAAAATACGCGAGCCTCAACAGGAAAAGAAAAGAGAACAAGAAAGCAACCATAAATAGCCTAACCAACCTGTACAACTTTGCACTATATACAAGCGTCAATCAACAAAAAGGTGAAGCAATGACACGTGAACAAACGACCCGCGGCACACCTAGCCCTCCTCGGGATCCGCATAGAAAACGGGGAATTAACCACAACAAATATACAGATTCTGACGCGTTGGATGCACAACCACCGCATGGATGGCAGGGATCCACACCACCCTGCCACCCTCCCATCCGTCAGGTGGTGAGAAGGCGAAGACCAACATGTCTAGCACCCCTCTACACACACTTATCCGGACGTCTGTCTATGTCCCGGGTCGAGAAGTCGTACTTCAGGGCCGACCCATGTACTGGGCAAAGAAGTCGCACTTCAGGGCTGCTCCAGTATCTACATTTTAAAATATATATATAAAATTGACATGACACAAACAAAATCAATCTGCCCGCTCCTGCCCAGAAATGGCGGACGCACGTGCGAACCGCATCTCCAAGGCATCCCATGCTTGCGTCCTAGCAGCCCTCACTGAGGACCACCACCGACATTACATATCACCCCCTAGCACCCCCCGCCTTTCCGACGTGGCGTCTTTATCCTAAAACCGCGCACGTCGGCCATATTGGGGGGGGGAATTTCCATGTTACCACCACACCGCCTTTCCGATGCGGCGTCACAACCAGTAGCACGCGTCGGCCATATCGGGGGAATTTTAACCCAGTCTCTCTCCAAGACTCACATCGCAGCATATAGCTGTACCGACCGAGCTGAGACGACCCATCGTTCACTCACTGCCAAACATGCACCCTAACAACTGAGGGATACAGTCCCAACGTAACGGGACAACTACACCTGAACACTACGAATCTCCAGCCCACTGTTTCAACGCGCCTCGGAGTGTCGCAATCTCCGGGCCGTCAGGGCGAGCCTACAGCTCCAGACGTACCACGGAGGGTCTCAACCTCCGGGCCGTCAGGTCAAGCCGTCAGCCATAGCATGATGGGATCACACTCTCCGAGCCATGTGAGCGCACAGCCCCCTAGGCTAGACATGCCACGGAGTGTTTCAATCTCCGGGCTGTCAGGTCAAGCCGTCAGCCATAGTATGATGGGACCACACTCTCCGAGCCATGTGAGTGCACAGCCCACTAGGCTAGACATGCCACGGAGTGTCTCTATCTCCGGCCTGTCAGGTCAAGCCGTCAGCCATAGCATGACGGGACCACAACTCTCGTGTTAGACACGCAACACCCACTGGGCCATCCTGGTCAGGATCTGCACCCCAAGATATTTGAGAGCCAGCACGACAATTCCAAATCCTTGGCAGCATGTCACCATCTCAAGATAAATGCCCCATACAGTCTATACATCGTTAACAATGACAGCACAAGCTATACATTAACAATCACGAACAAAGCTCCATACAAACCATACATTATGAACAATCACAAGCAAAGTTTTGCACACACATTGACAACACTCACGAGCGAAGCTCCACACAGTTTACCCAACAACAATCACGACTCTCCGACGACAACGAAGAAAATGTCAAAAAAATCATTAACCCGGAGCGCGTAAATGGACGAAGTGTCAGGGGCCTGGTCTCCCGACCTCCAACCTTTGGCCAGAGCAAAGGCGACGACCAGCGTGTCGATCGATGTGCCGGCCCCGGCGCCGGTTACAGTAAGAATGGCGCCCTCACTGTCCGGTCGCAGCGCTGATGACGCGGTATGCTAGGTTGAAGCCAGCTGTCGTCCGGCGGTGAAGGTCGCAGCGCTGATGATGCGGCGTTGTTTGGTTGGACCACGCTGGGCCCGGAAGTGACGTTGCTCCCAGCAGTCATTGCTTCCCCGGCGGAAGTGACGACACACCCGGAAGTATCCCCCACATTTGTGGCGGGAATGGCGGTGGCGGGAACAGCGGTGGCGGGCTCGGGCGAGTACTGTGCCTCTTCTCTCCCTCCCGCCATCGCATGTGAGCGCCGCATCTCGCCCAGGAGGGAGACGGTGGCGCCGAGCAGCTCTGCGAGGCGAAGCAGCACCTCCTCCATCCCTGCTCCCGACGCTGGAGAGGGGACGGTCGGCGGAGCAGACAGCCGGCGGTGCGGAGTCGTTGTCGGTCGGTGGTGCGGCGTCGTTGTCGGCCGGCGGTGCAGCTCCCATCGCTGCTTACTCCTCGACATCGCCGTCAGGACTGAAGGTACGTGGCTTACTTCTTGTCTCCATGGCCACTTCTGACTCCAAATGTAATGGGTTCCGGAGAAACTTGTAGAGGTAACTTGTTAATGACAATCCAACACTCCAACACTCCTGATACTCTGTTACAGTCTAGGTACACAGCCTAGGTACACAGCCTAGATCCACTACTCTGGCTACGCTCTGGAACTCGCCCTCACAAGGACGTAGAGCCGGGAGTTCCAGAGCCCCACCACTGGCCCTCACATCGTCCCAGGGTCCGGAGATGGCTGGTCTTGGGTCTTGGGTCTTGAGCTACAACTGGCCTCGATCGTCCAGGGAGCTGCCCTTTTATGCCTCGTCCCTAACGAGGGGTGGGGTTGTGTGCGCCCCCAGATATCCCACAGAGCACACACAGCCCCCCCCCCCCCCGTTGGTGGCGCCAAGGGGCTTAAGCGTCTGGGTTGCCTGGGAACCTAGCGCCTGGCGCCAAGGGGCTTAAGCGTCTGGGTTGCCTAGAGTCCCAGAGCCCCCAGCAGCCCCACCCCTCTTATGTCACTACACATGCTCTGCGAAGTGAACTTTGCTGAGTGCTGCAATGTCAATGTCAAGTTTCGCAAGCTCCCTTGTTAGTAGAGTTGAGCGTCTTTGTGGTCGGTTGTTTTCATCCGAGTCCATCATTGTGCAAACGTTCCAGCATGCACATTTTGAGAAGTTTGGTTTCTTCTTTTCTTTCTGACCACATAAAGGGATGCCCGTTGGCTGCGTTAAGCCAACCGGGTGAGTTGAGGCCAGATCTGTTTAGGCCACCTTTTCTCGGCCTCTCTCCATCAGGAGCAAGCAGTGCTGTCCATAGAAAAGGCTGCTTGCTTGCTCAGGATGATGCCGGATGATGTTGTTATCTCTAGTCAACAGCCCAACGACCAATACGGCCGAGCCGCCTACATGCAGGTTCAAAGCTGCAGCTGCCAGTGCCATCTTGCACCTACCGTTTTTACCTTTCCCCCATCGATGTAGATGTTTATTTTTCCTCCCACATGCGCTAGAGTTAATTTAAAGCACAGACTCTTCAGCCGCAGGGTTACTCCACAGTGGCTCAGCGAGCTAAGACGGCTATGGAAACCACAGAGTTGTAGGTTTTAATTTGGAGTAGCCTTCTCCTAGGTGAGTTGCCGCACAAAGCTATAGAGCCCCAATCTACCCAGAGGGGTACTGGGAATTATTCGATCGTACTTAGTCCGGGACCTCCCCCTCGACCTTACCGCCATGGGTGACCCTACCAGGAGCATAACTCCCGACGGCTTCGCTCTCTAGATCATTGGAACACTCAAGTCTTTCCACCACATCAAGGTGAAAATCCTTGGAAAGGTAGCATTGCCGATTCTTCAGCTGGCAAGTACCTCCCAGCTGAGTCCTTGTCTAGTGCGTGCATGCGTTCAGAGTGATTTCCTCAATGCCTGTTCTATATATATGATCATCAATTCGCTGACGCATGACATTATCTACCCGGCTGTGTCTGTGCATTGTAGGGAGCGGTAGTATAGTCGTTAGCGCGCTGCACTACAAACTCGGCGACCCGAGTTCGATGGGTGCCCCATGGTGGCGAGATGTTAACTCCCTCGCCTGGTATGCAGGAGGTCTGAGGTTCGATACTTAGCTTGAGGCCTAGATATTTTGGATTTGTATTTTCTCCCCCTGGCCGCGTGGATTTTTCTCAGGGTCCTCTGGTTTTCTCTCCACATTTAGAAACATGCGCTTTGAGTATTTGCCTGCTATAAATTAAAAGCCACTTTTTTGAGCTATCATCTGTGGCCAGGTCGCCTCTGAAGAAAATAACTATATAGCTCAGGGGGCCTTACCTGGTAAATACATTAATTTTAGATTCCCGTTCACGGCCAACACCAGTGACGATTATCTGAACCGGTCCTGGGCCTCCTCTAGGTAGAGTCAGCCTGAAATTGAGTCCAGTATCTGGTGCAGTGTGTAAACATCGCCACTGGAGAAACAAAGGCGGCCGAGCTGGGTGTTGGCCACCCCCTCATGTGCTGTGGCGGCGTTCATAGGTGCTCGATAACAGCACTTGTCCTAACGGTCTGTTAAGGCTATAAGGGGCATCTTAGTCTGTTAAAAAAATGGCTTTATTTACCATTACCAGAATAATAATACAGGAGATGTAAAGATGTGGTCTCGTCTTTGCACCGGCGTTAGACCGGTTCTTCTCGGTGTGGTGCATCTGTATGTAAACACATCCATCATCTCTTTGCTGAGCACAAACGTTTTGGATAAAACCTTGGTTCGAAACTGAACATTGTTAATCTTCCTTCAAAAAAATATCTTGAGATCGAAGATCTCGATATAACCCCACTGACAAATGTGACTTTTAACTTTCATCCTTACCCGCTTATTGGCACTTCAATGTCCATGTGTAATTTTATTGAGGAATGACTACTCTGTGGGCTGGGACAGTTTTTTTGCCTGGCCCAAGCTTGCATTTAAACTTTACAGTAATAATATTTTTTATTCTTATTTTTTTATCACTTTATTTTCATGTTTTATTATTTTATTGTTCTATCTACGTGACTTTACTGAAATACCCAAAGAATATGAATTCCTGTAGTCACGAAAGCTTTAAGTCAAGATCTTGCATTTATTGTTGAAAAATCGGCAGGAATTAATTTACTTTTGAAATTTTACTTACAGAGAGGGAAAAAAGTATTTGATCCCCTGCTGATTTTGTACGTTTGCCCACTGACAAAGAAATGATCAGTCTATAAATTTAATGGTAGGTTTATTTGAACAGTGAGAGACAGAATAACAACAACAACATCCAGAGAAACGCATGTCAAAAATGTTATAAATTGATTTGCATTTTAATGAGGGAAATAAGTATTTGACCCTCTCTCAATCAGAAAAATTTCTGGCTCCCAGGTGTCTTTTATACAGGTGTAATAAAAGACTTGACCACGATCTCTGGCTCAGTGTCCTTTATTCGGTCCGTACTGCGTTCCCACACGGCTGTCTCTCTTATTCTCTCTGTGCTGGTTCCGATGTCACTCCAGTCCACATCAGCAGCCCCGCTGCTGTTCTTGTCGCTCTTGCAGCCCCACAGCAGCTCCGCTGCTGTACTCTCACACAGCTCCCTTGGCTGTTCCTGCTGCAGCTCTGACAGCCTCGTGCTGTCTCGCCTTCTCGTTGCTCCTGCGACTCTTGGCAGCCACCTCGCTGCCCCTCACACACAGCCTTACTGCCTATCTCTGTCTGCAGCTTTACACCTCCCAGTAGCTCCCTACTGTTCCCAGGGTTGGCTCCCGCTTCTGACGGTGCCCCCTCGGCTCGTACGCCCGCGTGGCCCCACACCTTTCCATTCACACCCCGACTGCCTTCTCCTTCCGGTTTACCCGCTTAAGGACCCCCTACCTTTCACCCACGTCACCTGGCTCCGCCTCCTCGTGACGTCACATCCGGAAGGTCGCTTTCGCCCGCATTACACAGGTAACGAGCTGAGATTAGGAGCACGCTCTTAAAGGGAGTGCTCCTAATCTCAGCTTGTTACCTGTATAAAAGACACCTGTTCACAGAAGAAATCAATCAATCAGATTCCAAACTCTCCACCATGGCCAAGACCAGAGAGCTCTCCAAGGATGTCAGGGACAATATTGTAGACCTACACAAGGCTGGAATGGGCTACAAGAACATTGCCAATCAGCTTGGTGAGAAGCTGACAATAGTTGGTGCGATTATTCGCAAATGGAAGAAACACAAAAGAACTGTCAATCTCCCTCGGCCTGGGGCTCCATGCAAGATCTCACCTCGTGGAGTTGCAATGATCATGAGGACGGTGAGGAATCAGCCCAAAACTACACGGGAGGATCTTTTCAATGATCTCAAGGCAGTTGTGACCATAGTCACCAAGAAAACAGTTGGTAACACACTACGCCGTGAAGGACTGAAATCCTGCAGCGCCCGCAAGGTTCCCCTGCTCAAGAAAGCACATATACATGCCCGTCTGAAGTTTGCCAATGAACATCTGAATGATTCAGAGGACAACTGGGTGAAAGTGTTGTGGTCAGATGAGACCAAAATGGAGCTCTTTGGCATCAACTCAACTCGCCGTGTTTGGAGGAGGAGGAATGCTGCCTATGACCACAAGAACACCATCCCCACCGTCAAACATGGAGGTGGAAACATTATACTTTGGGGGTGTTTTTCTGCTAAGGGGACAGGACAACTTCACCGCATCAAATGGACGATGGACGGAGCTATGTACCGTCAAATCTTGGGTGAGAACCTCCTTACCTCAGCTAGGGCATTGAAAATGGGTCGTGGATGGGTATTCCAGTATGACAATGACCCAAAACACACGGCCAAGGCAACAAAGGAGTGGCTCAAGAAGAAACACATTAAGGTCTTGGAGTGGCCTAGCCAGTCTCCAGACCTTCATCCCATAGAAAATCTGTGGAGGGAGCTGAAGGTTCGAGTTTCCAAACGTCAGCCTCGAAACCTTAATGACCTGGAGAAGATCTGCAAAGAAGAGTGGGACAAAATCCCTCCTGAGATGTGTGCAAACCTAGTGGCCAACTACAAGAAACGTCTGACCTCTGATTGCCAACAAGGATTTTGCCACCAAGTACTAAGTCATGTTTTGCAGAGGGGTCAAATACTTATTTCCCTCATTAAAATGCAAATCAATTTATAACATTTTTGACATGCGTTTTTCTGGATGTTGTTGTTGTTATTCTGTCTCTCACTGTTCAAATAAACCTACCATTAAAGTTATAGACTGATCATTTCTTTGTCAGTGGGCAAACGTACAAAATCATCAGCGGATCAAATACTTTTTTCCCTCACTGTATATACTTGATCTATTTTACGTGTTTATTTTAGTGACTTGCTACTCTGCACTTCTATCGCATTTTTGTATTGTTTGTTGTTGTAACGTCATGCCCCTTGCACTTACTGGACATCTATGAACAAGAGCATTCTAGCTCAACGGACTCTTCCCCAATCTAAATAAAGAGCCTGATTCTGATTCCAGGCTGTCCATCAACCAGCCAATGGCCATGCCATCGTCACACCACGATGACGAAGGCTGGAGCAGGCACCTTCTGACTACAAATAACTGCAGGGCCGATATCCAATTTGACATTCACGTCGACGCTAATTGAGAGAAAGTGATTTGTTGTCAGCTTATGGATTTTGTCGAATTAAACAGCCTCATCACAAGGCTGCCGTCAGGGTACCGACGCGGTTACTCGTCGGCAGCAACGGCATCCCTCCCAGCAATAGCAGCAGCCGTGGCTTTTGGCTAACCATGGAACAAAGACGGTAGTCACCGCATCGCGCGGCGCTTTCAGATGTGCTTCTGCGGAATGTTCTTTATTCCAATATTAGGAAGCCACTGCAGTGAGCAGTACACTTTTAAATAATCTACATTGACTGCCTCGCTCCTCTGACACCCCCGGCGCGTTGTACCAGATTTGTGGCGTACCTCAATAAAAACATATAATATATAATATACATTGAAAACTCTCTTTTTTTATATAACTGCTTGTTGTTGTGTTTAGTTTGTTATACCTCCACATCTCTGATTAGCACGGTTGGCTAGTTATGGTGCGAAAGAAGTTCAACACATATACATCCTGAGGGTCATCCATTATGCATTTATGGCAGCTGACTGTGGTGATGTCACGCTGCTATGCCTATTGGACCGATCTGATTGGGTTGTTCACAGCATCTTCACCTTTTCCTATTCCAGCACGACTGCAAGTTGCAGGGTGGGCGTCCCGATCACCGCCAAATCTCGGAACGTGCAATAGGCTAAGCGTTAATTTCATTTAGAGAAGAGTGGCAGTGCCATTGTTTTTAAATATATTGTTACCGCAGAGAACTGTAACGACACGACCACACTCTACGATATATCTGGGGCCAAACTGTGTCACAAACCCTCTCCGCATGGCCTTGTGCGAGGATTGGTACAGATTAAGTCATTTTATTTTAAAATTCAGAAAGGGCACAGGTAACTTGCGGTGTGCCACAAGTTAGTGGACTTTTTCCTGTGCTTTTTCTACTCTACACCGCTGACGTCTTGGTCGCGTGGATTTTTCTCCGGGTCCCCTGGTGTTTTCCTCCACATTTAGAGTATTTGGTTGCTGCTATCATTTGTGCCAGGTCTCTTCAGAAAAATAGATATATAGCTCAGTGGGTGTTATCTGTTAAAATAAATTAGCATAGTTATGTAGATTGCAGTCATCGGCATTGCACATCATCATATCAGCGTGCATGCATATGCCCATCGTGTGCAGCTCTACTATCATTCCAAAACGAATTTGCGTGTTTTTTACATTCCATGTCTGATACCGTGCATTGACTACATAAACAGCTGGATGATGTCAAAGTGTCTGAATTCGACCTGAATTCATCACACTCAGCAACCGCCATTAGCTCACAAGAATAAAATGGTGAGTCCATCACACATAACAGGCTGGCACATTCCAGCGGCGGATGACGCAACGTGCCTCGACATTCTTGCTGACAGTTGACGTTCAAAGCTCACATCAGGCACTTGACCGGACGAAGCTTCCATCGGCTTTGTCAGCTGCGCACTGTCCATCGTACACTGATTCGATCGTGACGTGTATGTATGAATGTTCAACTTTTTTCAGACCGTACATAGCCAACCGTGCTCATCAGAGGTTCGGGGAAAGGTTAGCGCGCATTCGTGGTGGACTGGACTCATGAGTGCACAAAAATAACTGCTCAGATTTACTGACTTACCAGCAAACAATACCAGAAGCCCAACAATACAAGGACACGGGATACAGTATTATCAAACATATTTGTTTGCATTGTCTTTATACTGTTCGTCTTTCGCCGTTGTTCTCTGGTCTAAACCCGATTTAAATGTAGTGTGTGTCTCACGAGGCACACAGAAGTCTGGAGACACCACGATTTATTAACTGAACAGGCTACGGTTGAACAATACTCGGGGTTACTCTAGACCCCCAAAAGGTTATTTATGTAACGGAGTCCCCGGCGACTGACGCTCAAGC
Organism: Lampetra fluviatilis; assembly: GCF_964198595.1. Taxonomy (NCBI): domain Eukaryota; kingdom Metazoa; phylum Chordata; class Hyperoartia; order Petromyzontiformes; family Petromyzontidae; genus Lampetra; species Lampetra fluviatilis. The sequence continues at coordinate 17,826,257 of NC_136280.1, forward strand.
AACGCCGCACCATCAGCTTCCCCCGCCAGACAATCACAATCGCTCTGCCCCCCGTCCCTCTTATCCTCCTGGGCGTGGCCTCGCTCCACCTCTGGCCACGCCCCCTCTTCGGTCTCTCGAGACGGAACCGGAGCCAGCGTCACATGTCCTGCGGAGCCCCCTTCACTCCCCTAAATCGGCACGTCCCCTCTCCCTCTCTTAGACGGGACCCTGTTCTGTAGGGCCTGCTTCTCCGTCGTCTCCCTCGAGAGGTTCGTGCACACACCATTACCATTTGAAGTTGCAGTCGGCATATACACCGTAGAGACGCTATTTACGTATCTACATGAAGACAAGGCGATAAAGGGGGCTGTAGCTGTGGTGTAGGCCAATCAGTTCCAAGAACAATACGCACAGTATTATTATTAAAGCCTGATTGTTTGCATGGTTTACCACAAGCCTGATGTGTGGTTAATGCAGACTGGATTAGTTGTCTATTTGGTATTTGAACATCTTAATACCTGTTTAACACATAGGCTTTCGCGACCAATATTATGGAGAGCTGATTTCTCTGAACAGAGGGAATGTGCAGCAATGGGCTCTCCTTTATCTCCTGCTATAGCAAATCTGTAAATGGAAGACTTTGAAACAACAGCACTTGCCTCGAGCATATTAAAACCATAATTTTGGTTTAGATATGTGGATGACACTTTGGTTGTCTGGCCACATGGTAAAGATACACTTAACGATTTTCGAAATCATCTCAATGCACAAAACGCTTCCATCCAGTTCACCATGGAAATGGAGGTAAATAACACACTCCCGTTCCTGGATATTTTGCTTGGACATGGCCCAAATGGTAAAATAACACAGCGTTTACAGAAAGCAAACGCACACTGATGCCTATCTGAATGCAGATTCGCATCATCACCCAGCTCAGAAATCCTCTCTTATCAAGACGCTCATACATCGGGCTAAAACAGTGTCAGATGGTGAAAGTCTAGTGAGAGATGTTAAACATGTTAAAGAAGCATTACGACAGAATGGCTACAATAATGCTCAAATTAACGGAGCACTGAATGCCAAATCACGATCGCAAAGCAACACTGCTGAAAGCGATCAGATTTTTAAAACAATTCAAATACCACATATCTCAGGAGTAACTGACCAATTAGCCCGTGTTTCGCAAAAGCAAAACATTACAGTAAGATTTGGTACAGTACACAAAATTCAAAAACTAGTAACTTGCACTAAAGACGAATTGCCTAAATTATCAACAGAAGGTGTATATCGGAGTAATTTTTTTTATGTAGCAGATGCTATATTGGACAAACGTGGCGTAACATGCAGCGTAAGACTAAAGAACACCAAATAAATATTAAATTATCTCAAACACAACTGTCGGCAGTGGAAGAACATACTTGCCAATAGGGACACTCAATTTATTTTGATATCGTTGAAGTGTTGTGTAAAACTAATTATTACTGGCAAAGACTAATTAGATAATCCATTGAAATTGAGAGAAACAGAAATAACTTTAATCGCTCTGACAGCTACAGGCTTCGTGCGGCCTGGAAGCGTATTATTAAATAATACATATTACAATTCCTTATAGGGAAACAAATACTAATTAACTGATTACTAATGTAGCATATTGCAATAACACACATTACAACTGATTACTAATCTACAACTCACATCTACACAATTTACTGATTACCAATCTAGTATATAATTACAATAACCCCCCCCCCTCTGCCTCAAATTGCACCTGATGAGTTAAATGATGACGTCACCCTGCTGCTGCTCTATTTAATAACAGGAGCAGAGCCTCACCATTCTGGCGAATTGCCCGATGATGCTGGATGCAATTACCAGCGAAACGTCATACTCATAAATTGTAAATGTTGTGGTTTCACTCTTCAACACACCGGTGGCGAAAGATGTGAACTATTTGTCTTTTTTCAACGTGACACTTTTTTGCTGATTGGCCGTGTCGGGTGGTGGAGGGTTACGACACATTTATAAATAACGCGATATAACCCAAAAACGTTAAAATTTCGATTTAAAGCTTTCGTGACTGCAGGGATTTATCTTCTTGGTTCTTTCGGTAAAGTTACGTAGAAGGGAAATAATAAAAATAAAACATAATAAAATACAATTCTCACGACGTTTCGGCCACAATGCAAGCAGCCGTCCTCAGGTGAAGAACAGGTCTGTCAGAAAGACAGCGTTTGAATGTCTTTCCGAGGACGGCTGCTTGCGTTGTTGCCGAAACGTCGTGAGAATTGTATTTTATTATGTTATATTTTTATTATTTTATTATTTCCCTTCTACGTGACTTTACCGAAAGAACCAAAAACGTTTATTATGAATCTTAATACCTCCTGTATTGTTGCCAGATAGGGTCATTAAAGCCTTTTCATAGTTTCATCATCGTGATACTGGCAAACAGGGTCCCATAGATCTAACATCAATGATCACACAACAACCACATACTTACAAAGACGTGGATTAAATTTTCTTGTTCAGTATTCATGGTCGGTTGGAGGGGCTCAGAAGGATTGAGTTGCTAAGTTCAGATGGCACGTGTCCGTGATCAAACTTGTCTATCAAGTGAACATAGTGGCATGAAATATTAATGTCAGAATCAGAATGTTTATTTAGACTGAAGGAGGAATGGGATGAGTTATGAAGCTCTTTTTCACATATCGAGTTCCATAGACTCGCACAGAGACCCACGGACCCGCATATAAACCCACATACCACGCAGATACCCGTAGACTCGCGTAGAAACCCATAGAATCAAAGACTCATGCAACGACTCATATACTCCCACAGAGACACACAGACTCGCACAGATACCAATCAACTCGCATAGTGACCCATATACTTCCACCGAGACCCAGAGACTCTCACGTATATCGATTTGTGATTAAAACGGCTTCCTAAGTGCAGAGAGATCCCCCGTATTGCCTTGAACAGTCTTTTAGTGCAAGTGCTGTTAGCGAGCAACACCTGTGAAGGGCGACACGAGGGGGTGGGTGACCAGCACCATGCCCGGCCAACTTCCTTTGTCTCTTAGTAGCGATGTTTACACCCCACACCAGGTAGTCATTTGATGCTGAGTAGACGTAGGGGAGGCTCAGGACCAGTGGCGGCTCTTGCAAAATCTCTCAGGGGGGGGCAAATGTCTGGATGATTGATAAGGATAAGGTCCACCCATGCAATGGATAAATTAACAGCTTAAGCATGTAAAGGCAACTTCACTTCTTTAATATTAATGAAAAATAAAGTGACTCTTACAATACATCTTGTTTGTTTCTATACTCACTATTATTACAATCCACTCAGTTTTTTTTTATTAAAGATTCCACTAGGTGGCGAAAAATAATATTGTTGACTGAAACGTGCTTACGTATAATGACGTAAGCACGTTAGTGCGAGCCCTCCCGGAAGCCATAGAGAATGCATTGGAGCGCCCGCCGTTCGAAAAAAAACATCTTTGAATGTAAGTCTATGGGAACACTGGGCGATTCTCAGCCGGAGTGAAATCGCCCAAAAAGAGGCGGTACTCCACAGAACGTGACATGACGCTGATTGGACTATATCCAGAGGCACAGTAACGGCTCGCGAAACTCTGTGGTTGAATGACATTGGTGGTGCGTCGCCCAATCGCCCTAATGAAGAAGCCGCCCCTGCTCAGGACCCGGTCCAGATCATTGCTATTACTTTCGTTTGTGGTCGTGGCTGTGAGCGGGAATCAAACTTGGGTCACAGGGTTCGGCGCACATCGCGCTACCGCTGCCCACAGAGACACAGGCACACACGAAACATCGTTATAGTTCTGTAATTAAATTTGCTTAAATTTCTGCTCAGAAAAAAAACGTTAATTCTTGGTTTGAATTGGTCAGACGTTACTCTCATGGCAGAATGGGTAGGGCAGTGGAGCGGTGCTGCCCTCTGCTGAATGTACAACCCCATTGTGCTGAGCACTGCAACGTTTTTGTCTGTAAAGAAAACGGCCAACAGAATTGGATTACCTAATTAGTATATATTTATGTTAACAGAGAGAGAACACTTTCACCCCAAGTTGCTCTGTAATCGCATAGTTCACAACACGATGACGGAGTGGAATGAGGCATAGGGGAGGGTAGGTGGTCACGAAAGAGGGGCGCGTAGGGGATAGGCAAGAGTAGGGGAGCGGACGTGGTCATAATAGAGGGATGTGTAGGGGTTAGGGAAGGGGAGGTTGTGAGGTTTAGGTCCGTCAGATCCGACATGACCTCTCTCCAAACCCCTCGTGAAGCAGTCCAGCCCACTCGCTCCGAGCTTCGCAGCCACTCTTCAGCACAGTCAACCGAATCGAGGAACCACCGACTTTTAACCAACAACACTTTAATAAGAACAAAACTAAATAATCACAACACTATCACATTAACCAACCCACTCGCGTCTCCCCCAGTCACCCAACCGCAGTTTGCTATGTACCGTGAAAAATAAGTCAACATACAGCGTATGCAGGAGCAACTTGAAGCTTCAGACCCCTGAGCAAGACTCAGGAGCGGGTTACAGCATTAGAACCCTGGGCTCTGATGCAGTGAAGACACGCGCCTGTCACTAGTTGCAGCAGGGTACATGCCTGGGAGACGAGCAGCCTCCGTACTCGCAGAAATGTGGGGGCCTTAGGAGGTTCATCAATGGGGAACTCTCTCTCTCTCTCATTGAAAGTGCACGGCGGAGGTAGAGCACGACCACCACCGAGACACCACTTGAAACACTGAACCTGTTCATACACTTCCAGTGTCAAACAATCTATCTGCTCAGACTAATTACTCCCTGCCTGCATCAAATACTGCCAAGGAAACCCCTTTACAACCTATGAATAACATTTATCCTGCATTCTCTCACTCTGCCAAAAAACTGAACTTTACAATCTGATCACACACATGAACCAGTACTATATGTCCTAACAAATGTTACCTTACTAAGTCACTCCTGTGCAGTTTGGAAAACACTAACCAATTAACCACTGTAAATGCAGCCTGAAATATCATGTGTAAAATTAATTTCCATAAGAATAGGGTTTTTCCCTCTTTTTTCTGGCAACAAAACTGAAACATTTTTACAAGGAATCATGTCTATTAAATAAAGATGATTTAAACCTGCTCCTGTGTCCGTGTTTTCTTTCTCCGTCTTCCATAATATTTGGCATCGTTACTTACCCCGGTGTAAGGCTATCACCTCCACACTCCCAACCATCAATCGTCGGCTGCTCTGGGCTCAGCAGACCCGTGCAGACTAGGGGATCATCCTCGCTGCAGCGCTGCGGGCGATGAGCAACGTCCGTTATATCCCGTGTAGAGTAGAGCCGAGACGAGGCTAGGATCCGTTCTTTATTCACCTCCAGCCCCAAGGCCGTAGCCATGGAATCAACATTGCGGGGGAACAAATCTTTCAGGAGGTCTGGGGTCCCCCCCCCCATAAAAAATATCTAAATTTGAAAACGAATTTCCTGCCATTTCCTGCCTAAAATATAAAAAAATGCACTAACACATAGGATGGACTTTTATTTATGTTTCATAATAATGTCTAACAGTGTATTGTATTACATTGCTCTGTTTTTTCTTTTTTACCTTTTATTGTTTCATTGTATGTAATGGCAGAGATTAGGGATTAATAAAGTACAACCATAACCACAATCATATAAACAGAAATCTATTTTATAGCAATATATTGGGGGGGGAGACATTTTGAGCATGTTTGAATATTATAATTACGGCATTGTCCAGCCCACACCTGCCCACAGCCCTCTCCCGATCCGATCCCCGCCGGAATACCCCGAGCCCCCCTCCTGTATCTCCTCGCCCGTTCCTCTCCCTCTCCACTTGGCAGCGAATCCTCTCCATGCCCCTTAACCCACTGTCCATCTCCATTCCTACAGCTGACATCCCTTACACCCGTATCCGTTGCCTCTCAGTCTTCGCCTCCACCTACCCTGTACACAAACTACCTTACGTCACCCGTAAAGAAATGCACTCTACTATAGAGTAAAAAATATATAATTTATCTACGGAATGTTGGTGATTTTTTTTCAGTGTACTGTATCTTATTGTACCCTGGATGATTTGTGTTAAAGTTTACTGCCCTATACTAGTGTCGAGCAGGGTATTTTTGTAGTTTCATGGAACGTTGTGTAGGTCTCTGATTACCGCAGCGTCACCGTGACCCTCCGTTGTCTTCGTGCAGCTCTCGAGGCGGGGGGGGGTGAACAAAAAAAATACATTCCTCTGATTTACGTCCTTTCAATATTCGTATCACACCTTTCAGGAACCCATCCAACGGATGTAAAACCGGGGTTTGACTGGACGAAGGCAGTTCGTCCGGTGGGTAAAAGTGGACTGCCAGGCTCAGTGGGAAGGTTCGTCGATTTTCGCCACCATTGTTAGAGGGGAAGCGAGACGGTTTGGAAAGGAGCAACCCGCACAATGAGCATTCAAAACACGGCACCTCTTTATTTAATCGGTACACCAACGGATCTCCAGTGCTACTACACGTGGCTTTGCATTCATGAAAACGTACGTGTTAACATTAACAAATATATTCCGCATACTGGAATGTGTGTATGTGATATTCATCCTAATTACCATTTATAATACAGGTGGTCCCCACTTTTATGACTCTGCAATGCGTTCATATAAACCCCGTGGTCGTAATTCGGGTCGTTATTCGGACACGATGTTCCCATAGACAGTAGAATCATCACTTGCCCATGTGCTTTTTTTCTTCCAAAGTCACGTCGGGAAGCAGACTCTGTTCAAATGCGTTCGGAATCGTTTCGGAAGATGCGTCGTAAATCCAGCTAAATTGATCCATGTATCATATAAACATCATAGACTGTCAGACTGTCGAAAACTGGAAACAGCCTATAGTACGGTTTTCCTAACCACTATTCATATTACTATGCTCATACTAACTATAATATGCAACACTATACCGGTACTATGATTTAAAATACTGCTCCCATCATAGTTAACACCTACATTGTTGATGAAACCCGATTCAAGAGCTTCTTAGCTCACAGGGCAATTATAAATAAACGTTTCATCTGTTCAAAACTGATCATTACAAATATATCATATCAATTATACAATTTAAAATAGCAATACATAACATATCATAGAGCAAGACTGGCTCTACGATGTAAATAGGCATCAATAATGGCGGCCCACATTTTACAATATGCACCCTGCAGTTATCAATAATAATAATTTACATTTATAAGGCACAATTCATTCATGAACGAAGTCGTGACATAAATACTACAAAGTCCGTAGTCCACTTGTCATAACATGGGAAGTGTAGACCAATCAAAACAGGTGAGTTTTCAGAGAAGACGCAAACGGGCAAGTGGGCTCGCCTCTCTAACCACTGCTGTGGGAGGGCATTACGTGGTCTTGGCACAGCGCATGCAAAGGCTCGGTCATCCCAGGTGCAGATGATACATCAGCGGATCGGAGAGGTCGTGACGGTACGTGCAGGTGTATCAGTTGTTGAATGTAAAAAAAAAATGTGCAAGGCTCTCCTATCTTACAGTTACATGTTAATTTCTCACATTAACATCACTAGCCCCGGCCACTTCTTTATGACCCTTGGGCAACACTCATTTCAAACCTTTTAAAACAGTCTGTCTCAGCAGCATACCATGCTTTCCCACCTGATGACGGATGCTTGTGTTGTGCCCGAAACGTCGTGATTTATTTTATTTTATACCTACGTGACTTTACCGAAAGAACCAAAGAGTGTGGATTCCTGCAGTCACAAAAGCTTCAAATCAAGAATGTGCAAGGCTGTTTAAGACACTTGTAAGTAGGCAGAACTAATTTAATTTGTACCTGAAATTTAATTGGAGGCCGTTGCAGATATTGTATTATAGGGGTGGCAATGTGCTCACGGGATGAGATTTGCGTGAGCATCCTGGCGGCCACATTCTGGACCAGCAGTAGTTGGCCCAAGTTCTTCATCAGAACCCCGAGTATAGTAACAAAGCACTGCAATAATCTCTCAGAAAAAGTGGATAAATGATCCATTTCTAGTTTAACCGACTCACAGGAGAAGCAGCTGTTTTGGAGATCAGATTAACCATTACACCATAGAATCAACCTTTTTGTTAGCAAGTATAAATGTACATCAAACGTGCAACGTGAACACGCTGGTGTCACGATTTCGCTCTGTAGGTAGAGTAATACCCCGACTTAAATACCCACTGTTAACTCTATTTGTCAAATACATCGCCACTTTATTTTTCATACTGCCACCTGATTTGCATCGCCTCTCAGCCTTCCCCTCCACCTACCATGTAAATCGCTTTGATTTTTGTAATTTCCATATCCGTTGCACATTCCAGGAACGCATCACCGACACAAACAGGGGTATTACTGTAAAAGGCCTCCATCCCGTCTCGAAACCTAGCAAAGGTCACCTCGTGTTGTGAATTTGAAATAACTTAACGTATTGTTTTAAGTTCACCAGGCTCTTCCATATGTTATAGAAAGTAAAACAAGTGTTATTCTATAATTAAGGATGGCTATAGATTTAATGTTAAACTTAAAGAAAAAAAGAACTAACAGTACCGATCCTCCCACAAGGTCATGCGGGCAGATGTGTGGCACAGTTTAGTGCAAGCTATCGTAGAGCGCGGTTCTCTGCGGTGAGTAACAACGTCTTCAAAAACGACGGCGCTACTACGCCTCTCTCAATAACATTGAAGCTGAAATGCAGCCTGCGTTCCGATATGTAGCGGTGAACGGGACCCACTGAGGAACGGTGGTGCCAAAAATGTGGGGAAAGCGTTGGCGCAGTGGTTAGTGCGCTGCACTACAAACCCCAGCAGAGATCCGAGTTGGATTTCCACTGACGGTCAACACCAGTGCCGATTATCTGAATCAGTTCTGGGCGTGCCCCCTAGGTCGACTTAGGTCTCAAGTGGTGGTGCTGGCCGCCCCCTCGTGTGCAGTGCCGGCCTTCATAGGTGCTAATAATAGCACTTGCCCCTACAGTCTGTAAAGGCTATACGGGGGATCTTTGTCTTTGGGGCCTAAAGTACGGCCCATCAACCCTGAGCTAATCATGAACCAGCACTGCCCAAGCGGTTTCTAATGCGGTTATCACGCCCTCCCAAACACATGCGTGCGAATGTTTGCACCATGTATAACGAGAATAAGCACATGGTTTACACAGAGATGCAAGGTGGTGTGATTTGTATTCCAGGCCCATTGTCACCAGTCTTTAAGCATGGCTGGCTACGTGTGGTGAGAAATAAGTTAAACGTACGGATGTCATTGTCATGAATAAATAAATAAATACAATTATTAAAGACGAAATAATAAATATGTTTGATATTCAGGAGATCTCTTTGGCTATTTGTCTGACATGCTTTTTTCTGTTGGGAAATCCTGAAAGAACCGTTAAGCGTGTCTGATCATCTGTTAACAGTTCCCCAGATTTGACGCAATTTTCTATCCCCAAAGTGTTTGGAACCACCTAGTCTCGTCTCTTGGCATCTCCCTTCTGGCTCTCTGTCTTCATTTCAAATCACCCTATGATTACCATCACTGACTTTGAAGTGTGACTGTAATTTTACAAAATAATTACTGCTATTAAGTTACATTTTTTTTTATGTAATTGCAGAATAGTTTGTTGTCTGTCGGCTGGCAAGAGTTGCATGGCAACTTAGCCACGTAAAATATAAAAAAATACGATTTTATATACCAGGTAAGGCACACTAAATACTCTAAACTCATGTTGGTTCTCATGTTGATTCACCTCCAATTAGCACGGTAGGCTACGTATGGTTCAAAAGAAGTTCAGTTCGACGTAAACAAACGGAGGGCCCGGAAAAAAATCCATGCAACAACCATGGGAAGAAAGAGAGAGAGAGAACATGCGGACTCCAAATATACAACAGGCATCGTCAGGATCGGGAGTGAACCCACGACCTCCTGCATAACATGCGAGGGAGATAACATCTCACTGCCACCGCAGATCTGCATGCAGAGAGAGACAGAAAGAGAAATGAGATCTGTAGAGGAACTGATTCCCAGCTCTGTAGATCACGGTAGCCAGCATTCTTCTTGGTGGCATTTATGAAAGAAGCTCTTCCCTTCGTCATTCTGCTAAGGACGACCAGGAGGAAGAGAGAGAGAGGTGTGGCACAAAAGTCAGGACACATAGCATTGTCGTTATGCAGGGTGGCACAAAAGTCAGGACACATAGGGTTATTGTTATACAGGGTGGCCGAAAAGTCAGGACACAACATTACTACAGATATTATATTTATGTTAACGAATGTTGAAACTCACTTTCATTATTATCATTTTGCACGTATGCATGAATTATCTTTTGAAAATAGTTTAGGATTTGTTTTCGTATTAACACGTAGGCTTTCGCAACCAGTATCCATAAGAGTTGTTTTGGGTTAGATAGCTATGGACGAAGTGCTGCGTGGAAGCAAATAATAAAATAATACATTATATAAATGCATGCCTATACAGGTCACCATACTTCAAGAGGTATTATCGTTGGTACGGCTATTATAATAAACACAATGGACAGGAAGGACAAGATCAAAGGGCTCGCATGATGCACATGCAAAATGTACGTTGACTCAGTAATTCCCCCCCCCCCCCCACTTTGCACAAGAGCGCAGAAGTGTGGTCACCACATTTACGCTTCTATATAAGGAACAAAACAAGTGGACTTCTCCACAAATCTGGCTGTCGCCTGATGAAGCGAGTTGCATTAACTGGCGAAACGTCGTAATCAGATTGTGAATGTTGTGGCTTGGCTCTCCAACACACCGGTGTGCTGTACTAGTGACGATTTGGCATTTTCTGTTTACATGACAACCTTTACTAGTTGGCTGTGTCGGGTGGTGGCCTGTTTTAACGACACATTTATATATTTACGTGATCTAACCCAAAAAAACCTCTAATGGAGGGTGCATAATGTTTACATGTTCATCCAGGAAAAAGAAGATGAAGGGATATAAATAATAACGAAAATAATAATAAGTAAAATGTTAATTTAAATGATTAAACTGTTTTATTGCCAGTGTTAAAATGAATTTCATAATCTTACTCTACTCCCCTGTCCTCTTACTCGGTTGTTCGCGAACAACACTTGCCCTAACATCCCTGTCAAAGGCTACACGGCAAATCCTTGTCTGTAAAGAAAAATATATTAATTTGTTCATAAATAATATAATCATCCCACGGAATAGAAGCGATTCTCGTCTTGCAAAGGGGTTCCGTTTCTGACACCAATTTGAGTCTGCGCGTTCTCTCTCTACCCATGGTCGTAGTGTGGATTTTTATCTGGGTCCTTTGTATTTTGCCACCACATTTAGAATCAACATGCATTTAGAGGATTTGGCTACTGCTATAAAACCCCACATGATGATAATATAAATACATGTAATATTAATAAAAAACATGTAAAATAAAGTCATGTAAAAAGAAAATCTGTTTTATTTTCAGGTACTTTAAGTCCTGGAAGGGGCATAATGAGTCCCAGCAGGAAGCTGGGGACTTGTTACATCTAGCGGAAAATCACTGAGCCAAACAAAATGTATTCCACAGTTCGGCTTATAAACGAAAGTCAGATGGTTAAAAATAATGTCTTATGACGTTCCATTCGTAATTGTGGACGTGCTTAAGTGTAGATGGTCGTAAGTCAGGTGGATGTTCGTAAGTGTGGATGTTTGTAAGTCGGATGTCTGTACCTGTCTCGATGGAGGGATTGAGATGTTCCTTCTCTCTGAAACAAAGAAAGCAGAGGCTTCGGTTAAACGTGAGTCCAGCAACTCCTCGTGTAACACGCTTGGAGTAGATGCGTTCCTGAAAATGTAAACTGTGTTGAGTTTAAACGCATTATAAGCAAAAACTATGCCACCATGAATAACGTAGCAACAATAACGTTTGATGAAATATGATGTATTACACAATCCACACAGTGACATGGCGTGAAAAATAACTGAAGGCACGCCGACATTGCGTTACTGCATCACTCTGCGCACTGATTCACTGTACCGCTCAGCCACGCAGCTCAATAAAGTAGTTTGTTATCGACTGCTCGGAAACAGCATTATAACGACGTGTGATCCACGTTATAATAGCGTGTGAGTTCTGTGTTGTGGCGGTGCGCATGCCATGCTATAACTGTGCACGAATTTCGAATATCAACTGCTTATTAATTATGTTACTTTACTTCCTTACCCAACAAGACACCAAAGTAATAATTATTATTTTATGTTTGAACAAACTTAGGTCTAATCGAATCTGTCACCCTGTATAACTAGAACCCGATTTGTCCTAACTGTTGGACCATCCTGGCCAATGTGGAATGTACTTATTCATTTGCTTCTCTTCATCTGCCTCCACTCTCTTCGATCTCGATGGCCTCTTGCACCTATCGCTAGCACAGCACAGGGTAGCAGTGGTCACAACGAGAGAGCAGAGATCAACAAACATCCACAAGCATCCACAGACATTCACAAGTATCCACAGAGATCCACACACATCCACAGAGATCCACAAGCGTCCACAGACATCCACAATAATCCACAGACATGCACAGACATCCACAATCATCCACAAACATCCACAATAATCCACAGATATCCACAAAAATCCAAAGTATCCACAAACATCAACAAGCGTCCACAGACATCCACAAGCATCCACAGACATCCACAAGCATCCACAAACATCCCCAAGCATCCACAGATATCCACAGACATTGACAGACATCAACAAACATTCACAAGCATCCACAGACATTCCCAAGCATCCATAAGCATCAACAAGCATCCACACGGGCAACACTGACTTTGTGCAGTGTTGGTTCTATAGGCAGTGTTGTGTCTATGGGCATTCTTGTGTCCATGGGCAGGGTTGATTCTATGGTGCAGCGTTGACTCTATGAGGGGCACTGTTGTGCCTTTGGGCAGTGTTGTGTCTATGGACTCTGTTGAGTGCATCGGCAGTGCTGAGTCTATGGGCCGTGTTGAGTCTATGGGGGACAGTGTTGAGTCTATGTGCTCGTGTTGAGTCTATAGGGGCAGTGTTGAGTTTATTGGCAGTGCTGAGTCTATGGGCCGTGTTGAGCCTATGGGGGCAGTTTTGAGTCTATGGGGGCAGTGTTGAGTCTATGGGCAGTGTTGAGTCCCATCCCTGCACACTATCACCCTATTTCATTGCTTTCCTACTACTCCAAACTCGTTGTTGTTCGATCCGACTCACTACCTACATCTCTTCTCACTCTATCCCCTACACCAGTCGGATTTCCCCCCACTCCATTTGACCGAAACCGCTCTCCTCCACGTGCACATCAACTTGGCTAACTCACGTCACTCAGACCTTTCATCTGTCATAATTTCGCTCGACCTGTCCGCAGCTTTCAACACCCTTGATCACTCCATCCTCTTATCCACTCTGTCTAACCTCGGTATCTCTAGTGCCCCATTTCATTGGCTCTGCTCTTAGCTCACTTCCCGTTCATCCACTGTTTATTTTAACCGTGGTTATTCCTCCCCCACCCCTGTCACGGTTGCCATCCCCCAGTGTTCTGGACTTGGTCCTCTCCTATTCTCCCTTTACACGTTCCCCCTCGAGCCCATACTTTCTTCTTTCAATCTCTCTCATCACCGATTCGCCAACGACACTCAAGTCTTCTTTTTCTTTCAGGCTCTTACTCCCGACCTTTCCGACCACATCTCATCCTGCCTAATGGCCATCCAAGCATGGATGACACAACATTTCCTTTCTACTTCCCCGCCTCCCGCTCTCCTCCTCCTCCCCCCCTCCATATCTTTCCCCCAGCTCAGTCTCACTTCCTTCGCTTCTGTACAAATTATTGGCATCACCTTCGATTCCTCATTTTCCTTCACTGCCCACATCGCCACCACCACTTCCATGCCACTTCCATATTTTCAACATCAGAAAAATGATCCCCCTCATCACTATCACTGCTGCGAAACTTCTTGTGCACTCCCTTAGTTTTCACTCGTCTGGATTATTGAGACTCGTTCCTGGTCGGTCTCCTTGCCGACGCCCTTGCCCCTCTTACCTCTTTTTTCTCATTTCCTTATATGTCCCATCACGCCTGCTCTGGTCACAAGATGCCTATCTTCTTGCAGTCCCTCCTCCACGCTGCGGCCGATCTCGCTTTCGCTCCTTCTCTCTGCTTGCTTCCTTACACTGGAACAAACTCCTTCTCCACATCCAACTCTCCCCCTCGCTCTCCACTTTTCGCATTGCCCTCAGGTCCTATCTCCTTTCTCTTGCCTTTTCCCTTCCTCTTCCGCCACCCCAACCAGCACAACCTAGCGCCCCTAACCCCTCCCCAGCCACAGCCTCTACCTTTGCTACTTCCACCCTAGTCACTACCCCAATTCCTATCCCTTATTTTGCCATTTTGTACTATAGTCGGTAAGCATTTTCAAGTGCTTTGGCGAACGGTGTTTTATAAATCCAAAATATAATATAATGGGGGGCAGTGTTGAGTTTACCGGCAGTGCTGACTCTATGGGAAGTGTGTGACTCACCATTTTTTAATAGCGACGCAGATCGCCAGGAGAATGGCAATCGCCACGATCAGCATGATGGCAGCAATGACTCCGATCCTCTCGGAGGCTATAGGCGAGGCCATAGGGCTGTCCACCTTAGGAGTCACTGCATGAACCAAACACAAACGGGATCCCCACCTCCTCCTCATAATGCTCTTGCCATCACAGGGACAGCTGACATTGTGTATATATGTGTGTATGTATGTTGATTGGTGTGGTCGCGGTTTGTGCACTGCGCTATGAACTCGGCGACAAATGTTTGATTCTCGCTCATGGCACCAACACCAGTGAAAATTATCTGAACCGGTTCTGGGCCTCCCTTAGGTCGATTCAGCGTCAAATGAGTACCTGGTGTGGTAATTAAACTTTGTCACTATGGCAACAAAGGTGGCAGGACATGGTGCTGGCCACCCAACCCTCGTGAGCCATGCCGACCTTCATAGGTGCTCGCTTACAGCACTTGTAAAAGGCTATATGGGAGATGTTAGATACTGCCCTCTTGATCGTCAGCATTTTATTAGCGGAGAACATCACAAGTCCTATGATGCACAGACTGGGTTGACTTGTTGATGGGTGGTTTGAGTGCAGGAGTCCCTCCACGACGTGCCACGGAGCACGGGGGTCACGAGCCGACTCATTCACATACAGAACATAGAACTGTCTGCAAAACTCAATAGTATGTCGGTTAAATTTCGATTTAAAGCTTTCGTGACTGCAGGGATTCATCTTCTTGGTTCTTTCGGTAAAGTCACGTAGAAGGGAAGTAATAAAATAAAAAAATAAAACATAATAAAATAATTCTCACGACGTTTCGGCCACAACGCAAGCAGCCGTCCTCAGGTGAAGAATGAAACACCACCAAGCTTGGAGCGTATATTTAAGCTGGGTTGGAGGGGGGGGGGAGACGAAGAGCGCCTAGACAAAATAATTTGCATATCAAGAGGAATTTATCACATGGCAAAAGCGTAGGAGGTGGGCGGGGGGGTTTCAAATTAATATAATGCCCGTGCATTATGCAGGATTAGCAGCATCAAAGGGAGGGGGAGGGGGAAGGGGGGTAGCATTAACATTCCTTTCCTTTGTTAATGCTATCCCCCCCCTTCCCCCTCCCTTTGATGCTGCTAATCCTGCATAATGCACGGGCATAATATTAATTTGAAACCCCCCCGCCCACCTCCTACGCATTTTCCATATGCTAAATTCCTCTTGATATGCAAATTATTTTGTCTAGGCGCTCTTCTTCTCACCTCCCCCTCTCCAACCCAGCTTAAATATACGCTCCAAGCTTGGTGGTGTTTCATTCTTCACCTGAGGACGGCTGCTTGCGTTGTGGCCGAAACGTCGTGATAATTATTTTATTATGTTTTATTTTATTACTTCCTTCTACGTGACTTTACCGAAAGAACCAAGAAGATGAGTATGTCGGTTATCAAATCTGCAGGCGGCTCTGTAAGCGAGTAGTTGTACAGTCTCGAAACCAGAGACATTGATTGTCCAGGGGGTCCCCTAGGTTAAATAAAACATATACTGGTAACTTCTCACTCACCCCGTGGCCTACTCTAGGCCCTGAGAGTGACATCCTCCTCCTGCTCTATCCTCGTGCAGCACAGTGTTCCCTGACAGTGGTCGCCAAGGGGGTCCCTTTGGCTAAAGTTACATATAAAGCAACTACTGGCGACTCCTCACTCACTCACTAACTCACCGGAAGATGGACTCAGGACCCTGAGGGTCACGTAGGCCTCTCCTTCATAGTACATGTTGAGTAGCAGGACGCTGCAGCAGTAGGTCCCGGAGTCGGACTCGCGCACATCAGACAAGGAGATGGAGGCGTTGCAGGTCAAGAAGTCTCCTATCCATGCAGCTCGCGGGATCATGGGCCTCGGGACACCGTCCATCATGAGGATCTGGGCCGGCCGGAACGAGGTGGAAATATGTTTATATATAGAGAGAGATATAGAGATGTGTAGAGAAGCATGGTGGGCATGTAGAGATACATAGATACACGTAGATATAGAGTGAAATAGAGAGAATTTTGACTTTTAAAACAACTTTTATTGCTGCCAGCAGCAACAGCACTCGAGGTGATCCCAATACGAAATACAAAATACACAGCCACCAGCAACAAATAACACAAAGACTATAAAACCACGTGCTGTGGCGCTAGATGCGCTGTGCACAACACAAAAAAGTCATATGGTGGTGGTCATCGCACATGCCACGCCGACGAGCGAGCACTTTAGAAGGTGAAGATGAGGGTGCCGTTCACGCTGGTACAGAGGGCTTTTCCGGCACCCCAACGTTCGCAGAAGAGAGAGAGAGATGGAGAGAGACATTTGTGGAGATACGTAGAGACACGAGAGAAAGAGAGCTAGAGAGAGATGTGTAGGGAAGCGTGTGGACACAACGAGAGAGACACCCATTGGAGACACGTTGAGATAGACATACACGTCGAGACAGGCAGAGAGAGACCCATAGAGACACGTCATGAGAGAGATAGATAGAGAGATATGTAGAGAGACAGAGACCCATGGAGACACATAGTGAGAGACAGATAGAGAGAGACACGTAGAGGCATGTAGAGAGAGAGAGAGACTCATAGAGACACGTAGTGAGAGAGGAAGATAGAAATATGTGTCGAGACACACACAGAGAGAGATCCACAGAGACACGTAAAGAGAGATACATAGAGATGCGTAGAAACTGAGAGAAATCCATAGAGACAAGTAGCGAGAGAGAGAGAGATATAGGCGTGGAGATACATATAGGCACATAGATATTTATATATAGAAAAGCTTGGGGGAAACCATAGATCGTGAGGATCTGGGCCAGCAGGACGTGGTGGAGAGATGTTTTGGGGCTCCACGGTGGCTAGGAGATGTAAACTACCTCGCCTGTTTGAAAGGAGGTCGTGGATTCGATAACGACACTCATTATGTCTGTATATTTGGCGTTTGCGTGTCTCTCTCGCTGTAGTCACGTGGATTTTTCTCCGGTTCCTCGGGGTTTTCCTTTCCACATTTAGCATCAACATCGTATGTTTAGACGAGTTGGCTGCTACAAATATCCACTAGGTAAGCCACTTCGTTGAGTTATCATTTGTGAAAGCCAGGTCACTTTTGAAAAAAACTATGTGGCTCAGTGGGAATTACCTGGTAATATAAAAAAAGATTTTTTTAAAATACTTTTATAGAAAATTATATTATATTTCAAACCGTACAGTCGTGAAAGAGAAATTACTTCAACAAATGCAGCATAGTGAAAAAACGTAATTGTACAGCTATTTATAGAGTACCGGAGATCAATATAACGTATCATTTATTTATTCATTTCTGTGTGCTTATTGTTTTACTTTATTTTTAGCTTGCTGTATTAAATAATAGTAAAAAAAATCCATAGTTCGTTATCACGAAACTTAATTTATAGAATATACAATGCATATCGAGGTATTGCTGTACTTAATGATTGTTTGACATTTATATTCTACGGGATTATTGCATTCTTAGTTACGGATGAGCAGTTTTATTTGAAGAACCATTTTTTGCCAGTATGATATGTAATTATCAAATGCTGACATTATTATTACGAGGTCGCTTCTGAAAATAGCTACATAGTTAAGTGGGAATTACCTGGTAAAATAAAAGTTTGTTTAGTTGGTATAGAGAGTCTATGCATCTATATGCATCTCTACGTGTTTTTATATAGGTCTGCGAGTCTCTCACGCGTCTCCTCTTACCTTATCCCCTCTCCCAACCATCTCCCACTCCACCACGGTGCTCTGCACCCCAACGGTGCCGCAGGGGAAGGAGCAGCCGAGCGTGGCCGTAGCCCCGGTCTGCACCACCACCACACCCGGCGGGGCCTCCACAGCAAGCCGAGCGGCAGCTCCCTCCTTGCAGAGCACCGCGCCTGGCACAGCCAGCCAGAGTTGGTGGGAAGGAGGGGGAGGAGGAGGGGGTTGGAGAACAGCATAAGGACAATGCAAACAAACACTGATGTGATGGTAATGTACGCAGTGCCCCTTGACAATGATTGACCTACACCAGAGCTACAACCTCCTTGTCTCAGCAATTATAGTCCAGAGAACAACGACAAAGGGCGAGCAGTACAAGGACAATGCGAACAACCACGTTTTCATAATAACGTTACACATTCTCCTTAAAACTGATTGGCCTACACCATAGCTGTGTTAAACCAGAGAACAATTCCAAAAGGCGGTACAAGGACAATGCAAACAAACATATGTATGTTGACATTTTTTTCCACCATATGTAGCCAACCGTGCTAATCGGAGGTGCAGGGAAGGCCAACAAACTAAGGACAAAAAAGCAGTTCCGAGGAAATGGGTTTGCAAATCTAGTTATCGGAAGGAAGAGCATTCCAGATGGCTGCAGAAGCGCATCTGAAAGTGTGCGAAGATGCGGTGACCCTCTGCGTTCGATGGCTAGCCAATAACCACTGGCTGCCAAGATGACCGGAGTTCGAGTGATGATGGTTTATCATCAAAAATGCATTGATAATAACGAAAGCATTTGATAATATGCGATACTGCCAAAAATAGTCGCACGGATATAACTGCTCAACCCGAGCTATGAATACAATAATCCTGTATAGTAAAACTGTCAAGAAATCATTAAGCACAGCAATACCTCGATATGTGTAGTATATTCTACAAATTAATTTTCGTTACAACGAACTTTGGATTTGTTAACGATTATTTTACACAGAAAGCTAAAAATGGAGTAAAACAATAAACACACTGAAATGAATAAATAGATGAAAAGCAACAAAATTACGTTTCTTCACTATGCTGCGTTTGTTTCAGTAATTTCTCTTTTAATACTGTACGTATTCTTGGGTCTTTCGGTAAAGTCACGTTGAAAGGTTCAAAGAAAATAACAAAAAACTACGACGTTTTGATCGCAACACAAGCAATCGTCATCAGGAGAAAAATGAGCAGGAAAGCTGCTGAAGCAGGTTGTTTTAAAGGTTTGAAATGGGTGTACGGTTTGAAATATAATTTTAATTTCTATAAAACTATTTAACAACTAAAACTGTTTTGTATTCTAGCAGGTGTAAGGCCAACTGAGCTAAGCAGCTTGTTTTCCCACCCGTTTCGAGTATTTGACTGCAATAAATGTCCACATGATGATGATATACCACGTCGATGTGCTATACTTTTTGACCGCCAGGTCGCTTCTGAAAAAGAGTCACACAGCTCGGTGGGCCTTACCTGGTAGAATACAGACAGAACAGAAAGAAAAGTGGATGGAGGGAAATCCAACGTGTTAATCCCTGTCATTACCGTAAACACGTTTTGAAAACATTTGTATCGCATTGTGCATTTATTTATATTTTTCCGTATTAGACTTACAGGACAAGAGTAGAGCTAGGGTCTGCAAGGTTTGGCCAAGGTTCAGCCTTGATTGGTACAGCCTCGCGAATGCCATGGCGAGATCTGTAAAGAGAAGTGATGACAACGCTCGCGTTAGCTCCATTGTAACGAGTTTGAGCCACCGCCGGAAACGTCAGAATTGTAGGTAGTGCGAGTGGTTGACTGAGTGGGTGAGTGAGTGAGCGGATGGGTGGGTGGGTGTGTGAATGGGTAAGTGGGTGGGTGAGTGGGTGAGTGAGAGAGTGAGTGTGTGTGTGGGGAGCGGTGGCCCAGCAGTTAACGTGCTGCGCTACGAACCCGATAGAGACCTGAGTTCGATTTCTGATCACGGACACCAGCAACACCACCAGTGAAGGCATTGATTATCTGAACCAGTGCTGGGCCTCCACTAGGTCGACTCAGCCTCAAATGAGTAACCTTATTGCGGCGATGTGTATTAAATAAATATCCTCACTAAGGAGACAAAGGTGGTATGGTGCTGGCCACCCGCCCCCAGGATTTGGGGGCAACAGCACTTGCCCCTACAACCTGTTAGCTATACGTGGGGATATTTGTGTTGCTACTCGCTGTTAAAAGCAATTGCCCCTACAGTTGGTTAGAGGCTATAGGGGGATCTTTGTTCTTTCAAGAGCAGCATATGTGTGATCTATAAGACAAGAAAAGTATCAAATTTCTTGCTAGTTCGCATTCCAAACGTCTTGTGAGTGGGCGTGCAATATACGCCTGACCTATGATGCACCACGCATTCTTTCATTATTACTGCTAGGCACGCAAATAACTTTACAGACTTATAGCAAAGAGACCCATAAACTCACCCCACAAAGACCCATAGACTCATCACACAGAGACCCATTCTCATCACACAGATACCCTTAGACTCATCATACAACGACCCATAGACTCACAGCACACAGATACCTATATGCCTCACACCACACAGAGACCCATAAAGTCACGTAGAGACTGTGCATATATTCAGTGCTGCGTGCATAGCAGCCATTGGTATTTCGCAATCCGCAATGCATTACAGCTCCTCCGATTAGCACGGTTGGCGACCTACAGTGCGAAAGAAGCTCGATATACAGTACGTCCAAAACAGCAATAATTATAATAGTATGTTAATGCTTGTGTATGATTAATAATAATAAAAACAACATAGCGCGTGGAGTCGCCAATCACAGCTTTACTCACCTCACAGAAGAAACCGGCTCTGCTCACCACGGCAGGATGAGGAGGTGTCAATAGGTCTCTGTGATGAGTCTATGGGTCTCTGAGTCTCTGGGTGTATTTGTGATGGGTCTACGGGTCTCTATGTGAGTGTACGGCTCGTTGTGTGACTCTGTGGGTTCCTGTGCTACCCGTTGAGTCAATTGCTGAGAGTGGAAAAGCAAGCGGCTGCGCACTCCCTCTCTTTCTGTCTCTCCGCGTGGCAGATTTCGCAAGTTTCTCAAAGTCAGGTGATGAACTGGAAAAGTCACGTGTCTGCATACCTGTTGAGTAGCATTAAAGAATGCGTGAGAGATGTGATTCATCCTCTAACTCGAGGGTGGGGCCCCTCCCTCCATACCCCTTGTCGCAAAGGTCGCTGGTCACGAGTGCTTACGTCACATTGAACGCTGCTGACTCAATGGGTTAAAGTTGTCTTGTGGGTGGGTGAGTGAGTGGGTTTGTGAGTGGGTGGGTAAGTGAGTAGGCGAGTAGGTAGTCGAGTGGGTGAGTGAGTGGGTGTCTGATTGGGTTGGTGTTTGAGTGGATGGGTAAATAGGTGAGTGAGTGGGTGAGTAGGTTGGTGACTGGTTTAGTGGTTGGGTGAATTGGTGTGTGATGGGTGCGAGTGAGTGGGTGAATGAGTAGTGTGGCCTTGGATTGGTGAGTTGGTGAGTCCGCTCGTGGGTAGGTGAGTGGGTTTGTGAGTGCGTGGGATTCGTTTGGACGGGTAGGTGGTGTGGTTTGAAAGGGTGGGGTCGATGGGAATGGTCGGTGGAATGAGTGGGTGGGTGTGGTGGGTGAGGTGATGTGGACGTGCGGGGATAGGGATGTGTGGGGGAGGGGAGGAGCAGAGTCCAGAGTTAGGATTGAGATAATGGAGTCTAGGGGCTACAGGGCCAGGGTATAGTGGCTATATGGGCAGGGGAGAGTGGCTATATGGCCAGTGGATAGTGGGTGAGTGGGTGGGTACGTGGGAGATTGGATGAGTGAGCGGGTGAGTGGGTGGGAGAGTAAGTGGTTGGGTGAGTGGGTAGGTGGGTTGGAGAGTGAGTGGGTAAGTGAGGGTATGGATGGGTTAGTGAGTGAGTGGAGGTTGAGGAGGAGCCATACTCCTGGCTCTGCCAGGACCGATGGCGCAGTAGTTAGCGCGCTGCACTACGAAACAAGCGGAGACCCGAGTTCGATTCCCGCTCATGGCCATCAACACCATCAGTGACGATTATCTGAGCCGGTCCTGGGCCTCCCCTAGGTCGACTCAGCCTAACATGATTACCTGCTGTGGTGTGCAGTAAACATCGCCACTGGGGAGACAGAGGCGGTCGGGCGTGGTGCTGGCCACCCGCCCCCTCCTGTGCAGTGCTGGCCTTCATACTCATAGGTGCTGCCACTCGCTAACAGCTTTGCTTAATCTTAATTGGTGGCTTCCCAATGCAACAGGCATGCAGCGTTAAAAGAAAACGGATTTGGTGATATCCTAAGACAGGCCAGACGCAGGTGCCATGGGTTGACTGCTGTGCCAGGCTAGATACAAGAGGTGGTCACGAGACAGACCCAGGTGCCATAGGTTATACTGCTGTGCCAGGTTATGTGCAAGATGACTGGCAAATGCATCCCTGTGCTCCCCACTGGAAAAAAACAATGATACACCGTATAGCCTTAACAGACTGTTGGGGCAAGTACTGTTAGCGAGTAGCAGCGCCTATGAAGGCCGGAACTATACACGAGGTGGTGGGTGGCCAGCACCACGCCGGCCGCCGTTGTCTCCGCAGTAGCGATGTTCACACACACAAAACAAGGTACTCATTTGAGGCAAAGTCGATCGAGTGAGAGGCCCAGCACGGGTTAAGATAATCGCTTTCACTTGTGCTGGTGGACGTAGCCGTGAGCGGGACTCCAACTCGGGTTTCTGCCGGGTTTTTAGCGCAGCACAGCGCGCTAACCGCTGCTCCACCGATCCCCAGAACAGATGCTCAGGTAGCACAACAGCGCTTTTGTCTATTGCCATCTAGTGGTTAATTTGTGTACCTGCACAGCGCTGCAGATTAACACAGAGCTCCTAATTTCTCCATCAGCCATTCTCTTAATGCTGTGTCCTGATTTATTGGCCAACATGTATAACAATAACCCTACGTGTCCTGACTATTGGGCAACCCTGTATAATATTAACCGACGTCCAGTATGGTTATCAAGGTACAGAAACAAACAATACCAAGAAAACCGACACGAGTGGAAAATAGAGAAAAGGTAAGCAAGTCACGGGTGAGCGAATAAGTGTGTGATTGGGTGAGTCAGTGGGTGGTTGCATGGGTGAATTAGTGGGTGGATAAATAGGTGGCGGAGTGGTTGAGTGAATGTATGACTGAGTGGATGTTTGGAATAATGGGTGAGTGAGTTGGTGGATGAGTGGGTGTGTGAGTGGGTGAGTGAGTGCGTCAGTGGGTGGGAAATGGGGTGAGTGAGTGGGTGGGTTGGTTGAGTGGGTGGATGAATGAGTGACCGAGAGGATGGTTGAATGAGTGAGTGGGTAAGTGAGTAAATGAGTGACTTGGTATTGGATGGTGAGTGGATGGGTGAGTGAACGAGTGGGTGGGTGAGCGAGTTGGTGGGTGAGTGAGTGGGTATGTGAGTGGGTGGGTATGTGGGTAGGTGGTCGATTGAGTGAGTGGGTGTGTTAGTGGGTTGGTGTTGAGGTGGGTGGTAAGTGGGTGAGTGGATGGTTGAATGGGTGGGTGAGTAGGTGGGTGAGTGGTTGAGTGGTTGGGTTAATTGGTGTGAGATGGGGCGAGTGATTGGGTGAATGAGGAGTTGTGCCTGAGATTGTGAGTGAGTTGGTCATCGGGTGGGTGAGTGCACTCGTGGGTAGGTGAGTGGGTTTGTGAGTGCGTGGGATATGTGAGATGGGTAGGTAGGTGGGGTGGGTGGAAAGGGTGGGGTGGGTGGAAAGGGTGGGGTGGATGGGAATGGTCAATGGGGTGAGTGGGTGGGCGTGGTGGATGAGGTAATGTGGGTGTGGTGGTTCAGGTGATGTGGTGTGCAGGGATAGGGATGCGTGGGGGAGGGGAGGAGCAGAGTCCATGGTTAGGGTTGAGAGACTGGGGTCTATGGGCTACAGCGCCAGGGGAGAGTGGCTATAGGGTCACGTAGGTAAAAAATAAAATTAAAATTAATAAAAGTAATAATAGAAATGGAATAATACATATATAAATGTTATATAAATAAAACATTTGCTAATAAATAATAATATTATTACTTTTAGTAATTTTCATTTTCTTTTTTTTCTTTTGTGACTTTACCGAAAAAACCTAAGAGTATGAATCCTTGCAGTTAGTGGGTGGGTGAGTGGGTGCGTGGGAGATTGGATGAGTGAGTGGGTGAGTGGGTGGGTAAGTGGGTGAGTGGGTGAGTAAGTGGGTGAGTGGGAGAGTAAGTGATTGGGTGAGTGGGTCGGAGAGTGAGTGGGTAAGTGAGGGTATGGATGGGTTAGTGAGTGAGTGGGTGTCGAGGAGGAGCCATACTCCTGGCTCTACCAGAACCAATGGCGCAGTAGTTAGTGCGCTGCACTACGAAACAAGCGGAGACCCCAGTTCGATTCCTGCTAATGGCCACCACCACCAACACCATCAGTGACGAGCCGGTCCTGGGCCTCCCCTCGGTCGACTCAGCCTAACATGATTACCTGCTGTGGTGTGTTGTAAACATCGCCATTGGAGAGACAGTGGCGGTTGGGCGTAGTGCTGGCCTCCCGCCTCCTCCTGTGCAGTTACTTTCCTTCATCGGTGCTGCCACTCGCTAACAGCAATTGCCCCAACAGCCTGTCATAGGCTATACGGGGATCTTTGTTTTTGTGTTTCTGTGCAAGATCCACCAAACCTCACTTCCTGTGCACACGATGAGTCGTAGTTTTGCTCATTCTGAATTGGTGGCTTTCCAATGCAACAGGTATGCAGCATTAGAAGAAAATTGATTTGGTGATATCCTACGACAGGCCAGACCTAGGTGCCATGGGTTGATTGCTGTGCCAGGCTAGATGCAGGAGGGGGAGCAGGTCACAGAACAGACGCAGGTGCCATGGGTTTATTGCTGTACCAGACGATATGCAAGAGGTGGTCACGAGACAGACCCACGTGCCATAGGTTATACTGTTGTGCCAGGTTATGTGCAAGGTGACTGGCAAATGCATCCCTGTGCTCCCCACTGACAAAAAAACAAAGATACGCCGTATAGCCGTTACAGACTGTTGGGGCAAGTACTGTTAGTGAGTAGCAGCGCCTATGAAGGCCGGGACGATACACGAGGTGGTGGGTGGCCAGCACCACGCCGGCCGACTTTGTCTTCCCAGTCGCGATATTTATTACACACAACACAAGGTACTCATTTGAGGCAAAGTCGATCCAGTCAGAGTCCCAGCACGGGTTCAGATAATCGCTTTCACTTGTGCGAGTGGAGGTGGCCTTGAGCGGGAATCCAACTCGGGTATCTGCCGGATTTGTAGTGCAGCACAGCGCGATAACCGCTGCGCCACCGCTCCCCAGAATCGATGCTCAGGTGGCACAACTGCGCACCGGTCTATCGCCCTCTCGTGGTACATTTGTTTACCTGCACAGTGCCTCAAATTAACACAGAGCTCTGAAGTTCTTCATTGGACATTCTCTTAATGCTGTGCCCACCCTGTATAACAATAACCCTACGTGTCCTGGCTATTGGACCACCCTCTATAATATTAACCGAAGTTCAGTATGGTGAGCAAGGTACAGCAACAAACAATACGGAAAAAACCGACACGAGTGCCAAATAGAGAAAAGGTAAGCAAGTCACGTAACATAAATAAATATGTCAATATGAATAAATATATCAACTATTTTTAAAATATGTTTTATTTGTATTTTACGAGCTAAGGCCAATTGAGCTATATAGCTATTTTTCTGAAGCGACCTGGCGGTCACAAATGACAGCTAAATTAAGTGGATTATTACGTGGAAATTGATAACCACAGCCAAGTACTCTAAACGCGTGTTGATTCTAAATTCGGAGGTAAAATCGGAGGACCCAGAAAAAAATACACGGGACCGCGGGAAGAGACAGATGCAAACTTCAAATATATACTGTAGCAGGTGTCAAGATGGTAATCAATCCCATGACCTTTAGTATACCAGGCGAGGTAGTTAACATCTCACCACCGTGGAGCTCTTAAGTACAAATTGCATGCGTACATGATATCTTGCTGATTTTCAACACTAAATTAAAACCTGGGGCAAGGCAGCAGAACAACAAAAATAACAGTCCCAGACCACAACAACAACACCAGTCCCAGACTACACCAAAACAACAACAGCATCAACAACAGTCGCAGACAACCACAACAACTACAACAACAATCCCAGACCACAACATCAACAACAGTCTCAGACCACACCAAGACAATAATATCAGTCCCAGACCACAACAACAATAATTACAACCACAGTCCCAGACCACACAAAGACAACAACAACGGTACCAGACTTCACCAAGACAACAACAGTCCCAAACCACACCAAGACAACAACAACACTCACAAACCACAACAACAGTGTCAGACCACACCAAGACAACAACAGTCCCAGTTTCTTGATACAGCTATCGTGCTGTGACGGATCCACCTGAAGACGGAAGCTTGTGTTGCCTCCGAAACGTCGTGATTTTTATTCTTATTTTATTTTTTATTTTACTTTTATTAATTTTATTGTTTTACCTACGTGACTTTACCGAAAAAACCTAAGAATATGAATCCTTGCAGTCACGAAATCTTCCAATATAGTTTCAGACCACACAAAGACAACAGCAACAGTCGCAGACCACAACAACAACAACAACTACCACATTCCCAGACTACACCAAGACAACAAAATAGTTCCAGACCACACCAAGACACCAACAACAAAAGCAGTCCCAAACTACAATAACAACAGTCCGAGACCACAACAACTACCATAGTCCCAGACTACAACAAGACAACAACAACAGTCCCAGACCACAGCAAGACAACAACAACAACATTCCCAGACCACAACAACAGTCCCAGGCCACAACAACAGTCCCAGGCCACAACAACAGTCCCAGGCCACACCAAAACAACAACAACGACAGTCCCAGAGCACAACAACAACATTCCCAGACCACACCAAGACAATACACCGCGTTTATTACTTGGCGAGTAGATATATATCTTTCTTAGTGTTCTATAGGTAATCCAATAAATTAGGTTATTTGACTTTTTGTTGCATTATTCCAGGCTAGATCTCTGGTTTTCATAAATTGAGAAATGTTCTGATCAAACCCACGGTGGACCATCGCCCCTGTCAATGATCCTTAGGAATTGGTTCTCTGTAATATATATGTCCAAGCACTGTCAACAACCACAGATCACACCAAGACAACAACAACAGTCCCAGACCACACCAAGACAACAACAATCACAGTCCCAAACCGCACAAAGACAACAACAATAAAAACCACAGTCCCAAACAATACCAAGAAAACAACAACAACAGTCCCAGATCACACCATGACAAGAACAACATTCCCAGACCACAACAACACCTACCACATTCCCAGACTACACCAAGACAACAACAGTCCCAGACCACAACAACTAACACAGTCCCATACTACACCAAGAAAACAACAAAAGTCCCAGACCACACTAAGACAAGGACAACAACATTCGGAGACCACACCAACATTCCCAGACCACACCAAGACAAGAATACACAGCGTTTATTACTTGGCGAGTATATAGGTCTCTTACTTAGTGTTCTATTTGTAACTATCGGTAAGCACCCAGCGTTGCCCGGGCGAAAAATGCAGACACACACATGGACTTACACACAGACATCGACCCACACACATAGAAACAGATGGACTTACACACACAGACATCGACATTAGACACACAAATGTAGTTACACACACAAATCGACTGACGCACACATAGTTACAAACACATAGCAACTCACAGATACATATGTAATAAAGGACTCCTTCACAAGATGTCGCTCTCCGTTGGTCCTTTATTGGGTTCTTTCCTCGCACCCGCTGGTCCTCGCTCCGACCCTCGCCGTGCGCCCCGCGCACGCTCCGTGTGGCTCTCGCCACGCCGTCTCCTCCGGCCCCTCCGTGTGCTCTCTTCTCACCCGCCTGGGCCACACTGCCCTTCGGTTACCCCGCACACGCTGCTGGCTCTCTCTCTCGCCGTGCGGCCCCGCACGCTCCGCTGCCCACGCACGCTGGGCCCCAGTGCGCCTATCGGCCCCGACCACGTGGCAATGGCGCCACTTCTCCCTCCACCGCCAGCGTGGCTCCCTCCGTCATTCACTCTCTTCTCTCCCCGTCCCTCCCCCGTCTCTCTCCTTATATCCCCTCTCTCACGTGACCCAAACTCCACCTTCTCATACCGCCCCTGTCTCCGCCCCCACTCACCCCAACGACCAGGCTCCGCCCTTCCAATACACCAGCCCGTGTGAGTGGTGCGGAGGCAGTGCACACCCTGTCCTTGCTCGCATTACACTAATCCCCCCTTGATGAAAAAGCCAGCCGTCCTCGGCTGCAACAGAACAACAATAATGCGAGCAACACATGACACATCGGCATAAGAAGACAACGGAGAGAAGAACAATAACAATTAACGAAAGGGAAGGGATTTCAAACGCGTGCGAGTCACCGGACCGTCCTGCACGGGGTTGCCCCCCCCCCTCCCCGTGCGGACCGTGGCTTCGACGGGGTTTTAGGAGCGGCAGGACTGGAACCGCCCGCCGCTGTTGGAGGCCCGTCACTCCCAGCATCCCGTTCCCCAAAGAGGCCCGTCATCGAGCCCTCCCACAACCGTGCCCGAGATGGGGTTGTAGGGGCAGCGGGGTCAAGTGTCCCCGTCGCCGTGGTAGGCCCACCCGGAGCAGGAATCACCATGTCCAGCAGGATCACCGCTGGTCCGTC
Organism: Lampetra fluviatilis; assembly: GCF_964198595.1. Taxonomy (NCBI): domain Eukaryota; kingdom Metazoa; phylum Chordata; class Hyperoartia; order Petromyzontiformes; family Petromyzontidae; genus Lampetra; species Lampetra fluviatilis. The sequence goes on from NC_136280.1 coordinate 17,855,434, forward strand.
TACAGGAGGCACGACAGGCGCGCTTGCAGGTTGAACAGGCAAAGTCAATGGCGCGTCGGTCGCGACAGACACCGGCAAGGCAACATTAGGAGATGACGCATCCGTCCGCGGGGCCACATAGGGTTTCAATCGGGACGTATGCACGTATCAACGCCGCGATCTGAATCGAACACACGCGGACTGCGAACTTGGAACCTCAATAAGCACCACCGGCCCCTGCCACGGCCTATGTAACTTAGGGGAGGTCACCACCAGTACCTGCGGGCAGTGCAGCCAGGCCATGTCCCCCACCCACCAGGGGGACTTACCATGCGAGCGTCGTGCACAACGTTCGTTCCGGGACTGGGTCTTGGCAGTAGCCAATCGGGCCCCCTCCCGCACCACAGCCACGCGACGAACGGTGTCACGAATATAATCGGGGAGAGGCTGCATAATGCACAGGCATAAGTAGTACTAATCACATACCTGCATTTCCCATAAATATGCTAAATTCCTCTTGATATGCAAATTCTTTCGTCAAGACGCCCTTTCCCCCCCTTCCAACCCAGCTTAAATATATGCTCCAAGCATGGTGCTGTTTCATTCAGATGCTGTCGCCTCGACAGACCTGGTTTTCACCTGAGGACGGCTGCTTGCGTTGTGGCCGAAACGTCGTGAGAATTATTTTATAATGTTTTATTATTTATTATTTTATTACTTCCCTTCTACGTGACTTTACCGAAAGAACCAAGAAGATGAATCCCTGCAGTCACGAAAGCTTTAAATCGAAACTTAAAACAGTTTTTTTAATTATCAAATACACAAACAACAATAATCCAATCATGGGTTAAACGACACGCCGGCTGTCACGATGTTTCCTTACCATGTCCGTCTAAGTGTTCATCGAGCTGCATTGGCTTTCAGTTGCCGAACCAATTCGTTATGAGGTCGCACTCATTACACACAAAGTGCTTGCCACAAATAAACCACAATACCTCGCTGATCTCGTCAAGGAGCATAAACCATCATCACGCGAACTCTTGTCATCCACACAGCAGCAGTGGCTTTTGGCTGGTCGTCGAAAAAAGTCGGTCACCGCATCGCGTGATTTCAGATGTAATTCTGCGGCCGTCTGGAAAGCTCTTATTTCCGATATTAGGAAGCCACCGGAGCTAAGCACTTTTAAATCATCTAGATTTAAAACGAATTTCTTTAGAACTGCTTTTTGTATTTAGTTTGATGGTATTCCCCCGTACCTCCAATTAGCATGGTTGGCTACGCATGATGCGAAATAAGTTCAACATCCGTACATACATAGAGCAATGCAATTATTTGTGGTTAGAGAAATGTCACCCTAAAGCAGATATCACAGAGCTATACCTCTGCCTTAAATAACTTATTGGCCTGCAAAGTGTTAACAGGTGTGGGCAGGGCCGTCCATAGCGGGACGTGCAGGGCCCGGGGCAAATCCTACTTTCAAACTAAACCAAAAGTACGGCATCTGACGGTGCAACTTTAAAGCAGCGTGGTGCCCCCCCAAAGAACGGGGCCCAGGGCACTCGCCTCGATTGGTCGTGTACCCTAGGGATGGCTCTGGGTGAAGGTGAGGTGACTGACTGTCGTGTTTTTTGTTGCTTTTTGGCTTCAAACGAAAAGCAGAGGGAGTGGTTCTCCTGAAAGAAGCCAGCCAGATGGAGGTAAGAGTTAATGCAAAGTCTCATCGTTGTTATATAATAGACATTTACCATTGTGCAAGTTCTAGTACAGAGTACAGTACATGTTTAGGATTGTCATATCCCGATAAATAGAAGCAATTCGGATCTCTTGCAAAGCAGTAGAATTCTTTACTTAGACAAGACAGAGATCCCCAGTATAGCCTTAACGGACTGTTCGGGCAAATGCTGTTAGCGAGCAGCACTGAAGAAGGCTGGCACGGCACACGAGGGGGTGGGTGACCAGCACCACGCCCGGCCGCCTTTGCCGCCCTCGTGACGACGATTACTATACACCACACCAGGTACTCATTTTGGAGGCTGAGTCGACCTAGGGGAGGCCCAGGATCGGTTCAGATAATTATAATTATCGAATAATTATAATCACTATAACTGGTGTTTGGTAGCCATCAGCGGGAATCGAACCCGGATATCTGCCGGGTTCGTAGCACCGCTCGAACCGCCATGCTCCAGAAGAGGCTCCGACAAATGGAGTTGACGGAGAAGAGTCAGACATCCTCTGTCAGAGTGAAAGGTTTGTTTTTGTTTCAGTCAGCTTCACGCCACGTAATCGGAAAATAGTCTTCATTCAAATCGAGGATGGCAGAGCAGCATCATCTACATTAGGAAGCCACTGTAGCTAAGAATCTCCGGATATTCTCGTAACAACCAAGATGATCACTGCATCACGTGCTCTGATATGTGCTTTTCGCGACATAAGGCAACTTGAGCTATGCACTTTTGTAGATTGACAAACTCATTTCTTTATAACTGCTTGTTGTGTTTAGTTTGTTATACCTCCACACATCTGATTAGCACGGTTGGCTACGGACGGTGCATACATAGAGACCCATAGACTCACAGAGACTGATTGACTCGCATTGATACCTACAGACTTACTCACACAGAGACCCATAGGCTCACAATGAGACCCACAGACTCACGTAGATTGTGGAATTTCATCACGTGGAATGTACAGCGGGCAAATGTTATAAACGCACGTTTCTAAATGGTGGAGAGAAACATCCACGCGACCACCACGGGCAGAAAGACAGAGAGAGACACGCAAACTCCAGGCGAGGGTGACGAGATGGGAGACGAGACGAGACCGCATGTTGTATTCCACCACGCGCAGTCGACGCATCAATGCGAGCAATGCAGAAAGGGCCAGCCATTTAGTGTGTGCGCATGGAGGGGGAAGGGGGGTTAACCCAAATGCGTACGCTTACGTATGGGGGGGGGGTCTACTGACAATGTACGTACGCATAGGAAACGGGGGGGGGGCGGGGGTTGGGGGGTGAAGCCTTGATAATAATTTGTGTACATTGGCCTTCAAATGAGTTAGATAGTCTAGCGGTAGATTATCTGTTAGCTTAAACACGTTAATATTATTAATTCTTCATCGCTTCTGTGTGTCTTAAATATCGGCCGTTCTATAAGATTCGGGGGGGGGGGGTGGTGCGTCAAGCGTACGTACGTAGGTGGGGGGGGGGTGTAAAAAGTACGCGTGCGTACAGGGAGGGGTGAAGTTTTGACAGATTTTTGCATACCTACTAAATGGATGGCCCCTTATGACGCGTGCAGGAGGATATATCGCGGTCAACCGCGAATGTATGTATTTACGTTGAACTTCTTTCGCACCCTACATCGCCGACCATGCTAAGTGGAGGTGCGGGGGAACGACAACAAATTAAACACAATAAGCAGTTCTAAAGAAATTAGTTTTCAATCTAAAGAATGGTCGAGACACAGGGCCACAAAACCATGATAGCTAAACACGCAAGATAGAAAACGGTTTGCCGTACTTGATCTACATTCTGAGGTATTGTGTATGACATTGGCGTTTCTTGTTGTTGTTGGTCTCCAGGAACTGAACAAACTGAAGGACAAGAAGAAGTTCCACTAGCAAACAGATGAATGAACGATTATCGAACGAAAGAAGAGACAGACGATGTTAATGTATAGAGGGAAATAATCCTATCACGTACGAGGTAAACTATTGGCGCAATTGTGCAAATGCGAATACTATGGAAGTAGAACAAATGAAGACATCATGCGTGGAAGGAAGGATAAAAAAGGATTGGCGTGGCCAAGGTTGATTTTGAAAGGGTCAGAGGGATAGGAACAAAGATGTAAGCAACAAAGTAGACGTGAAATGATCTAATCTAAATATATACGGCTAAGGATCTCTGCGACAACTCAATTGGCTTCCAAACAGTGGTTCCTGGAATGGGAAAAACACGGAAAAATGTTCTTATACTCAAGACTACTTCATACTATTTCAGGTAGAGGAGATATAACAATGCGACCTGCATCAACAGGAATAGCTGACACACTATTAGCTGGGGACCGAGTTGCTCATTCATTCGAAAGAAAATAACTGCAACGTCAACTTGCAATATATAGCCAAACACGAAGGAAGCCATAGATATAATCCAATCTAAACTAATCGTCTGGGATGATATAGCTCCAATGTCACGTGTACACAACACATTTCAGGCTGTTGATAGATTATTGCGTGATCTAACTGGAATATTAAACTATTTTGAGGCAAGGCAATATTTCTGGGTGGAGATATCAGACAAGTACTACCAGTTATATTACGTGGTTCACGGTCTCTTGCTTTTGCAATTTGTATAAAGAAGCATCGGCTCTGGAGGGAATTACAGTTGCTGAAGCTGAAACTAAATATGCGAGATCTTGAAAGTGGAAATTAATTCGTGGAATGGCTCCTGGACGTTGGTGATGGAAAAACAGGCGATATAGTAACATCGCCTTCACACTGCTATCCAGAAAATCAGGATACCTTTGCACAATTATATGGTGGCATTGACTTTTCTACGGTTACTCCTGAACAACTTAAAATACAGCGATACCTTGACTTTCGTCCACATGACTTTCGTCGCTTCACTCTTTCGGCCGTTTTAAATTATAACCACATTTCAAATTTCGTCCACGTGCTTTCCTCTTTCAGTCCGATTTCATTCGAGACCTTCCACGACATTCGTGCCACGTGCCATCTTTTCCTTTAGTCTTTTAATATAAGTCGTTCAGTTAGCATTTCTTATATTTGTGTTTATTCATATATCAATACTGTACTTATTTATGTGCTTATACTATGAACAATTAATATTTATTTTTGTGATAACAGTATAATACTACAGTGTTCATAGTTATTTTCGTGATTATAAAACACGTGTACAGTATTAATACTGTGCATATTTTTGTGATTACTGTAAAAAAGCTAAACGAACCCATAAGGTTCTCAATTTGCAAGAAAAGCTTGACATAATCAAACTTAATGAGCAAGGTATGTCCCATGTTGATATAAGTCGCAAGCTAGGCGTTACACAGTTACTGTAGATATTTGCATGTACGTTTTTATATTTACTGTAGTTATTTGCATGTACGTTTTTCGCTGGCCAACATGAATTTGCAAGACAAATACAGGCTCTGATTTGACGTTTCGTCCATTTCTGATATTCGTTCATGCTCTGGTCGCTAACCAGACGAAAGTGTATTATTAATCGTTATTCTCGTTTTAAAATTGAGTCTAGCTTGATCAATTGCATGTAATTATGTCAGGTCTCAGGATTCAGATCTCACCGCAGGATACAGTTCTCGCGTTTGAGATGAATGATGTACGAGTTAGGGAAGAAGCACTTGGACCCTTCTCGATCTAAGAAACGTTAATATCATCTCTAATATCTAAAACACTTATCAGAATAGTAACAACAGTATCCAATCATATATACGTATTCATCAATCCATACTGAATGATCATATACGCATTGATAGTGAAATCTCACGATCGCGTGATTAAAATAGAATACAGTAAAAGGCAAACACCTCGAAATGGCAATATTTGTACGGAATGCGTGCTCATAAATGCGTATCAAATGGTTAGTAAGCATCAAAGATCGGATCTCACGATCACGTGATTAAAAGAAAACAACCCGGCTAATGTATCATGGTAACGCGACAATACACACTTCGCTTGTTGTACTGTGTGATGCATGTAAGCTGAGGTTCGTCGCGGCCCACAACCTGTGCAAGGTACAGTTAACAATGGTGAGTGTAAAATTAATGTTCCACTGTATGTCTTCTCTCTTCCCGAAAAGTAGCTCTAGTCCCACGAAGATGTACGCTCGGTCCGCAGCCGGAGTGCGCTCGCGGACTCTCGAGTCAGCACGCTGCCAGTCAGCTGTTATCTGCCGCGCCACGCTTGCTGATTGTCTGCACGCCAGGCTCGATCTGCAGCTGCGGCATGCTGCGTCCACGCCCGCCCAGCACGCTGCTTACTCTCAGCGGCGTATTGGGAGTGCTTGGTTCGCGAGCACCCGTTGTGGCTCACTCTCGAGAGGTATCACGCTGTGCAGCCGTCTGCACGTGACCACACATACTCCCAGCCTCTTTACACCTCATACAATATCAGTCAGGTCGGCTCGACCACCAACATAACTTTTCCTGCCTATAGCTCGGACAATATTTACATTCACACTCAACTTTGATGTGGAACTCAAAGCTCCACTGAACGGTTCACACGCCTTGTCACGGTATTATATGAACGTGCCTTCGCACACCTCTTAGCTTATCACAACACAACTTCTCGAAGTCCTGGAGTCTGCAAGAGACTCAAAATGTACAGAAAAATATAAAACAAGTCTTGGCTACTATTAGCAACTCAGAACCTTTGCCTTTGTAAAGCTCAAACGTATGGCTGATTACGAGGGCCAGACCCCGCATTTTGCCTCTGTAAGACTGACGAATATAATGTTTATATACTGTTATATAGGATTGGTTTGCTTAATTAATTCCTAAAGACACATCAAAAGCCCAAAGCTCCTCCCACTTTCACGCACTCGAGCATCAATCGGGTCAGTCTTAGGTCATAGAAGTTATGACTTGACGTCATAACTTCTATGATACATTAGTCATCCCAAGACTTGTGTGGACACAGACCCACTGAATTGTCCCTTGGAATGTCTATAGACTCATAAATGTGGGTCTCTAGATGTGGTGTGTGCGTGGAGCAAACGTGTTTAAGTGTGAAACGGCCTTGGGTACCCCTCACCCTTAGGTCGACTCATCCTTAAAATGAATACTTGCTGCAGCATGCAATGATCGTCACTGGGGAGACAAAGACGGTCGGGCACGGCTTTGGTTATACCCCTTAAATACATTATTTTGGTCGCATACAATTGACAATTATATATCTAATAATACCTATCGTCTTGAATTATCATTAGGTTCAATGCTTGAACACGAGCGTCCGTGATTTCATTATCATTAAGTTTCACATGCTTAACCCAGACCATATGTCATAAGAGTAATTGATGTAAAATAGCCATATTAAAATCTTTGACCCTTAACTGCATCGTAATATAACATCACATCCTACCATCAAGTTAACGTTGAATACCATGATGTTTAAGAATATTAAGATACGATGGTTGTCATTTTGAACGTTTAAACTTTCCAAACAGCAGGGGGTGCTCCTTTGGCCTTCCTGGTGGTGCCTTTGTTGCCTCAATGGAGGAGTTTCACAGGTCTGTGTCACCGGTTATCATCCCAAGCCATCAAGCCTGTTGTTCAACTTCTCATTTGAATGCTAATTAGTTTTGACCTCCGGTTTTTTAATGCTCAGGACGCACTGAATCCACGTACATGTCTACGAGTAGCGATTATACAAAAATGACATTATCATACTTAATATTCATGTCTAGGAAAGGCATATATCCAACACACCACTACTGTATACTTTACTACTATACGCTACACATGATACACTGCACTACTATACACTACACTAAACACTACTATGATATACACTGCTTCACTATACAGGCAGTCCTCGCTTATCGCATATGACAGTGCACTCCCGAAAACCACGTCGTCGTAAATAGGATAATCAAAAACAGGACCTCTATTATGAGATCTCTTTTACCAGTAGCAAAATATAGTAGTAGGTTTTTACTCTTTAAAACTGGTACAAAACTGACACCTTTATTCAAGGCATCATTCTGGTGTCATCTGGTCCAACACCAATGGGGACTAGGCTCTAAAGAAAGCCGTCTCGGGTGTGGACCAATCAACTTCAAGGACTGTGCATATTATTATCATTATCAGAGTTGCTTCTTTTTGTTTGCTTTTTTGACTACTTGTGTTGTGGTTATTGCAAACATGATGTCTTGAATAAAGGTGTCAGTTTTGTACCAGTTTTAAAGGGTAAAAACCTACTACTATATTTTGACACTGGTAAAAGAGATCTCATAGTGTAAATGCTTACCCCGAGCTCTCAATACTCTGATATTGCACTGTGTTTGAGTTCTACACCTTCTGGTGTCATCTGGTCCAACACCAATGCGCACTAGGCTCTAAAGAAAGCCGTCTCGGGTGTGGACCAATCAACTTCAAGGACAGTGCATATTATTATCATTATCAGAGTTGCTTCTTTTTGTTTGCTTTTTTGACTACTTGTGTTGTGGTTATTGCAAACATGATGCCTTGAATAAAATTGTCAGTTTTGTACCAGTTTTAAAGGGTAAAAACCTACTACTACTATAGGACCTCTATTTTCCGATAAACAGTAGATACCATATAAACATGATAGAGGTATTTTCTTTCCTGGATTGGATTGCATACGTATTAATGTGTCGTTAAATCTGCCACCACCAAACAGCAAATTAGTAATGTTTATCACATTAATAATACATGCCTATTAGTTACTTGCTGGGCACACCAGTGTGTGGGAGAGTAAACCCACAACATTCACTATTTGAGTACGCTGCTTCACCAGTAAGCACAACCAGCCTCCTCAGGCAACAGCCAGACTTGATTAGAAACATGTCTTGCCGCTGCGTTTTTTTCATCAGCCACATTTAACAGGGTTTCAAAGGTAAACATCCATTAAAAACACTCGAGAGTAACAAAAGCTCCATGCCAAGTCACATCGAATACCAGACAGACTTTGTTCAAACATGTTGGGAGTCGTGTCGGAAAATGCATCATACATCGCGTTTTTGCGTTGTAAATCGATCCAGGGTGGCGTTATACAACCGTCGTGAATGTAATTCGATGTAAAGCAAAGAGACCGCCTGTATATATAAATTACAAATTGCCTTGTAACCTGAGTGTGGAGAAAAAAATATATGAATAAGCCCATGGAGTGTGGAGCTGTAAAGACGACTTGGACGCACTTGTCCGGGTTCGGAATTCTTTATTAAGGAGCAACGTGCTGACGCTCGAACCAGCGAAGATCCCGCTGCAGCAGCCTCGTGTCTCCCGCCCATATTCCAGAACCTTTTCACTGGCCCGAGACCACTTAGATCTACATGTTGACTCCACTGTCCTATTACATCATCCGGTAATGCCCCTATTCTCGATCATTCTCGTGGCCACTAGTCCACTCGCACTGTAGCTTGACTCCACTGTCACTACATTACCCCTCCCCCTCTTAAAAATGTAGCCGTCCCAGCTAATACTAAGAAAATACTCATATAAGCACACAACTTTATCTATCTGTGATGAACGCTGCACTTTCCGTCGTTTCCATGCAGGGGGCGCTGCAAACCTATGCGCCCCCTGCATGAACTATGGAGGCGCAGGGACAGACGTTCAATTACAATCTCGCATGGCCAGCTCTGTCGTCGTATCTCAATCCCGCAATCCCAAACAGGTGAAAGTCTGCATCGAACCGAACCCCCAGCAAGGCCATCTACTTAACGACGAGAGAAATTTCACACGAAATGTCGTTTTCAATTAAGTCTTCCAGATGTAAAATGATATAAGTTTTTAATGAAGAAAACATTATCTCATTCAAAACATAATACAATAAAAAAATGTTTCATTTTAAAACTTGAAAACGGAGCGTCGTGTGCTTGCGTGAATGCATCGTTCGTGTGCAATTTTTTTCGTGACTTTCCTGGCCGAAGGCCATAAATGGTTGTGAGGGGTGCCCAAGGCACACCTGAACAATCCCTAGTATACAAATATTTAAATAATTAGGGCAGAATGATAATACACCACGATTATAGCAACGAACCTCAACCTACATGACATCATGTGTGAGTGGTGTAAGCCATCTCCCAATGAATGAACAACTGCACACGAAGGGGCACAACAATTTTGGGATGTGAGAAAATAATGTCCATCTTCGTGGTATGGAGAGCCTTTAATGGTGACCGTTCACTTCTCGACCGGGTACTTGACGCCAGTCCATCAAACGTAGCGGAGTCTTGTGGGCCTCTGTGACTCAAAGGGAGGCATTCTGTGTGCAGTACAACGCATTTTTCGGGTTGCACAGTTATTTCGGGCAGCTGCCCTGGCATGTCGGACACTCTAGACCTCAGCGGGGATGAACGTATGGCTTGAGGCACGATTGGGTGAACGAACTAATGGCCACACCTCGCCTGCACTCGCATGTACTGTGGCCAATTCACCTCTACAACCTCAGTTTCATTTTCATTTATTTATTAGGATTTACCATGTGAGCCATTCGGCTCTTGATTTGGGTTCAACCGCAACAAACAATAAAATTACAAGATACACCTAAAATTCATTGTACACAAATCTAAACATCACATACGTAAACAATAAAATCCTACAGAAAAAAGCACAACCCGTCCATGCTGCGTACAAAAAGTGCAAAAAAATCCATTTCGATGTTTGATCCCAATAACAATCATAATACAATACAGATAAAAAATGTAAGTGTAAATCTCTACTAAATAAAAAAAATCGGGCCAAACCAAGCACCTCTAAAACTTAATAAACAATGCTATATAAACAACGTAACAGTTTTCCCAACAAATGTGATTAAAAGTTTACAATAGCGACACACACAACACACATCACTGAACCTAGCATCCTTCGCTAGCTGCATAAGTCAATCCATAACAGCCGGATTAACAATAGCAGTAGCAGCGCACTATAATCAAAATACACAATAAGTTCATACGTCGGTCATCTATAGCTATATTTCTAATTTCAGGCCACAGAATAGCAGTGGCAGCTATGGTTGTACGACTCCTCGAGAGCATTTTTGAGTTACCGTCTTGTTGGTAACAATCAAAGCTGGAGTTTATTTGCGATAGCATTCCAGACCCTGGGGGCATCTATAGCAAAAGCCCTGTCTCCAGTATTTGTACGGCAAATAGGAATGCGAAGCTGGTAAATGAGCGAAGATCTTAGCTCAGATTTATTTTCCGAAATAATAAGGAGATCCATGAGGTAATCTGCGGATTTTTCTGTAAGTACATCGTAAATAAATAATATCTGATGCATAAGACGTCGATCATTAAGAGATGGGAAGTTTGACCCAATGTAGAGATCGCAGTGGTGGGTCCTATATGGGCAGTTCAATGCAAATCTTAAGGCCGAGTAATAAATTGAGTCAAGCTTCTTCAGAACAGTACTGGGTGCTGAATTATAAACGATGTCATAGTAATCAAGTAGAGGCATTATTGGTAGCTTTTATCAATCGCCATGGGCGGTGCAGTTTTTGCGATGTACACAGCAGCACCTGTGGGCAATGCAGCCATACCTTATCCCCAATTGTCCAAGGAAGCACGTTTGCACAACGCCATATTTTCCTCTCGTTAGCGGCCTGCGCCCTGGTGACATTTACCTTTTCCGCCACACGTGCTTGCCTCACCCGCTTGAGCGTAACCTGCAGTGGCACGGGTACGTCCCGTCGTTTTTCGGGGGCTTTCCTCAGTTGAGCTTCTATGGGGGGCTCTTGCTCCCACCCGTACATCAGAAAAAAGGGGAGAACCCCATAAGCCGCCACAACCCCTGGGACATGTTGATCCCAATCCGTTTGCGCCTCATTTACTGCTTGATAGAGCATGGATGATATCATTCTGTTCAATCGTTCCACCATTCCACATGTCTGGTCAGTGAGGAGCTGTTCTGGCGCACACTTGTACATAATGTAACCATGAAGGAACCCATCTGTGATGGACGCAGCTGATTGGTCAGGCAACGGCCAAGCCATTGGCCATCTGGTGGAATATTCGACGCCCACGAGGAGAAACCTGTTCTCCCTTTGCAAACATGGAAAGGGACCCAGAATATACAGCGTTAACAATTAATTTATCTTGGGCACTGTGATGGACTGTAATGGGGGGTGTGACACTTTTCAACGGAGGTTTCCGGCGTGCACACTCCGTGCAACCCGCGATTAAGTGATGTACATCAGCCGACATTCCTGGCCAGCAGAAATCGCGTTGCAAAGTCCACATCGTCTTACAACGACCCATGTGCAGCAGCTTCGTCTCATGCACCGCACGCGGTGGCTACCCCTCAGGGGTGTGGGAACGACCAGGCATCGTCGCTGAGTGATCCCATCCCACCGCTTCAAAAGTCCCCCATGGTTAACAAATGGAGAGACTCCCAAGGATCAGGGGTATCCCGGTTCGCTTGTGCGCAATGTCGCAGGGTTAACAGACTGGTATCATTCATTTGCAACTGGCCCCATTCTCTACATGTGTAAGCCCCAGTGTGCTGTCTTTGCGCACTTCTGCCATGGTGGGTTCTTCACTTTGAAGTGAAGCCATGATTGCTGCCGACATGGATGCAGCCGGTGTACACTGGCCAGCGCCTGACGCGCACGCGCATGGTTACTCGCGAGGCAACCGAGACAGCGCTTCCGCGTTACTGTGCCTTGCACCCTTCCTATATACAACTTGGAAGGAGTACTCCTGCTGTATTTACATCCAGCGTGACAGCTGGCCGGAAGGTGGGTCTATGCGCAGAAGTACTGCAGGGCTGCATGGTCAGTACGAACCACGAATTCCCTGTCATAAAGGTAGGGCTGTACTGCTGCATGAAGTAAACCATTGCTCGCAGCTCCTGCTGGGTAACACAATAGTACTGCTCTGCCGGTGACAAGACGCGACTACCATAGGCAATAACTACGTCGACACTGTTCTTCACCTGAGACAGGACAGCCCCTATACTCAGGTCACTGGTGTCCGTATCTAAGATGAAGGACAAGGAGAAGTCAGGGTAAGCCAAAGGGGGCGCGTTTGAGAGTCGGTCACGTAGTATGACAAAAACGACCTTCTCCTCACCCCATTAGAATTTCTGAGTGGCTTCCACCTCTGGGACCTCCACCGCGCTCTCCGCTGCTCCTGCTCTCGCCACAACCATAGCGAGATGCACGGTGAGCTGCAAGACGTCCCTCCACTTTCTCCTATTTTTCTGCTTCATGCTGCTGCTGGCTGGCCTCCGCCATATATATAGCAACCAGAGCAGTCGATCACGCTTGTACCAGGCTGAGTGCATCTTGAGGCCACGTGAAACGTCGAAGGTTCGCTGGCAGGAAACTAAGCCAGTTGCTGATTACTTATACGTATATACATGCATAGAGGTACACACATAAAAGCGACGGTCGCACGGGCCCTTCCTACTCAACGAAACAGGGTGGAATACTCCTGTGTGAGCTCGCGAGGTGCAGTGGTTTCCCAGTGGTGGTGTGGAATAATGAGCCTGCGACGGACACCGGCGCTCTCGGAAGGGGAGGAGGAGTACCCCTCAAGAGGGCTGGGCTCGGGGCAAGTGTCGCTTGGGGCTGCCTCTCCGCCCCCAGTCCATCTCTCCCCATGCTTTGCTCCAGGACTCGGATGTGGAGTAGACCGAGCCATCCGGTGCGGAGAGCCAGCTCGCGGAAGGCCGGAGGCGAGGGAGGGGGCGGGGAGGGGGAACTACCCCACCTGGGCGAGGGCGAGCAGCTGCTAGTTGGCCCACGGCCACCAAGCTAGAGGCCCCTGCGTGCTCGGGGTAAGGGCTCTCCCTACCTATGAGTGGAGGATGACAGCGAGGAAGAGAGCAAAACTTGCCAGAGCAGGGCAACCACCAAGCCCCCAGCCCGGCTCGGCGGCATGGTAGAGGGCTGCGAAACACACCCCGTCCGAGTTGCTAGCAGAGAGTAGTGATGATGGCGCACGTGGGCCTGAAGGAGATGGGGAGCTAACCCAGGCTGGCACTCGCCGTGCCGCAAAGCCTCGGGTGGCACCTCCGCCCCCCCTCAATTCCCACACACTGCTTGCATAGACTTTGCATCGCGGGACAGCTCCGAACAGAATAATCTTTTCATCCATATTACAGGTTTTTTGGGTTAGATCGAGTAAATATATAAATGTGTCATTAAACCCGCCACCACCCGACACAGCCAACTTGTAAGGGTTGTCACGTAAACAGAACGTGCCAATTCGTCACTAGTACAGCACACCAGTGTATTGGAGAGCCAAGCCAAAACATGTACAATCTGAGTACGACGTTTCGCCAGTAATTTCAACCAGATTCATCAGGCGACAGCCAGATTTGTGGAGGTCTACCTGTTTCACGACGTTTCGATCGCAACACGAGCAATCGTATTCAGGTGAAAAAATACAGCAGGCGAGCTGCTAAGGCAGGAGAAATATAGCGGGAGAGCTGTATAACCTCCTGCTGCAGCAGCTCTCCCGCTATAGTTCTCCTGCCTCAGCAGCTCGCCTGCTGTATTTTTAAATCCTTTATATTAAGTTCGCTTGCTTGCGTGCTTGCTTGCTTACGACCGTGTAAATCTTTCGGTCGTTTTTTAACCCACTTCCCATGATCCAATCGAGTTGACATTTTCCACACAGACTCGTTGTGCGTGACAATTAATGTTCGTGAAAAAAAATTCCCAAAAATTTACACTTTTTAGGCAAAAAAAAATTATTTTACATATATTCAAATATGACTCATTCTTGGCTTTGGCTGAACGTCACAGTATAAGAGCCCAGAGCGTAACCCCTCCACAGGCCGTGGCGGAGTAGCGCAGTTGGTAGCGCCCTCGCTTCCCATGCCAAAGGTCGCGGGATCGATCCCCGCGTCCTCCACAGGCAAATATATTTTAAATCCTTTATATTAAGTTCACTTGCTTGCTTAGGACCGTGCAAATCTTTCGCTCGTTTTTTAACCCACTTCCCTTGATCCAATCGAGCTGACATTTTCCACACAGACTCGTTGTGCGAGACAATTAATGTTCGTGAAAAGATTTTTCCAAAATTTTACACTGTTTAGGGAAAACAAATTAAATATTTAATTACCAATTGCTTAATGGTGGCAGACAATCATCTGACCCATAGGTGGCAGCCATCTCAAGCCAGAGGACGAGAGGACTCTAGCCGCCACGCATATAAAGGATTTATAGTGAAAAACTTTGTTTTTACGGGTTATACTTATTAAATCCTTTATATTAAGTTCGCTTGCGTGCTTGCTTGCTTACGACCGTGCAAATCTTTCGGTCGTGTTTTAACCCACTTCCCGTGATCCAATCGAGCTGACATTTTGCACACAGACTCGTTGTGCGAGACAATGAATGTTCGTGAAAATATTTTTCCAAAATTTTACACTGTTTAGGGAAAACAAATTAAATATTTAATTACCAATTGCTTAATACTGGCAGACAATCATCTGACCCATAGGTGGCAGCATTCTCAAGCCAGAGGACGAGAGGACTCTAGCCGCCACGCATATAAAGGATTTAGAGTGAAAAACTGTGTTTTTACGGGTTATACTTATTTCACCTGAAGACGATCTAAACGTCGTGATTTTTTTTTCTTTTTCTATCTACGTGACTTTACCGAAAGACCCAAAGAGTATGAATTCCTGCAGTCACAAAAGCTTTAAGTCAAGATTCCACCTGTTTCGTTCCTTAAATAGAGGCGTAGATGTGATGACAACTCTTGTTGGCTCTTCTTGCGCAAAGTTGGGGAGGATTACTGAGTCAACGTCCACTATGCATGCGCATTATGCGGCCCATTGATCTTGTAGTTCCTGTCCATTGTGTGTACTAAAATAGCCGTGCCAACAGTAATCCCTATTGAAGTATGGTGGCCTGTATATCGGCATCCTATCCGACCGGTTAACATTATTTTTATTTATCTCAATTTAGATAGATTTTATAATTATTCTTGGCCAGGAGTCACTAGTTTTGCACACAACTTCAACATTATCAAAATTAATTGAGTGTCCTTGTTGGCACGCGTGTTCTGCGGTACGAGAGTATATAGCGCTGAGTGGACTTGCCAATGATTGCTACCAGCAGTGTCAAGATCGGCCTCTCTGGAGGAGGCTCGTGAAGGACGTTACTGGGCAGCTGGAGGCAGTCGCCCTCCAGCAACAACGGAGGGCAAAGAAGCGACGCTCACAACAACGAGCGGAGCGCCGGGCGACTAAAACACAGTTCGTTGGCCCAGTAGGGGTCTCAGGTGGGTATGTCCCATGACCTCCTGCCAGCGGGCGTTTGAGACTTCACGTGGCCTTAAAGTGCACATAGCATGGCACAAGCGCCATGGTGACGTCCGCACCGCTTAGTTGCGAATGGCGATTGTTGATGCGGTAGTGTAGTGGTTAGCGCACTATGCTATGAACCCATGAGACCCAAGTTTCATTCGTGCTCACGTCCAACACGAGTGACGATTATTTGAATCGGTCCTGGGCCTCTCCGAGGTCGACTCAGCATAAATGAGCACATGGCGTGGTGTGTAAATATCGCCACTCGGGAGACAAAGGCGGTCGGGAGAGGTACTGGCTAAGCACCCCCTCGTGTACCGTGGTGGCCTTCAAATGTGCTGCTCACGAACAGCACAGGCCCCAGAAGCCTGTTTTGGATTTACGGGCGTCTTTGTTTTTGGTGACGTGAGTGGTGCAGAAGGAGGAGGCTTCTTTCCTCCATGGCAAACTTTCACCCACCCCCGGAGCCCCCCCTACAGCGCGGTGAGAGAGGACGGGGGGTGGGGTGGCTGGGCGTGGGATCACGGTCACCGCCACCTCCACCAGCGCACGCAATGAGACCATAGGACCTGCAGATTCACCGAAGGGTGAGCGACTGAGCGTGTGGGTGAGTGATCGGGTAAGTACGTGACAGAGAGAGTGACTGAGTAATCACTGACTGAGTGTGAGTGACTGAGTGGATCAGTGACTGAGTGGGTGAGTGAGTGGTGCAGTGAGTAATCGAGTGACTCGGTGAGTGAGTGACTGAGTGGGTGAGTGACTGGGTGAGTGGTGCATGCAGCACGCTGAGCGTGCAAGTACTTGGGGCAAGAAAGAACTGTGTCTATACATCACTCACACTGCGCTGTGTCTACACATAACACTCACTGCGCTGTGTCTACACATCATTCACACTGGGCTGTGTCTATATATCACTCACACTGGGCAGTGTCTACACATCACACTTACTGGGCAGTGTCTACACACCACACTCACTGGGCTGTGTCTACACACCACACTCACTGGGCTGTGTCTACACATCACACTCACTGGGCAGTGTCTACACATCACTCACTGGGCTGTGTCTACACATCACACTCACACTGGACAGTGTCTACACATCACACTCACTGGGCAGTGTCTACACATCACACTCACATTGGGCAGTGTCTACACATCACACTCACTGGGCAGTGTATACACATCACACTCACTGGGCAGTGTCTACACGTCACTCACACTGGGCAGTGTCTACACGTAACTCTCACTGGGCAGTGTCTACACGTCACTCACACTGGGCAGTGTCTACACGTAAGTCACACTGGGCAGTGCCTACACATCACTCACACTGGGCAGTGTCTACACATCACTCACACTGGGCAGTGTCTACACATCACACTCACTGGGCAGTGTCTACACATCACACACACTGCGCATTGTCTACACATCACACTCACTGCGCATTGTCTACACATCACTCACACTGGGCAGTGTCTACACATCACTCACACTGGGCAGTGTCTACATGTCACTCTAACTGGGCAGTGTCTACACATCACTCACACTGGGCAGTGTCTACACATCACACTCACTGGGCAGTGTCTACACATCACACACACTGGGCAGTGTATACACATCACTCACTAGGCAGTGTCTACACATCACACTCACTGGGCAGTGTCTACACATCACACTCACTGGGCAGTGTCTACACATCACTCACTAGGCAGTGTCTACACATCACTCACACTGGGCAGTGTCTACACATCACACTCACTGGGCAGTGTCTACACATCACACTCACTGGGCAGTGTCTACACATCACTCACTAGGCAGTGTATACACATCACTCACTAGGCAGTGTCTACACATCACACTCACTGGGCAGTGTCTACACATCACACTCACTGGGCAGTGTCTACACATCACTCACTGGGCAGTGTCTACACATCACTCACACTGGGCAGTGTCTACACATCACACACACTGGGCAGTGTATACACATCACACTCACTGGGCAGTGTCTACACATCACACTCACTGGGCAGTGTCTACACATCACACTCACTGGGCAGTGTCTACACATCACACTCACTGGGCAGTGTCTACACATCACACTCACTGGGCAGTGTCTACACATCACACACACTGCGCATTGTCTACACATCACACTCACTGCGCATTGTCTACACATCACTCACACTGGGCAGTGTCTACATATCACTCACACTGGGCAGTGTCTACACATCACACACACTGCGCATTGTCTACACATCACTCACACTGGGCAGTGTCTACACATCACTCACACTGGGCAGTGTCTACATGTCACTCTAACTGGGCAGTGTCTACACATCACTCACACTGGGCAGTGTCTACACATCACACTCACTGGGCAGTGTCTACACATCACACTCACTGGGCAGTGTCTACACATCACACTCACTGGGCAGTGTCTACACATCACTCACTGGGCAGTGTCTACACATCACTCACACTGGGCAGTGTCTACACATCACACTCACTGGGCAGTGTCTACACATCACTCACTAGGCAGTGTCTACACATCACACTCACTGGGCAGTGTCTACACATCACTCACACTGGGCAGTGTCTACACATCACACTCACTGGGCAGTGTCTACACATCACTCACACTGGGCAGTGTCTACACATAACACTCACTGGGCTGTGTCTACACATCACTCTCACTGGGCAGTGTCTACACATCACTCACACTGGGCTGTGTCTACACATCACACTCACTGGGCAGTGTCTACACATCACTCACAGTGGGCAGTGTCTACACATCACTCACACTGGGCAGTGTCTACACATCACACTCACTGGGCAGTGTCTACACATCACTCACACTGGGCAGTGTCTACACATCACTCACACTGGGCAGTGTCTACACATCACTCACTAGGCAGTGTCTACACATCACACTCACTGGGCAGTGTCTACACATCACTCACACTGGGCAGTGTCTACACATCACACTCACTGGGCAGTGTATACACATCACTCACTAGGCAGTGTCTACACATCACACTCACTGGGCAGTGTCTACACATCACACACACTGGGCAGTGTATACACATCACTCACTAGGCAGTGTCTACACATCACACTCACTGGGCAGTGTCTACACATCACACTCACTGGGCAGTGTCTACACATCACTCACTAGGCAGTGTCTACACATCACACTCACTGGGCAGTGTCTACACATCACTCACACTGGGCAGTGTCTACACATCACACACACTGGGCAGTGTATACACATCACACTCACTGGGCAGTGTCTACACATCACACTCACTGGGCAGTGTATACACATCACACTCACTGGGCAGTGTCTACACATCACACTCACATTGGGCAGTGTCTACACATCACACTCACTGGGCAGTGTATACACATCACACTCACTGGGCAGTGTCTACACATCACACTCACATTGGGCAGTGTATACACATCACACTCACTGGGCAGTGTCTACACGTAACTCTCACTGGGCAGTGTCTACACGTCACTCACACTGGGCAGTGTCTACACGTAAGTCACACTGGGCAGTGCCTACACATCACTCACACTGGGCAGTGTCTACACATCACACTCACTGGGCTGTGTCTACACATCACACTCACTGGGCTGTGTCTACACATCACACTCACTGGGCAGTGTCTACACATCACACACACTGCGCATTGTCTACACATCACACTCACTGCGCATTGTCTACACATCACTCACACTGGGCAGTGTCTACACATCACTCACACTGGGCAGTGTCTACATGTCACTCTAACTGGGCAGTGTCTACACATCACTCACACTGGGCAGTGTCTACACATCACACTCACTGGGCAGTGTCTACACATCACACTCACTGGGCAGTGTCTACACATCACTCACTGGGCAGTGTCTACACATCACTCACTGGGCAGTGTCTACACATCACTCACACTGGGCAGTGTCTACACATCACACTCACTGGGCAGTGTCTACACATCACTCACTAGGCAGTGTCTACACATCACACTCACATTGGGCAGTGTCTACACATCACACTCACTGGGCAGTGTATACACATCACACTCACTGGGCAGTGTCTACACGTCACTCACACTGGGCAGTGTCTACACGTAACTCTCACTGGGCAGTGTCTACACGTCACTCACACTGGGCAGTGTCTACACGTAAGTCACACTGGGCAGTGCCTACACATCACTCACACTGGGCAGTGTCTACACATCACTCACACTGGGCAGTGTCTACACATCACACTCACTGGGCAGTGTCTACACATCACACACACTGGGCAGTGTCTACACATCACTCACACTGGGCAGTGTCTACATGTCACTCTAACTGGGCAGTGTCTACACATCACACACACTGCGCATTGTCTACACATCACACTCACTGCGCATTGTCTACACATCACTCACACTGGGCAGTGTCTACACATCACTCACACTGGGCAGTGTCTACATGTCACTCTAACTGGGCAGTGTCTACACATCACACTCACTGGGCAGTGTCTACACATCACACTCACTGGGCAGTGTCTACACATAACTCACTGGGCAGTGTCTACACATCACTCACTGGGCAGTGTCTACACATCACTCACACTGGGCAGTGTCTACACATCACACTCACTGGGCAGTGTCTACACATCACTCACTAGGCAGTGTCTACACATCACACTCACTGGGCAGTGTCTACACATCACTCACACTGGGCAGTGTCTACACATCACACTCACTGGGCAGTGTCTACACATCACTCACACTGGGCAGTGTCTACACATAACACTCACTGGGCTGTGTCTACACATCACTCTCACTGGGCAGTGTCTACACATCACTCACACTGGGCTGTGTCTACACATCACACTCACTGGGCAGTGTCTACACATCACTCACAGTGGGCAGTGTCTACACATCACTCACACTGGGCAGTGTCTACACATCACACTCACTGGGCAGTGTCTACACATCACTCACACTGGGCAGTGTCTACACATCACTCACACTGGGCAGTGTCTACACATCACTCACTAGGCAGTGTCTACACATCACACTCACTGGGCAGTGTCTACACATCACTCACACTGGGCAGTGTCTACACATCACACTCACTGGGCAGTGTATACACATCACTCACTAGGCAGTGTCTACACATCACACTCACTGGGCAGTGTCTACACATCACACACACTGGGCAGTGTATACACATCACTCACTAGGCAGTGTCTACACATCACACTTACTGGGCAGTGTCTACACATCACACTCACTGGGCAGTGTCTACACATCACTCACTAGGCAGTGTCTACACATCACTCACACTGGGCAGTGTCTACACATCACACTCACTGGGCAGTGTCTACACATCACACTCACTGGGCAGTGTCTACACATCACTCACTAGGCAGTGTATACACATCACTCACTAGGCAGTGTCTACACATCACACTCACTGGGCAGTGTCTACACATCACACTCACTGGGCAGTGTCTACACATCACTCACTGGGCAGTGTCTACACATCACTCACACTGGGCAGTGTCTACACATCACACACACTGGGCAGTGTATACACATCACACTCACTGGGCAGTGTCTACACATCACACTCACTGGGCAGTGTCTACACATCACACTCACTGGGCAGTGTCTACACATCACACTCACTGGGCAGTGTCTACACATCACACTCACTGGGCAGTGTCTACACATCACACACACTGCGCATTGTCTACACATCACACTCACTGCGCATTGTCTACACATCACTCACACTGGGCAGTGTCTACATATCACTCACACTGGGCAGTGTCTACACATCACACACACTGCGCATTGTCTACACATCACTCACACTGGGCAGTGTCTACACATCACTCACACTGGGCAGTGTCTACATGTCACTCTAACTGGGCAGTGTCTACACATCACTCACACTGGGCAGTGTCTACACATCACACTCACTGGGCAGTGTCTACACATCACACTCACTGGGCAGTGTCTACACATCACACTCACTGGGCAGTGTCTACACATCACTCACTGGGCAGTGTCTACACATCACTCACACTGGGCAGTGTCTACACATCACACTCACTGGGCAGTGTCTACACATCACTCACTAGACAGTGTCTACACATCACACTCACTGGGCAGTGTCTACACATCACTCACACTGGGCAGTGTCTACACATCACACTCACTGGGCAGTGTCTACACATCACTCACACTGGGCAGTGTCTACACATCACACTCACTGGGCAGTGTCTACACATCACTCACTAGACAGTGTCTACACATCACACTCACTGGGCAGTGTCTACACATCACTCACACTGGGCAGTGTCTACACATCACACTCACTGGGCAGTGTCTACACATCACTCTCACTGGGCAGTGTCTACACATCACTCACACTGGGCAGTGTCTACACATCACACTCACTGGGCTGTGTCTACACATCACACTCACTGGGCAGTGTCTACACATCACTCACACTGGGCAGTGTCTACACATCACTCACACTGGGCTGTGTCTACACATCACACTCACTGCGCAGTGTCTACACATCACTCTCACTGGGCAGTGTCTACACATCACTCACACTGGGCAGTGTCTACACATCACTCACACTGGGCAGTGTCTACACATCACACTCACTGCGCAGTGTCTACACATCACTCTCACTGGGCAGTGTCTACACATCACTCACACTGGGCAGTGTCTACACATCACACTCACTGGGCAGTGTCTACACATCACACTCACTGCGCAGTGTCTACACATCACTCTCACTGGGCAGTGTCTACACATCACTCACACTGGGCAGTGTCTACACATCACTCACACTGGGCAGTGTCTACACATCACACTCACACTGCGCAGTGTCTACACATCACTCACACTGGGCTGTGTCTACACATCACACTCACTGGGCAGTGTCTACACATCACACTCACTGGGCAGTGTCTACACATAACACTCACTGGGCAGTGTCTACACATCACACACACTGGGCAGTGTCTACACATCACACTCACTGGGCAGTGTCTACACATCACTCACACTGGGCAGTGTCTACACATCACACTCACTGGGCAGTGTCTACACATCACTCACACTGGGCAGTGTCTACACATCACACTCACACTGGGCAGTGTCTACACATCACTCACACTGGGCAGTGTCTACACATCACACTCACTGGGCAGTGTCTACACATCACTCACACTGGGCAGTGTCTACACATCACTCACACTGGGCTGTGTCTACACATCACACTCACTGGGCAGTGTCTACACATCACTCACACTGGGCAGTGTCTACACATCACTCACACTGGGCAGTGTCTACACATCACTCACTAGGCAGTGTCTACACATCACACTCACTGGGCTGTGTCTACACATCACACTCACTGGGCAGTGTCTACACATCACACTCACACTGCGCAGTGTCTACACATCACTCACACTGGGCAGTGTCTACACATCACACTCACTGGGCTGTGTCTACACATCACACTCACTGGGCAGTGTCTACACGTCACACTCACTGGGCAGTGTCTACACATTACACTCACTGCGCATTGTCTACACATCACACTCACTGCGCATTGTCTACACATCACTCACACTGGGCAGTGTCTACACATAACTCACACTGGGCTGTGTCTACACATCACACTCACTGGGCAGTGTCTACACATCACTCATTGGGCAGTGTCTACACATCACTCACACTGGGCAGTGTCTACACATCACACTCACTGGGCAGTGTCTACACATCACTCACACTGGGCTGTGTCTACACATCACTCACTAGGCAGTGTCTACACGTCACACTCACTGAGCAGTGTCTACACATCACTCACTAGGCAGTGTCTACACATCACACTCACTGCGCAGTGTCTACACATCACTCTCACTGGGCAGTGTCTACACATCACTCACACTGGGCAGTGTCTACACATCACTCTCACTGGGCAGTGTCTACACATCACACTCACTGGGCTGTGTCTACACATCACACTCACACTGGGCAGTGTTTACACATCACACTCACTGGGCTGTGTCTACACATCACACTCACACTGGGCAGTGTCTACACATCACACTCACTGGGCTGTGTCTACACATCACACTCACTGGGCTGTGTCTACACATCACACACACTGGGCAGTGTCTACACATCACACTCACTGGGCAGTGTCTACACATCACACTCACTGGGCTGTGTCTACACATCACTCACTGGGCTGTGTCTACACATCACACACACTGGGCAGTGTCTACACATCACACTCACTGGGCTGTGTCTACACATCACTCACTGGGCAGTGTCTACACATCACACTCACTGGGCTGTGTCTACACATCACTCACTGGGCTGTGTCTACACATCACACACACTGGGCAGTGTCTACACATCACACTCACTGGGCAGTGTCTACACATCACACTCACTGGGCAGTGTCTACACATCACACTCACTGGGCTGTGTCTACACATCACACTCACTGGGCAGTGTCTACACATCACTCACTGGGCAGTGTCTACACATCACACTCACTGGGCAGTGTCTACACATCACTCACACTGGGCAGTGTCTACACATCACACTCACTGGGCAGTGTCTACACATCACACTCACTGGGCAGTGTCTACACATCACACTCACTGGGCAGTGTCTACACATCACACTCACTGGGCAGTGTCTACACATCACACTCACTGGGCAGTGTCTACACATCACACTCACTGGGCAGTGTCTACACATCACTCACAATGGGCAGTGTCTACACATCACTCACTGGGCAGTGTCTACACATCACACTCACTGGGCAGTGTCTACACATCACACTCACTGGGCAGTGTCTACACATCACACTCACTGGGCAGTGTCTACACATCACACTCACTGGGCAGTGTCTAAACGTCACTCACACTGGGCAGTGTCTACACATCACACTCAAACTGGGCAGTGTCTACACATCACTCACACTGGGCAGTGCCTACACATCACTCACACTGGGCAGTGTCTACACATCACACTCACTGGGGAGGGTCTACACATCACTCACTCACAGTTCGGCTGACCTTCATAACCTTTGTTTTCTTTTTATTAATTCGTAAGCCCCATATTTGACTCTCTGTGGCAACCTCGTCAAAGATTTGTTGTAGGTCTTGTTCCGAATCGGCCAGCAGTGCAGTGTCGTCGGCATACCTGATGTTGTTAATGTATTGTCCATTGACTATAATACCAATGTTTTTATCTGCTAGTGTTCGATCAAAATCTGCTCCGAGTAGATGTTGAAAAGACTGGGTGAAAGTGGGCAGCCTTGTCTTACACCTTTTTGTATTGGTGTTGGGTCTGTCAATTCGTTGTAATATCGGAGTTGGGCTGTTTGCTTCCAATAAAGAGCAATGATGAAGTTGATGTCGTTTATATCTAGTCCCAGTTGTTTAAATAGAGCTGCTAGTCGGTCGTTGTCTACTGAGTCAAAGGCTTTCTCGTAATCTATGAAGCAGATGTACACTTATTTCTGATGTTCGTAGCATCGCTGTAGTAGTATCTGTAGACAGAAGATTGCTTCTATTGTGCCTAGTCCTTTGCAGAAGCCAAACTGTGTGTTCTTCAATGCATTTTCGCATGTGGAGCGTATGCGCTGTTGGATCACCTTCAGGAAGACTTTCAGCACGTGGCTCATCAAGCTTATCAGTCTGTAGTCCTCGCATTTCCGGGTTGTTGCTTTCTTTGGTATGGCCACAAAGATGGATTGTAGCCAGTCGGATGGAATTTTATTGCCATTGTATATATGATTGTACCAATTAGTCAGTTGTCGTATGTTGTTACTGTCTAATAGTTTGAGCAATTCTACATGGATTGTGTCGGGCCCGCACGCTTTGCCTGACATAGCTGTTTTGATTGCATGTTCTACTTCTGATGTTAACATGTGTAGAGCGTCTTTCGACATTTGTTGGTCTTTTTCTGCAGGTGTTCTCGCGGCGCCATAGAGCTTGTGTATATAGTTTGACCAGGTGTCCATTTTTTCTTGTTTATTTAGGATTGGTTGGTTGTTGTCCGCATACAAGGTAGTTGTTGGGGCTGGTCTGTAGATGTTACCAGCTTCTTTGAGCTTCTTGTGCAGAGTAAAATTGTCATGGTTTTTAATTAGTTCTTCAATCTCGGCGCATTGTTCTTCCATCCACTTTTATTTTGCCTGTCGGATTGCTTCTCTGATCTTCTGTTGCATTTGTTTGTACTTCTCCAAGTTGTTATTTTTGTACATTCTTCGTTTGCTCATTAGATCGAGAATACAATGTGTCATCCATCGTTGTTTCTTTTTCAGTGGCTGATGTCCCAGCATGACTTCTGTTGTTTCTGTGATGCATTGTTTGAACGAGCGCCAGTACTCCTGAACATCTGCTGTTTCTGTTGTTATTGAGCGGATGCTATCGTTGAGATGTTTCTGTACTTGTCTTTTATCGGCGCTGTTCTTCAGTTTCTCCAGGTCTGCTCGTCTCGTCTTTGTACATTGTATTGATCGCAATTTGAGTCTTATTGTAGCTGTTACTGGGTTATAATCTGACGATATATCGGCTCCAGGGTAGGTTTTTGCTGTAATCACACTGGACTTAAACCTGATGTTAATTAGGATATCATTGATTTGGTTCCTGACGATGTTGTTGTCGGAGTCTTGCGGCGAGGTCCACGTGTACAGTCGTCGAGGTGGTAATTGGAACCACGTGTTAGCAATACTGAAACGTTTTTCTTGGCAGAATTGAACCAGTCTGTCGCCTTGTCCATTCCTTGTTCCTCGTCCGTGTTCTCCGACAATGTTCTGCATTCGACCGTGGCCAACCTTGGCGTTGAAGTCGCCGAGGATTATAGTGATGTCTTGTTTCTTCAGCGGCTTCAGCGTGTTGGTTAGTTGCTCATAGAACGATTCGATTTCATGATCTTGTTTATCTGCTGTTAGAGCATAAACCTGTAGAATGTTCACATTGACTTTGTTGCCTGCTAATTGTAGTAGTGCTATTCGTTCTGATACTGGGGTAAAGTTGTTGACTTTATTCGCTAATTTCTTGTGTACTATAAAGGCGACACCGTATGTTTGTTTGGTGTTTTCTTCTCCTCCGGAGCAGAAGATGTGGTGTTCGCTCGATATAAACTTTTTTGTTCCAGGCCATTTAGTTTCGCTTAGACCGATTATGTTGGTTTTAAGTCGATCCATTTCTTGTATGACATTGGCTAGTTTTCCTGCTTCAAGTAAACTTCTAACGTTCCAAGTTGCTACTTTGAAAGGGTTCTTTGACACAAGCTCGGAGATTCTTAGCACCCCTGTCCTATTTAAAGGACGCCGATACTCAGGGCCTTTGTTGATTTTGCTTGTCATCATTGAAGTTTTCAAGGGAGAAATAATCCAAGTAGTTTCCCGTTGCTTTCTTGGATCACAATTTATTTGAAAAGGTCATGTGAGGACCTTTCGAAACGGGTTTTGTCTGACGTCTCCACTGAAGTCTTCCCGCCTTGGGTGACCCTTCTGAGAGCACTAGGCTCTCGACGGTATAGCGATCAGCTTCTCAGACGTACACAAACTCTCTCGCCGCGTTAAGGCACCGTTTCTCGAAAGAGAGTTATATAATAGATTAGTAATAAGTTCATTCGTATGCGTATCCTCTATGAGGAATTGTAATTGTAAGATGTATTACGCAATATTACGCTTCCAGGCCGCACTAAGCCTGTAGCTGTCAGAGCGGTTAAAATTGGTTGTATTTCTCTCAATTTCAATGGATTCTCGAATTTGTCTTGCCCAGTAATAATTAAATTTCGATTTAAAGCTTTCGTGACTGCAGGGATTAATCTTCTTGGTTCTTTCGGTAAAGTCACGTAGAATGGAAATAATAAAAAAAAAATCTCACGACGTTTCGATTGCAACACAAGCAATCGTCATCAGGTGAAAATTATCGCTGAGAATATAAATATATTGTGGGAGCTCTGCTCTAAGGCAGGGAGTTATGAAGGTCTGAGATGAGTGGAGCCCGAGGGTCAGTGGGCGGGGCTAGAGATGAAATCTGCATGTTAATGTAAGATCAGAAAACCATCTCGATTTGATGTTTTCGTGACTGCAAGGATCCATACTCTTTGGTTCTTTCGGCAACGCGACGATGACGACCGCTTGTGTTACGATCGAAACGTCGTGATTTTGTTAATTTCATTTCTAACTACGTGAGTTTACCGAAAGAGCCAGAGAGGGTCAGAAAAGAATGATGTTTGTTCTGGATTTGAAGTTTTCGTGACTGCAAGGATCCATACTCTTTGGTTCCTTCAGCAAAGTTACGCAGGTAGAAAATAAAATAAATCATAACTAAATCACGACGTTTCGGAGGCAACACGGAAGCTTGTGTTGCCTCCGAAACCTCGTGATTCAGCTATTCTCCATTTTCATTTTCCACCCACGCGACCCTATTTAGCATATTAATATGAATATGCTAAATTCCTCTTGATATCCAAATTATTTTGTCAAGGCGCTCTTACCCCCCTCCATTCCAGCTTAAATAGACGATCCAAGCCTGGGGTGTGTCATTCAAACTCTGTCTTCTCGACAGACCTGTTCTCCACCTGAGGACGGCTGCTTGCGTTGTGGCCGAAACGTCGTGAGAATTATTTTATTATGTTTTATTTTTATTATTTTATTATTTCCATTCTACGTGACTTTACTGAAAGAACCAAGAAGGAGCATTCATACTCTTTGGTTCTTTCGGTAGGGTCGCGTGGGTGGAAAATGAAAATTGAGTATAGCTGAATCACGACGTTTCAGAGGCAACACAGGCTTCCGTGTTGCCTCCGAAACGTCGTGATTTGGTTATGATTTATTGTATTTTCTACCTGCGTGACTTTGCCGAAGGAACCAAAGAGTATGGATCCTTGCAGTCACGAAAACTTCAAATCCAGAACAAACATCATTCTTTTCTGACCCTCTCTGGCTCTTTCGGTAAACTCACGTAGTTAGAAATGAAAAAAAACAAAATCACGACGTTTCGATCGTAACACAAGCGGTCGTCATCGTCGCTTTGCCGAAAGAACCAAAGAGTATGGATCCTTGCAGTCACGAAAACATCAAATCGAGATGGTTTTCTGATCTTACATTAACATGCAGATTTCATCTCTCGCCCTGCCCACTGACCCTCGGGCTCCACCCATCTCAGACCTTCATAACTCCCTGCCTTAGAGCAGAGCTCCCACAATATATTTATATTCTCAGTGCTATTTTTCACCTGATGATGATTGCGTGTGTTGCGATCGAAACGTCGTGAAAATTATTTTATTATGTTTTATTTTTATTATTGTATTATTTCCATTTTACGTGACTTTACCGAAAAAACCAAGAAGACAGTAATAATTAGTTTTGCACAACACTTCAATGTCATCAAAATCAATTGAGTGTCCTTGTTGGCAAGCATGTTCTGCAACTGGCGACAGTTGTGTTTGTACGTATTTAATATTAATTTGGTGTTCTTTTAGTCTCACGCGAATGTTACGTCCCGTCTATACAATATAGCATCTGCCACATAAGCAAATGTGATGTCGTCACTTGTGAGCTAATCAGGTAAGAGGACGAGAGGGGGTGGGGTGGTTAATGTATGCATATCAATTACAACGGATATCTGTTATTGGTTTGGCTTTTCACAGGGTCATATTGGTCGTAAAAGCCTATTTGTTAAATTGCGGCTATTTTCTCACCCAGTAACTCTGCTGTTTTTTTTACCCCGTTGTCATTCAAACCATAAAACTCAATGCCACTGTAATGTCATCTATCACACAACACACCCCTGGATTTTCTCACATAATGGCACATCCCGTGCTATGCCCATTCCGTTCTGCAAAGCCTATAATCCAGTAAGCACTCTGCTATCTGGGAGAGTTACATTCTTTGTGGTTACGTTGCTGGTACGAGTAAACATATGAAGGATATGGTAAATTGTTAATAACAATGACTACAATAAGTAAGGCATTAAAAAGAATAATGATGATGATTTGACGACTATGGAGGTGATACCGAGGAATTCACGAGGATGACTCCGTTGGGGGAGATGCAGTTGTTTAATAACAACGCCGCACAGCACTCTGGGGAGCACACCAGCCGCAACACTTTCCTCGATTGCATTCGCCTTCTCTTTAATGAACCTCGCATTCGCCTTCTCTTTAATGAACCTCACATTCGACTCGATAATAGCAAAACGTCGACCTACCACAGACGCACACTCGCACCGATATCTAGCCTAACTCTTTCACCTTTTAACTCAAACTCATCATCACCTTTTTTCAGTCTAAAGGACTCTATGAGTCTCCATGTATATCCATGTAAAAAGATAGCCGGGTTACTGGTTACTGAACGTGACCTAAATCCGAGTAAACCCACCAATCCCACAAACTCGAGATGTCATGATGGAGGGTTCAGGAGGAATGTTATTCCCAGCCTAGCCACACAGGAACAGTATCACCTCGCTTGCACCGACCCACCCAGCCACCCACGCAGCCACGCACCGAGTCACATACTCACCCATCCAACTATTCATCCGCCCAGCCATCCATCCACTCAGCCACCACCCACTCATCCAACCATTCACCCACCCAACCATTCACCCACCCAGCCACCCACCCAGCCACCCACCCAGCCACCCACCCAGCCACCCACCCAGCCACCCACCCAGCCATCCACCAGCTCAACCATTCACCCACCCAGCCGTCCACCAACCCCCAGGAGGAGGTCACAGGACAGACCCAGGTGCCGTGAGTTGTAATGCTGTGCTAGGCTAGGTGCACGAAGATATCACGGGACAGGCCCAGGTGCCATGGGTTGTACTGCTGTGGCAGGCCAGGTGCCCGAGGAGGTCACGGAACAGGTCCATCTCTTCTCTAGCCCATATTAATCAATCATTACGACATCAATTCATCCACTCACCGACTCACCCATCAGCCCATCTCTAAACTAGTCCATGCCACTCTATAACTCACACACTTACTCACCCACTGACTCACCCATCAGCCTATCTCTTCGGTAGCCCACAACTCTCTTACACACTCACTCACCAATCAGCCCATATGTTTTATAGCCAATGCCATTCACTCACTGTCACACTTACTCACCACTCACTCACCCATCATCTGATTCCTTCTCTGGCTCACGCCACTCACTCACACAGATACAAAAATCCCGCGTATAGACTGGTGGGGTCGTCGTGATTGTAGAGCAGCGGGCTAACCGCGACACTAACGCTCCCCACACACACATGCACACAATCACACACACAGGCACACCCATTGAAACAACATTCCCTCTCTTCTATAGCCTATGCTATTCATACACTCACTCACACACCCACCCACCAACTCACTCGACCACTCACTCACCCACCCACCCACCCATTCACACACCCACTCACCCACCCCCTCAGGATACACTCAACCACTCACTCAACCACTCACTCAACAACAACCGCCATTCGCCGCTAAGTGGCGGTGACGTCACCAGGACACTTGTGCCAGGCTATGTGAATGTTAAGGCCACGTGAAGTGTCGAACGCTCGCTGGCAGAAGGTCACGGGCAGACCCAGGTGCCACGGGTAGACTGACTGAGATGACTGGCTGATGCACCACCTGTGCATGACAATGACCCAAAACACACGGCCAAGGCAACAAAAAGTGGCTCAAGAAGAAGCAGATTAAGGTCCTGGAGTGGGCTAGCCAGTCTCCAGACCTTAATCCCATAGAAAATCTGTGGAGGGAGCTCAAGGTTCGAGTTGCCAAACGTCAGCCTCAAAACCTTAATGACTTTGACAAGATCTGCAAAGACGAATGGGACAAAATCCCTCCTGAGATTTGTGCAAACCTGGTGGCCAACTACAAGAAACGTCTGACCTCTGTGATTGCCAACAAGGGTTTTGCCACCAAGTACTAGTCATGTTTTGCAGAGGGGTAAAATACTTATTTCCCTCATTAAAATGCAAATACATTTATAACATTTTTGACATACGTTTTTCTGGATTTTGTTGTTGTTATTCTATCTCTCACTGTTCAAATAAACCTACCATTAAAATTATAGACTGATCATTTCTTTGTCAGTGGGCAAACGTACAAAATCAGCAGGGGATCAAATACTTTTCTCTCACTGTATATGTGTGTGTGGGTGTAGGAGTAGTATTAATGTGCGTGTGTTTTTATCATGATCAATAGGTGTGCGTGTAGTTACGTGTATTATTATTGGCCCCTTCCATTGTCTAGGGGGTGTATTGTGTCTGTGGTTATTTGTAATTGATGTGCGTGTGTGATGTGATGCTTGGCTTCGTTGTCTTGGGGGTGTATTATGTGTGTGTGTGACGGTGTGTGATTAAATGTGCGTGTGTATGTGTGATGCTTAGCATCGTTGTCTAGGGGTGTATTACCATTGGTGATAATACAATGATTAACGCTTTAACTTTTACTGATTATGATTCTCGCTTAAACATTGACTGATTATGATTTTAGCGTAATTATGTCCGGTCTCCGGATTCAGATCTTGCTGCAGGATACAGTTCTTATGATTAAGATAAGTATGCATGAACTTAGGAATGAACCACTCAGACTCTTCTGTGTTAAGCAACTTTAATATCTAAAAACACTTTAATATGCGACCCCTTATGATCAGAACTGCCACAACAGTAATCCTGAAAATATCATACTCATCGATCCGTCCAAGTCTTATGGTTACTTTGTTAAAAGGTAAATATAACAATATATCAATAGGCTAACGTCTCATAGTAACACGATAATACACAACGATAGGAAAGTCCTTAAAATGACAATATTCATACGGAAACGTGCTAAAGAAACATGTGCCCAATGGCAAAAGCGGGCATCAACGAATTCATTGGTAATATTATGCGATAAAATAAATATCCCAAAACAATAGAATGCATGCGAGTGTATAGATTGGAAAAATAGATGCTTATAAAGTAACTATTAGGACATCAATGAATTCGTTTGTGAGATTATGTCATTAAAAGAAAACAAACGACTAAAATACTTCTAAACGACCGTATTCATGCAACTTACGAGACAGAACAATGCTTCTCCATGACCAGTTAATAATTAACACAACACCTTGGAATGGCAACTCTATGCGAAACAAAACACCGCGGAACAACCTTATTTGTACCGATATGGGCGTTGTGTGTGTGTATGTGTTGGAGGGCAGTCACCAAGACGTCCAATAATTTTAGCGGGAAATATTATTTGAGTTTGTCCACGTACTATCTTTGCACATGCATCTATTACCAGCTGTGCCTCTGGACCCAGATGGCGTCGAACATCTTGTGCCAGCGTGTTTCCTCGTACCGAAAATACCTCAGGTCCCCAGCATGGGCGTTGGGTCGGCGGGTGTGTGTCGGCACACGGCGTGTTGTTCACTCGGCTGCATGCCCGTCAGGTTCCGTCCACAGCTGGAGTGGTTGTCGAGTCGTCACGCTGCTTCCACTGGCTGCGGCGCCCATGCTGGCAAGTGTAGATGGGTCAGGTTCAGCCTGCAGTGGTGTGCAAGGTGGCCATGTCACCAGATAGCATTCGCAGCTCGTCTGCTGGGCGGCAGCGCGTCACCCCCCTTGGCACCAGGCATGGTTGATTGTGCCTCAATCTTGACCTTTGCTGGAAGGTGATAGGGGCTTCCGAGTCAGCACGCTCGTGGTTAGTCGTTAGCTGTTTCGCTACACGTTGCTCCTGTGGTGCCATGGCGCGGAGCAAATCTGCAAGCGCCGCGACTCCCCCTTGCCCCCCACCCTGAGCACACACACACACGTAGTGTCCCGGCAGGGGATCGCCTGCCACAACGGGTTTTCATCCAAAGGGCCCCTAGGTGGGAAGTCCCGCGGTTTCCCGGTGCCAGGAGATTGGATCTCAGCACCACAGACCAAGTACACACTAGCCGGGTGTGTATTCGTTCAGCAAGTCGCCCTTCCAAATTAAACAAGCCGAGTCAGGAATTAATGAGTACGGGTGCACAGACAATAGATAGAAACGTAACCATCGCAACACTCCATGTAAGATTGTAAGGCAAGAAAAACGCTTGAAAATCACAGGTAGGCGCACGATTGGCTGCGCAGGATGACATGACCCTGGATTTTAAAAGTCAAGGGGCATAAAAAGGGGAGCCAAAAACGGGTCATGTCAGATCTGATCTGCAACAGCTTGGTCGCCGTCCGGCCTCCTCGAGCCGCTCGCAGCATCCGTGTGATGCCAGCGAGTGCTGCTACGAGGCAGTGATAGGCAAGGTTTTTTGTCATCCTCCCTCCGACTCTCACAGCGTCCGTGCAACACCGTGAGTAGAGCTGCGAGGTACGTGATAGGGCGTGTGAGTGTTTGGGAACTTGGATAGCGGTTGGCGAGGCTTTGCTTGCAGAATATTCCCTCCGGGCAGTGCAGGGTTTTGCGCCGTGAATAAAGATTTGCACAGAGCCTCGGTGTAGTGTCTGTTATGTGGGTGTGCGTGGAGCGACTGCCCGCAGGCGTGGGCATGTTCGCGCAGCCGCTTTAGCGTCAGCTGTAGTGCAGGCGTGGGTTCGAATATAATCACCCGCGGGCGTGCGCGCATTCGCACAGCCGCCTTAGCATTAGTCATAGTGGGTGTGCAGGTTAGAATATAACTGCCCGCAGGCGCACGCGTGTTCACGCAGATGCTTTAGCATCAGCTGTAGTGCAGGCGTGTATTGGAATATAATCGCCAGCAGGAGCGCGCGCGTTCGCGCAGCCACTTTCGCGTTAGCCGTGGTGTGTGGTCGTAGGGTGTAATCGCCTGCAGGTGCGCGCGCGTGCTTGCCGCCACATTAGCATTAGGGTGGTGTATACGAGTGAGGGCTAACTCTGCACGTCGGTAAGCCAGTAGTTCAGCAATGTCTCTCCGAGAGGGCGCTAGCGCGGGAGAGCCGATCACCCGATCATCGGAATATCAGTCACTTGGTCAACATAACTATTCCACCTTATAGCTTGGACAACATTTAATGCATTCTCGATATTAGTGTACTGTATTACTCAAATTTCCACTTAACTTAGCTGATCACAATATTATTCGAAAAATGCCTTCGCACACCTCTTAGCTTCTCACAACTCTTAACTGATCACAGTATTAGATAAGAATGTATTCACACACCTCGTATCTTCTCACAATTCGTATAGCTTAGTACAGTACAACTACTCGCAGTCCTTGATTCTGCAAGCGACTCAAAACATAAGGAAAAACGTAGAATAAAACTTTCAGCGATACTCAGAGTCTGTCAGAGCAAAAATTAACACTTAGCAACACAGAGCCGTTTGCCTCTGCAAGACTCGACACTGGTTTGATTCCGAGGACCACACCCCGAAGTAAGACCGTTGCAAGACTGGTTTTGCGTGGATTTGGCTTCATCGTTATATCTGATATTTCCTCCGCCTTATGCTTCCATCTCACAAAGGCTCGGATTTTCTTTGGTTTCACTCGTTGGCTCGTCATTGTTCAGTTTTGGCCTTTAATTTTCTCTCACAAAGAAGCAGCTGTGGCCTTTGAAGCCGTGAATTTTGTGTCCGGGTGTACGTGTTGCACCCGATTCAAGAGCCGAATGGCTCATCGGGCTATACTAAATAAATGAAATAAATGAAGCTGTGTCTTCACCACCGCCGTGTTTGGTTCACGTTTTGAGCAGCGTTTTCAGCACTCCCGTCGCGGTTCGAACTCTCGCATGGTACTTGCTATATCAAAGGGAGGCACCCCCCCGCATGACGTAATTTCCTGCAGCAGTGCTATGCTAGCTACTGGGAAGACAAAGGCGGTTGGTCAGGCTCTGGTTATGCCCCAGGAATGCATGCCATTTGGTCATCGAGCATTGACATAGTTCGTATTGTATATCTTTTGAATGATCTTAGGTCTAATACTCCCATAATGCTTAATCAAGATTTGTGGGTGTAAATAAACATGCCACTAGTCGTTTTCCAAACCTCCTGAGATACATTATCATATAACAATACATTCTATCAGGTTAACATTTAATTCTATAATGTTTGAAATTATTCCAATGAGGTGTTGGTCAATCCAACTTTCCCAAGCCAAGCCTGTGAATAATTAACCTCTAGATGTCTTAATCTTAATTTTTGGAGCTTTCGTGACTACAGGAATTATTCTTTGGTTCTTTCGGTTAAGTCACGTCTAAAGATAAAATAATAAATTAAAATAATAGCGACGTTTCGATTGCAACACAAGCAATCATCATCAGGCATAAGAGAAATAGCAACAAAAATCTAACTAGAAAACTATAGACAGACATACAAGCAGACAGACATCACAAGGACACACAGAGAGAGGACACATATCGGCACAGAGAGAGGGGTCTAGATGTCTTGTCTGTGGGAGCGATGCAGGGGTGGGGGGTACTCCTTTGGCCTTTGTTGTCTCGAGGGATGAGTTCACAGGCATCTTTAACGGCGTTTTTTTTTAACTCGCTAAATCCAGATATATGAAAAAAAGTACTATTACATAAAAAATTAGGCAATATCACTCTTAATATAATTTTTTGGAAAAGGCAAATTAACCTTATGGTGGGACCCCGGGGTCCTGAATAAACGGAAGTCAAAATCATAATTAATTACTTTACTTTTGGCGACTCCATCCCACCGCGCACATAAATGCCGCGACCAACCTGGAGCGGATCATTCTGTTGTCATGCGCAGGAGAGCTGAACAAGCGAATGCAGTCCATGCTCGGTTATGGGTAGGATCATAAGTCTTATCCAAAGCTGCTCAAACTGCCTACACGACTTAAGTCATTTTTTGTCACAACGGTATGCATAATACAGTTAAACTCCTCTCTTATATTAATTATTATTTGTGACCTACCAATGTCTGCAGCCAGGATCAATCTCATCTGTTAAATAATACTTATCTTGTCTGTATGCATCTGTGCAGATAGGTTTTTTTTGCGCTTAAGCCACAGTCCCCACATACCGCTCGTATCAATGCGGATAAGAGGTGCGGCGACCCAATACTCTGTAGAGTAAGATTGGTATAAACGCTTGTTACAATATCAATAGCGCAGTAAAAACGCATACTATATTATGTGTAGTGACATAAATTGTGTCACTATAGTGTAGCGGCAGTACCGAGTGAAGAGTGGTACTGTATGTGCGGAGCCTCTCTCGAGCACCAGAGTGAGTATGCCATGAAAGGGCTCAATAGAAGGCACAGTCCCGATGGCATTGAGAGAAAGAGAGGTCGGGTGAGAACATAACAGTCTGGGTGAACCCGAGAGGGCACGTGAATAGACGAGGTAGCAGACGAGGTAGCAGACGAGGTAGCAGACGAGGTAGCAGACGAGGTAGCAGACGAGGTAGCAGACGAGGTAGCAGACGAGGTAGCAGACGAGGGCCAAAGACGAGGTGTGAGGGACACGTGATGTGGGCCCAGAGTCTCGGAGAAGGATCTGGAAAGGGGCGTGGCCAAGTGCGGAGCCTGGCCACGCTGCAGCCCATAAAGGCCGAGTCCCGAGAGTGATCGTGGATGTTCATCTCTGGGAAGAAATCCTCCATCTTCGATCCTAGGTCCTCGGTCTCCGGTCTTCACGCATGTGGACCAGGCAGCGTGTTCGCTGTTCTGGTCCGATTCAGCAGCTATGCCGTCCAGTGTGTACATAGTCAGCTGGGGTAGTCACCACCCTAAGTCATTACCCTGTTAATGTTAATAGACACCCTCTTGTATAAGTTACTAAACGTGTTGACTCCAAGATCAAGTGTGCACCTCAATTGAACGCACTACATATGTACGGCCTTTCACTGGAAAAAACACCTCTGCGGTACTAAACTCTACTGACCTGGTATCGACAATCAAGGGGATTGCCCTGTCACCAACGTTCCTGTACCTGACACCATCGCAATCATTGAAGACTTGGTTCATCAAGGACTGAATGCTGGGGTACCCCCCTGGTGAGACACTGCTTAACCAATACATACTTCACCTGGAATGGAACTTTCTACACGCAAACTGAGGGCACCCCAATGGGCTCCCCCCTATCTCCGGTTGTAGCCAACATCTTCATGGAGAAATTTGAGACTGACGCCATCCAGACTGCCACTCTACGCCCGACCTTATGGAAGAGGTACGAAGACGACACTTTTGTCATCTGGCCACATGGCAGGCCTACTCTAGACCAATTTCTCGACCACATCAATTCCATACACCCAGCCATCAGATTCACCATGGAAGTCGAAAAAGATGGCAAGCTACCCTTTTTGGATGTCCTAATCAAAAGGAGACCTGATGGTTCAATGAGCCACTCTGTCTACAGGAAAGCCACCCATACGGATGCTTACCTAAAACCGGATTCCCACCACCATCCATCCCAGAAGAATTCCCTCATCAAGACTCTATATCATAGAGCCCAATGCATCTCCGACCAGGAACACATTGCCAGTGAACTCAAACACGTACGCCAAGCTCTTAAGGCTAATGGTTACTCCGACTACACAATCCACAAAGCCATCACTCCAACCATCAAGAAGGATCCTGTTGAGGAGCCTTTCAAGACCATCACCTTACCCTACATTGCTGGGGTCACAAAAAAGATCTCCAAAATCCTGATTAAACACAAGATCCAGGTCTGATTCAACACAGTACATAAAAGTCGTGATCTGGTACCGTCTGTAAAAGATGTGGTTCCAGACATACAGTACCCTGGCGTCTACAAACTAAGTTGCCTCTGTGGTAGCAGTTACATTGGGGAAACCAAACGACATGTCTCGGACCGCATCCGTGAACATAAAGCAGACCTGAAACACGGTAGGACAAACACCTCAGCCGTGGCAGATCACTGTTACAACTCAGTGGGGTCACATGACATTGACTTCTCCAAGACAGAGGTTCTCTGCAAGCCATCTGGCTATCATGAGAGATTCGTTCATGAGGCGATCCACATATACAAACACGGAGACAATTTTAACCGAGAATATGGATTCTGGCTTAGCAATCATTGGAAGGACGTAATAAACCATTTCGGATCTTAACTGATTGTGTTCACGTTTACGGTGACTTTCAGACCGCGTTCCACTCACTGGCATTGTATTCTCCGCAACGAATGGATTCTTTGCTCCGCTGCAAGTTTTCCCCCCACGACTCACCCATTGACACGACGGTCAATGGTACAGCGTATAATAACAAATTGTATAACATTTATATGCTTCTTCTTGGTTCTTTCGGTAAAGTCACGTAGAAGGGAAGTAATAAAATAATAAAAATAAAACATAATAAAATAATTCTCACGACGTTTCGGCTACAACGCAAGCAGCCGTCTTCAGGTGAAGAATGAGACACTACCAAGCTAGGAACTTATATATAAGCTAGGTTGGAAGTGGAAGAGCGCCTTAACAAAAAGAATGTGCATATGAAGAGGAATTTAGCATATTCATGGGAAATGCGTAGGAGGTGGGCGGGGGGGTTTCAAAGTCATATTATGCCCATGCATTATGCAGGATCAGCAGCACCAAGGGGGGTGCAGGGAGAAGCATTAACAAAGGAAAGGAATGTTAATGATATGTAGCTGCAGTTACTAAACAACCACGTAGAAAACTAAAGTATATACTACATAAAAAATCTAAAGTATAAACTGCATAGCACCATCAGTATACTTACTATACTCTACAATAAGCTGAGTTACTAACAGCATAGTAAGTATACTGATGGTGCTATGTAGTTTATACTTTAGTTTTCTACGTGGTTGTTTAGTAACTGCAGCTACATATCATTAACATTCCTTTCCTTTGTTAATGCTACTCCCTGCACCCCCCCTTGGTGCTGCTGATCCTGCATAATGCATGGGCATAATATGACTTTGAAACCCCCCCGCCCACCTCCTACGCATTTCCCATGAATATGCTAAATTCCTCTTCATATGCACATTCTTTTTGTTAAGGCGCTCTTCCACCTCCAACCTAGCTTATATATAAGCTCCTAGCTTGGTAGTGTCTCATTCTTCACCTGAAGACGGCTGCTTGCGTTGTAGCCGAAACGTCGTGAGAATTATTTTATTTTATTATGTTTTATTTTTATTATTTTATTACTTCCCTTCTACGTGACTTTACCGAAAGAACCAAGAAGATGAATCCCTGCAGTCACGAAAGCTTTAAATCGAAATGTATTTGCTTAATACAATGTACAAAGTAATATATAGTATCGTAATTGTATAGTAAACATATAGCAGTGTGATACACATTAGGGTGAGTAGAATAATACATAGTGTTATATTAAAATGTATAAGGTATAGGGTGGTTTATAGCAATACAGTATGCAATTTAATGTTGGGTTTATCTATGGCAGTATATAGTACGGTGTATGCTCGTGTGATGTAAAAGAATAAAGTTTAGATGGAAGCATATTATATAATTTTTACGACGTAGAATTGTAATGTATTACTTGCTGTTAGTAACTCAGCTTATTGTAGAGTATAGTAAATATACTGATGGTGCTATGCAGTTTATACTTTAGTTTTTTTATGTAGTTTATACTTTAGTTTTCTACGTGGTTGTTTAGTAACTGCAGCTACATACTATTAACATTCCTTTCCTTTGTTAATGCTACTCCCTGCACCCCCCCCCCCCCCCCTTGGTGCTGTTGATCCTGCATAATGCATGGGCATAATATGACTATGAAACCCACCCACCCACCTCCTACGCATTTCCCATGAATATGCTAAATTCCTCTTCATATGCACATTCTTTTTGTTAAGGCGCTCTTCCACCTCCAATCCAGCTTATATATAAGCTCCTAGCTTGGTAGTGTCTCATTCTTCACCTGAAGACGGCTGCTTGCGTTGTAGCCGAAACGTCGTGAGAATTATTTTATTTTATTATGTTTT
Organism: Lampetra fluviatilis; assembly: GCF_964198595.1. Lineage (NCBI taxonomy): Eukaryota > Metazoa > Chordata > Hyperoartia > Petromyzontiformes > Petromyzontidae > Lampetra > Lampetra fluviatilis. The sequence goes on from NC_136280.1 coordinate 17,896,314, forward strand.
ATTTTTATTATTGTATTACTTCCCTTCTACGTGACTTTACCGAAAGAACCAAGAAGATACATATGTACTGTTTACAAAGAGTGTTCACAAATCCACACTGAGAAACACGATGATTGACAGAGGGGTGTATATTATTTTTTCGATAGTGTATTTAAATAGAGGTACTGCAGGTAAGTAGTTTTCAGTTTCAAAGGCAAACAAGACAACACTTGCCACCATCCATCAAACCCATTGGTGAAAAAGAGCAAAGTTTTTGTTTACATTATGATGAAAAATTTACGCAAGAGCTGGGGTCTTATGGGACCCCGGGGAACTACCATAAGGTTCATATATACAACACACTCACCCACTCATCCACAAACTCAACCACTCACTCAACCACTCACTCAACCACTCACTCAACCACTCACTCAACCACTCACTCAACCACCAACCCACCCAATGACACATCCACCGACTCACCCACCCACTCACTCACTCACTCACCCAATTACTCAACCACCTACTCCCACACACACCCGCCCACCCACCCACTTACCAACTCACTCACCCACCCACTCACTCACCCAACCACGGACTCACCCACTCACCGACCCACCCACTCACCGACCCACCCACTCAACCACTTACCTACGCATTAACCCACACAATCACCTACCCAACCACGCACCCAACCAACAACCCACTCACCCACCGACTCACCCACCCACTCACACAACAACCCACCCACTCACGCACTCAACCACCCACTCACCGATCCACCCACTCACCCATGCACCCACTCACTCACCCACTCACCCACGCACCTACCGACCAACTCACCCATCCACCCACTCACCCACCCTTTCACTCGCCCGCCCACTCAGTCACACACCCACCCAACCACCCACCAACTCACCTACCCACCCACTCACTCAACCACTCACCGACCCACCCACTCATCTACCTAACCACACACTCACTCATTCACCCACCTTCTCAAATGCCCACCCACCCACTCAGCCACCCACTCACTCTCCCATTCATGCACGCACTAATCCACCCAACCCACTCACCCACACACCCACCCACCCACTAAGCCGACCACTGACTATACCACCCGCTCACTCAACCACTGACTCACCCAACAACTCACCACTCACCCATTCATTTACTCACCCTCCCACCCACACACTCACTCACTCACCCACTCACTCACTCAAACACCCACTCACACACCCACTCAATCACTCACCCTCCCACTCACCCACCCAATCACCTAACCACCCACCCACTCACCCACGCACTCACCAACCGACCCACACACCATGCACCCACTCACCCATCCACCCACTCACCCACCCACCAACTCACCTTTACACCCACTCACTCAACCACTCACCAACCCACAAACTCACCCACCTACCCACACACTCACCCATTCACCAACCTTCTCAAATGCCAACCCACCCACTCTCCCACCCACTCTCCCACCCACTCATATATCTGCCAACCCACACATTCACCAACGCACTAATCCAACCACCCACCCACTCATCCACCAAGCCGCCCACTCACTATCCCACCTGTTCACTCAACCACTGACTCACCCACTCTCGAACCAACCCAAAAACTCACCACTCACTCACCACACTCATTCACTCACCCTCCAACCCACTCACTCACTCACCCACTCACTCACCCACCCACCTACCCACTCAAACTCCCCCATCCAATCTCCCAATCACCCACTCAATCAATCACCCTCCCACTCACCCACCCAATCACCTAACCACCCACCCACTCACCCACACACTCACGCACTCACCCACCAATCCACTTACACACCCACCCACCTACTCACCCACCCACTGACCCACCCACTCACCCACGCACCCACTCACCCACTCACCCACTCACCCACTCACCCACTCACCCACGCACCCACGCACCCACGCGCCCACTCACCCACTCACCCACCCACCTACCCACTCAAACTCCCCCATCCAATCTCCCAATCACCCACTCAATCAATCACCCTCCCACTCACCCACCCAATCACCTAACCACCCACCCACTCACCCACACACTCACTCACGCATCCACTCACCCACCTACTTAACCAACCACTTAACCAATCATCCACTCACCCAACCACCCACTCATTACACCCACTCACCCACCCACTCACTCATTCACCCACTTACCCCATCACCCACCAACTCACCTACCCACCCACTTACCCAAACACTCACCAACCCACCAACACACCCATGCACCCACTCACCCATCCACCCACTCACCCACTCACCCATCCACCCACTCACCCACCCACTCACCCGCTCACCGACTCACTCACCCACTCACCAACCCACCCACTCACTCACACACTCACCCACTCACACACCCACCCAATCACCCACTTAACCAACCAGCTATTCACCCGCCCACTCATACACCCACCCATCCACTCACTCACCCACCAACTCACCGATCCACCCACTCAACCATCCACCCACTCACCTACTCACCCACCAACGCACTCACAAACCCACACGTTCACCCAAACCACTCACCCACCCTCTTACATGCCCACCAACCCACCCACTCACCCACCTTCCCACTCACCCACCTTCCCACTCACCCACTCACCCACCTTTTCACTCACCCACTCACCCACCTTCACACTCACCCACTCACCCACCTTCCCAATCACCCACTCACCCACCCACTCACCCACTCACCCACCCACTCATCCATTCACCCACCCACCCACCCACTCATCCATTCACCTACCCACCCACCCACTCATCCATTCACCCACCCACTCATCCATTCACCCACCCACCCACGCACCCACTCACCAACGCACCCATCCACCCACTCAACCACCCATTCAACAACCCACTCACTCTCCCACCGACTCACCTATCTACAAACCCACCAACCAACCCACACACCTACCCACCCACTCACCCACCCACTCATCCGCCCACCCACTCACACACCCACCTACTCACCCATCCACCCAGCCACCCACCGGCTCACCCTCTCAACCACCCACAAACTCTTACACCCACTCATTGACCCACTCATTGACCCACTCACTCACTCACACACTCACCCACTCATCCACACACCCACTCATCCACACACCCACTCATGCACCCACCCACCCACTCACCCACCCACTCACCCACCCACTTAACCAACCAACCACCCACTCATACACCCACTCACTCATTCACCCACCCAATCACCCACCAACTCACCTACCCATCCACTTACTCAACTACTCACCGACCCAGCCACCCACTCACACACTTACCCACGCACTCACCAACCCACCCACTCACCCATGCATCCACGCACCAATCAATCCACCCACTCACCCGCTCACCGACTCACTCACCGAACTCACCCATCCACCCACTCACCGACTCACCCACCAACGCACTCACAAACCCACACGCTCACCCACCCACCTACCCACTCAAACTCCCCCATCCAATCTCCCAATCACCCACTCAATCAATCACCCTCCCACTCACCCACCCAATCACCTAACCACCCACCCACTCACCCACACACTCACGCACTCACCCACCAATCCACTCACACACCCACCCACCTACTCACCCACCCACTGACCCACCCACTCACCCACTCACCCACTCACCCACTCACCCACTCACCCACTCACCCACGCACCCACGCACCCACGCGCCCACTCACCCACTCACCCACCCACCTACCCACTCAAACTCCCCCATCCAATCTCCCAATCACCCACTCAATCAATCACCCTCCCACTCACCCACCCAATCACCTAACCACCCACCCACTCACCCACACACTCACTCACGCATCCACTCACCCACCTACTTAACCAACCACTTAACCAATCATCCACTCACCCAACCACCCACTCATTACACCCACTCACCCACCCACTCACTCATTCACCCACTTACCCCATCACCCACCAACTCACCTACCCACCCACTTACCCAAACACTCACCAACCCACCAACACACCCATGCACCCACTCACCCATCCACCCACTCACCCACTCACCCATCCACCCACTCACCCACCCACTCACCCGCTCACCGACTCACTCACCCACTCACCAACCCACCCACTCACTCACACACTCACCCACTCACACACCCACCCACCCAATCACCCACTTAACCAACCACCTATTCACCCGCCCACTCATACACCCACCCATCCACTCACTCACCCACCAACTCACCGATCCACCCACTCAACCATCCACCCACTCACCTACTCACCCACCAACGCACTCACAAACCCACACGTTCACCCAAACCACTCACCCACCCTCTTACATGCCCACCAACCCACCCACTCACCCACCTTCCCACTCACCCACCTTCCCACTCACCCACTCACCCACCTTTTCACTCACCCACTCACCCACCTTCACACTCACCCACTCACCCACCTTCCCAATCACCCACTCACCCACCCACTCACCCACTCACCCACCCACTCATCCATTCACCCACCCACCCACCCACTCATCCATTCACCTACCCACCCACCCACTCATCCATTCACCCACCCACTCATCCATTCACCCACCCACCCACGCACCCACTCACCAACGCACCCATCCACCCACTCAACCACCCATTCAACAACCCACTCACTCTCCCACCGACTCACCTATCCACAAACCCACCAACCAACCCACACACCTACCCACCCACTCACCCACCCACTCATCCGCCCACCCACTCACACACCCACCTACTCACCCATCCACCCAGCCACCCACCGGCTCACCCTCTCAACCACCCACAAACTCTTACACCCACTCATTGACCCACTCATTGACCCACTCACTCACTCACACACTCACCCACTCATCCACACACCCACTCATCCACACACCCACTCATGCACCCACCCACCCACTCACCCACCCACTCACCCACCCACTTAACCAACCAACCACCCACTCATACACCCACTCACTCATTCACCCACCCAATCACCCACCAACTCACCTACCCATCCACTTACTCAACTACTCACCGACCCAGCCACCCACTCACACACTTACCCACGCACTCACCAACCCACCCACTCACCCATGCATCCACGCACCAATCAATCCACCCACTCACCCGCTCACCGACTCACTCACCGAACTCACCCATCCACCCACTCACCGACTCACCCACCAACGCACTCACAAACCCACACGCTCACCCAAACCACTCACCCACCCTCTCACATGCTCACCCACTCACCCACTCACCCTCCCACCCATTCAACCTATCACCCAGCCACTCACCCACTCACCCACCCACCCACCCACACACACACACTCACCCACCTACTCACCCACTCACCCACCCACTCACCCACCCACACACTCACCCACTCACCCACTCACCCATCCACTCACACACCCACTCATCCACTCACCCACCGACTCACCCACCCTCTCACATGCGCAAACACTCAACCTCCCACAAATTCAACCTATCACCCAGCCACTCACTCACCCACCCACCCACCCACACACTCACCCACTCACCCACCCTCTCACATGCCCACCCAGTCACCCACCCACCCACTCACCCACTCACCCACCCACTCACCCACTCACCCACTCACCCACCCACTCATCCACTCACCCACTCATCCACTCACCCACCCATCCACTCACCCACCCATCCACTCACCCACCCACCCACTCACTCATCCACTCACCACCCACTCATCCGCTAACCAACCCACTCATTAGCTAACCAACCCACTCATCCGCTAACCAACCCACTCATCCACTCACTCATCCACACATCCACTCACCCACCCACCCACCGACCCACCCAACCAATCACACACCCACCCACCCATCCACCCATTCACCCACCCACCCACTCCCCCACCCACCCACCCACTCCCCCACCCAACCATCCACCCATTCACCCAACCATCCACCCATTCACCCACCCACACAACCAATCAACAACCCACTAACTCTCCCACTCACCCACCCACGCACCCACACAACCAATCACACACCCACTCACCCACCCATTCACCCACCCATCCACCCACTCACCCAGCAATTCACCCACTCACCCATTCACCCAACTACCCACTTACCCACCCATTCACCCACTCACCCACTCGCCCATCCATCCATTCACCCACCCACTCACCCACCCACCAACTCACTCATTGACCCACCCACTCACACACTCACACACCCACCCACTCACCCACCCACTTAACCAACCACCCATTCATCCACCCACTCATCAACCCACCCACTCACCCACCCACACACTCACCCACTCACCCACTCACCCACCCACTCATCCACTCACACACCCACTCATCCACTCACCCACCGACTCACCCACCCTCTCACATGCTCAAACACTCAACCTCCCACAAATTCAACCTATCACCCAGCCACTCACTCACCCACCCACCCACACACTCACCCACCTACTCACCCACTCACCCACCCTCTCACATGCCCACCCAGTCACCCACCCACCCACTCACCCACTCACCCACCCACTCACCCACTCACCCACTCATCCACCCACTCATCCACTCACCCACTCATCCACTCACCCACCCATCCACTCACCCACCCATCCACTCACCCACCCACTCACTCATCCACTCACCACCCACTCATCCGCTAACCAACCCACTCATTAGCTAACCAACCCACTCATCCGCTAACCAACCCACTCATCCACTCACTCATCCACACATCCACTCACCCACCAGCCCACCGACCCACCCAACCAATCACACACCCACCCACCCATCCACCCATTCACCCATCCACCCACTCACTCCCCCACCCAACCATCCACCCATTCACCCAACCATCCACCCATTCACCCACCCACCCAACCAATCAACAACCCACTAACTCTCCCACTCACCCACCCACGCACCCACACAACCAATCACACACCCACTCACCCACCCATTCACCCACCCATCCACCCACTCACCCAGCAATTCACCCACTCACCCATTCACCCAACTACCCACTTACCCACCCATTCACCCACTCACCCACTCGCCCATCCATCCATTCACCCACCCACTCACCCACCCACCAACTCACTCATTGACCCACCCACTCACACACTCACACACCCACCCAATCACCCACCCACTTAACCAACCACCCATTCATCCACCCACTCATCAACCCACCCGCTCACCCACACCACTCACCCACCCACCCACTCACCCACCCACACACTCACCCACTCACCCACTCACCCACCCACGCACCCACGCACCCACCCACCAACGCACCCACCCACTCAACCATCCATTCAACCACCCACTCACTCTCCCACCCACTCACCTATCCACCAACCCACCCACTAACCCACCCACTCATCCGCCCACCCGCCCACCCACTCACACACCCACCTACTCACCCATCCACCCAGCCACCCACTTACCCACCGGCTCACCCTCTCAACCACCCACAAACTCTTACACCCACTCATTGACCCACTCACTCACACACTCACCCACTCACACACCCACCCATTCACTCACCCACCCACTCACCCGCCCACTTAACCAACCACCCACCCACTCATCCACCCACCCACCCACTCATCCACCCACCCACTCACTCACTCACCCACCCACTCACCGATCCACCCACTCAACCATCCACCCACCCACTCACCCACCCGCTTAACCAACCACCCACTCATCCACACACCCACTCATGCACCCACCCACTCATACACCCACCCACTCACCCACCAACTTAACCAACCAACCACCCACTCATACACCCACTCACTTATTCACCCACCCAATCACCCACCAACTCACCTACCCATCCACTTACTCAACCACTCACCGACCCACCCACCCACTCACCCACTTACCCACGCACTCACCAACCCACCCACTCACCCATGCATTCACTCACCCATCCACCCACTCACCGGCTCACCGAATCACTCACCCACTCACCTATCCACCAACCCACCCACTCACCCACCCACCCACTCACACACTCACACACCCACCCACCCACCCACCCATTCCCTCACCCACCAACTCACCGATCCACCCACTCAACCATCCACCCACTCAACCATCCATCCACTCAACCATCCACCCACTCACCCACCAACCCACTCAACAACCCACCCACACACACCCACCTACTCACCCACCCTCTCACATGCCCACCCACTCACCCACTCACCCACCCACCCACTCACCCAGCCACTCACCCACTCACCCACCCACACATTCACCCACCATCTCACATGCCCACCCACTCACCCACCGACCCACTCACACACCCACTCATTCACTCATCCACCCACTCACCCACTTACTCACCCACTCACCCACCCTTTCACATGCTCACCCACTCACCCACTCACCCTCCCACCCATTCAACCTATCACCCAGCCACTCACCCACTCACCCACCCACCCACACACTCACCCACCTACTAACCCACTCACCCACCCTATCACATGCCCACCCACTCACCCACTCACTCACCCACCCACTCATTCACTCACCCACCCACTCACCCGCCCACTTAACCAACCACCCACCCACTCACTCACCCACCCACTCACCAATCCACACACTCAACCATCCACCCACCCACTCACCCACCCACTTAATCAACCACCCACTCATCCACACATCCACTCATGCACCCACCCACCCACTCACCCACCCACTCACCCACCCACTCACCCACCCACTTAACCAACCAACCACCCACTCATACACCCACTCACTTATTCACCCACCCAATCACCCACCAACTCACCTACCCATCCACTTACTCAACCACTCACCGACCAACCCACCCACTCACCCACTTACCCACGCACTCACCAACCCACCCACTCACCCATGCATTCACTCACCCATCCACGCACTCACCCGCTCACCGAATCACTCACCCACTCACCTATCCACCAACCCACCCACTCACCCACCCACCCACCCACTCACACACTCACACACCCACCCACCCACCCACTCACCCACCCACTTGACCAACCACCCATTCACCCACCCACTCATACACCCACCCACCCATTCCCTCACCCACCAACTCACCGATCCACCCACTCAACCATCCACCCACTCACCTACTCACCCACCAACGCACTCACAAACCCACACGTTCACCCAAACCACTCACCCACCCTCTTACATGCCCACCAACCCACCCACTCACCCACCTTCCCACTCACCCACTCACCCACCTTTTCACTCACCCACTCACCCACCTTCACACTCACCCACTCACCCACCTTCCCAATCACCCACTCACCCACCCACTCACCCACTCACCCACCCACTCATCCATTCACCCACCCACCCACCCACTCATCCATTCACCCACCCACCCACCCACTCATCCATTCACCCACCCACTCATCCATTCACCCACCCACCCACGCACCCACTCACCAACGCACCCATCCACCCACTCAACCACCCATTCAACAACCCACTCACTCTCCCACCGACTCACCTATCCACAAACCCACCACCCAACCCACACACCTACCCACCCACTCACCCACCCACTCATCCGCCCACCCGCCCACCCACTCACACACCCACCTACTCACCCATCCACCCAGCCACCCACTTACCCACCGGCTCACCCTCTCAACCACCCACAAACTCTTACACCCACTCATTGACCCACTCACTCACACACTCACCCACTCACACACCCACCCATTCACTCACCCACCCACTCACCCGCCCACTTAACCAACCACCCACCCACTCATCCACCCACCCACTCATCCACCCACCCACCCACTCACTCACTCACCCACCCACTCACCGATCCACCCACTCAACCATCCACCCACCCACTCACCCACCCGCTTAACCAACCACCCACTCATCCACACACCCACTCATGCACCCACCCACTCATGCACCCACCCACTCACCCACCAACTTAACCAACCAACCACCCACTCATACACCCACTCACTTATTCACCCACCCAATCACCCACCAACTCACCTACCCATCCACTTACTCAACCACTCACCGACCCACCCACCCACTCACCCACTTACCCACGCACTCACCAACCCACCCACTCACCCATGCATTCACTCACCCATCCACCCACTCACCGGCTCACCGAATCACTCACCCACTCACCTATCCACCAACCCACCCACTCACCCACCCACCCACTCACACACTCACACACCCACCCACCCACCCACTCACCCACCCACTTGACCAACCACCCATTCACCCACACACTCATACACCCACCCACCCATTCCCTCACCCACCAACTCACCGATCCACCCACTCAACCATCCACCCACTCAACCATCCATCCACTCAACCATCCACCCACTCACCCACCAACCCACTCACCAACCCACCCACACACACCCACCTACTCACCCACCCTCTCACATGCCCACCCACTCACCCACTCACCCACCCACCCACTCACCCACTCACCCAGCCACTCACCCACTCACCCACCCACACACTCACCTACCTACTCACCCACTCATTCACTCATCCACCCACTCACCCACTTACTCACCCACTCACCCACCCTTTCACATGCTCACCCACTCACCCACTCACCCTCCCACCCATTCAACCTATCACCCAGCCACTCACCCACTCACCCACCCACCCACACACTCACCCACCTACTAACCCACTCACCCACCCTATCACATGCCCACCCACTCACCCACTCACCCACTCACTCACCCACCCACTCATTCACTCACCCACCCACTCACCCGCCCACTTAACCAACCACCCACCCACTCACTCACCCACCCACTCACCAATCCACACACTCAACCATCCACCCACCCACTCACCCACCCACTTAATCAACCACCCACTCATCCACACACCCACTCATGCACCCACCCACCCACTCACCCACCCACTCACCCACCCACTTAACCAACCAACCACCCACTCATACACCCACTCACTTATTCACCCACCCAATCACCCACCAACTCACCTACCCATCCACTTACTCAACCACTCACCGACCAACCCACCCACTCACCCACTTACCCACGCACTCACCAACCCACCCACTCACCCATGCATTCACTCACCCATCCACCCACTCACCCGCTCACCGAATCACTCACCCACTCACCTATCCACCAACCCACCCACTCACCCACCCACCCACTCACACACTCACACACCCACCCACCCACCCACTCACCCACCCACTTGACCAACCACCCATTCACCCACCCACTCATACACCCACCCACCCATTCCCTCACCCACCAACTCACCGATCCACCCACTCAACCATCCACCCACTCAACCATCCATCCACTCAACCATCCACCCACTCACCCACCAACCCACTCACCAACCCACCCACACACACCCACCTACTCACCCACCCTCTCACATGCCCACCCACTCACCCACTCACCCACCCACCCACTCACCCACTCACCCAGCCACTCACCCACTCACCCACCCACACACTCACCTACCTACTCACCCACTCATTCACTCATCCACCCACTCACCCACTTACTCACCCACTCACCCACCCTTTCACATGCTCACCCACTCACCCACTCACCCTCCCACCCATTCAACCTATCACCCAGCCACTCACCCACTCACCCACCCACCCACACACTCACCCACCTACTAACCCACTCACCCACCCTATCACATGCCCACCCACTCACCCACTCACTCACCCACCCACTCATTCACTCACCCACCCACTCACCCGCCCACTTAACCAACCACCCACCCACTCACTCACCCACCCACTCACCAATCCACACACTCAACCATCCACCCACCCACTCACCCACCCACTTAATCAACCACCCACTCATCCACACACCCACTCATGCACCCACCCACCCACTCACCCACCCACTCACCGACCCACTTAACCAACCAACCACCCACTCATACACCCACTCACTTATTCACCCACCCAATCACCCACCAACTCACCTACCCATCCACTTACTCAACCACTCACCGACCAACCCACCCACTCACCCACTTACCCACGCACTCACCAACCCACCCACTCACCCATGCATTCACTCACCCATCCACCCACTCACCCGCTCACCGAATCACTCACCCACTCACCTATCCACCAACCCACCCACTCACCCACCCACCCACCCACCCACTCACACACTCACACACCCACCCACCCACCCACCCACTCACCCACCCACTTGACCAACCACCCATTCACCCACCCACTCATACACCCACCCACCCATTCCCTCACCCACCAACTCACCGATCCACCCACTCAACCATCCACCCACTCAACCATCCATCCACTCAAACATCCACCCACTCACCCACCAACCCACTCACCAACCCACCCACCCACACACACCCACCTACTCACCCACCCTCTCAAATGCCCACCCACTCACCCACCCACACACTCACCCACTCACCCAGCCACTCACCCACTCACCCACCCACACACTCACCCACCTACTCACCCACTCACCCACCATCTCACATGCCCACCCACTCACCCACCGACCCACTCACACACCCACTCATCCACTCACCCACTCATTCACTCATCCACCCACTCACCCACTTACTCACCCACTCACCCACTCACCCTCCCACCAATTCAACCTATCACCCAGCCACTCACCCACTCACCCACCCACCCACACACTCACCCACCTACTAACCCACTCACCCACCCTATCACATGCCCACCCACTCACCCACTCACCCACCCACTCATCCACTCACCCACCCACTCACCCACCCACTCATCCACTCACCCACCCACTCATCCACTCACCCACCCACTCATCCACTCACCCACCCACTCATTCACTCACCCACCCACTCATCCACTCACCCACCCACCCACCGACCCACCCACCCAACCAATCACACACCCACTCACCCACCCATTCACCCACCCACCCATTCACCCACCCACTCACCCATCCATTCACCCACCCACCCACTCACGCACCCAACCACTCTCCCACCCACTCACCCACTCACTCACCCACACACTCACCCACCCATTCACCCACCCATCCACCCACTCACCCACCCACTCACCCACCCATTCACCCGCTCACCCACTCATCCACCCATTCACCCACTGACCCACTCACCGACCCACTCACCCATCCATCCATTCACCCACTCACTCACTCACTCAACCACCCATTCACCCACCCACACACTCACCCACTCACCCACCCACACACTCACCCACCTACTCACCCACTCACCCACCATCTCACATGCCCACCCACCGACCCACTCACACACCCACTCATCCACTCACCCACTCATTCACTCATCCACCCACTCACCCACTTACTCACCCACTCACCCACTCACCCACTCACCCTCCCACCAATTCAACCTATCACCCAGCCACTCACCCACTCACCCACCCACCCACACACTCACCCACCTACTAACCCACTCACCCACCCTATCACATGCCCACCCACTCACCCACTCACCCACCCACTCATCCACTCACCCACCCACTCACCCACTCACCCACCCACTCATCCACTCACCCACCCACTCATCCACTCACCCACCCACTCATCCACTCACCCACCCACTCATCCACTCACCCACCCACCCACCGACCCACCCACCCAACCAATCACACACCCACTCACCCACCCATTCACCCACCCACCCATTCACCCACCCACTCACCCATCCATTCACCCACCCACCCACTCACGCACCCAACCACTCTCCCACCCACTCACCCACTCACTCACCCACACACTCACCCACCCATTCACCCACCCATCCACCCACTCACCCACCCACTCACCCGCTCACCCACTCATCCACCCATTCACCCACTCACCCACTCACCCACCCACTCACCCATCCATCCATTCACCCACTCACTCACTCAACCACCCATTCACCCACCCACTCACCAACCCACCCGCTCACCCAAACCACTCACCCACTCACTCATACACTCACCCACACACTTATTCACTCGCCCACCCAACCACCCACCAACTCACCTACCCACCCACTCACTCAACCACTCACTGACCCACCCACTCACCAACCTACCCACACACTCACCCACCCACTCGCCCACCCACCCACCCACGCACCCACCCACCCACGCACCCACCCACTCACCCACCCACCCACTCGCCCACCCACCCACTCGCTCACCCACCCACTCGCTCACCCACCCACTCACCCACTCTCCCACCCACCTATCCACTCACCCACCCACCCACCTATCCACTCACCCACCCACCCACTCACCCACTCACCCACCCACTAACCCACCCACCCACCTACTCATACATCAGCCGATTTCTTCTCTGGCCCCATTCATTCGGCACACGAGGGGGTGGGTGGCCAGCACTACGCCTGGCCTTTGATCCCCTGTTGCGATGTTTACACACCGCACCAGGCACTCATTCGCGGCTGAGTCGACTTAGGGGAGAACCATGGCCGATGCAGATAATCGTCACTGGTGTTGGCTGTGATTGGGAATCTAACTCGCGTCGTTCTAACCACTGCACTACTGCTCTCTACCCACTCATACACAACATTCCATCTCTTCACTAGTCCATGCCACTCACCCACTCACTCACCCACTCACACTCAACCACTGACTCACCCATCAGCCCATCTCTTTACGAGCCCATATCACTAACTCACACACACACCTATTCACTCACCCACTGACTCACTCATCAGCCCATCTCTTTACGAGCCCATATCACTAACTCACACACACACCTATTCACTCACCCACTCACTCACCTATCAGCCCATCTCGTATCTTGTCTAAGCCACTGACTCACTCACAAAAATACAAAGACAAAAATCCCCGTATAGCCTTAACAGACTGTTGGGACAAACGCTGTTACCGAGAACCTTTCAAGGCCGGCACGGCATACACGTGGGTGGGTGGCCAACAATACGCCCGACCGCCTTTGTCTTGCCAGTGTTGATGTTTACACTCCGCTCCAGCTACTCATTTGAGGCTGAGTCGACCCAGGGGAAGCCCATAACTGGTTCAGATAATCGTCACTGGTATTGGCCATAAGCGGGAAATCGAAATCGGGTCACAGCGCGCTAACCGCTACACTACCGCTCCCCACGCAGACACCCCCATTCACGCAGACACACCCATTCACGCAGACACACCCATTCACACAGACACACCCATTCACGCACACCAAATGATACAACATTCCGTCTCTTATGTAGCCCATTTCATTCACCCACTCACTCACCCCTCAGTCAATCTATTTTGTCGCACATGCTGCGCCCGTTTAACAGATGCTGTTAAACACACACGCCAACTTACACACCCAAAACCCACCCACACACACCCCTGTACATCATAACGCACCCACCCACAGACCCACAGCCAGGGAGATGAGCAGTAGGCCGATCTCAAGGCGTTAAACACAACGGCAAAGACCGAGGAAGGTCACCACGTCGCCAGGTTAGTTCCCCTTCCACTGACACCACGCTCGCGGAGTTGATTGAAGTTAAAACAGTCGTGATTTTGTTTGTTGTTGTTGTATTGAGATTTCTCCTTTCGTCAAAGCATCGACATCATCCTCGTCAGCAGTAGTCATATGACAAACAATCCACTGCTGGGTGATTTCACGGAAGTTAACAATTCGCCCTCAGGCCAAAACAAGATCTAATAACGCTCAATACCATCGTTAGATCTCACCGTTGGATGTCATCATTATATTACATCATTATATTCCATCGTTGAATTTAATCGTCAGATCTCATCATTGGAGCCCATCCGTCTGCCGCTCATCCATCCGCGCAGTGATCAGTGTTAGGTATGGGGCCCCTTCTACTGTGACTTTTAGAGCAATATTCATAAAAACACGACGAACCTTTCCCAACGCGGCTTCATCCAACGCGTTTTTCAGCTCTACACGGTTTACTTAGTGAGGTCTGTTGTCTGGAACACGGAGGTGATGATTCGGCTCTGCACTGTTTACATAGTGAGGTGTGTTATTTGGGACATGGATGTGATGATTCGACACTGCATTGATTACCTAGTGAGGTCTGTTATTTGGAACATGGATGTGATGATTCGACTCCACACTGTTTACTTAGCGAGGTCTGTTATTTCGAACACGGATGTGATGATTCGGCTCCACAGTTTACCTCGTGAGGTCTGTTATTTGGAACACGGATGTGATAATTCGGCTTTGCACTGTTTACCTAGTGAGGTCTGTTATTTCGAACACGGATGTGATGATTCGGCTCCACACTGTTTAACCAGTGAGGTTTGTTGTCTGGAACACGCAGGTGATGCTTCGGCTCTACGCAGTTTGACACGGCTAAGATTCTCATCTCAGCCCCCCCCCACACCCCTTCTTCCCTTTCATTTCCCTCCCCTGCAAGCACATTTCGTTCTCCTATAACACCGCCTGTTTTCAGAACAAGTGTTGGATATAACGCGATGCGAATTGGCTACAAAACAATCGAGTGAATGGAACTACGTCACGCGAGTAGGAATAAGTGCGAGTACGGCTGCCTCAGCGTAGCGTCGTAACGCAAGTCATTTGGATGCTGCTGGATGCTTCTTAATGCTACCCACGTGCCTCAGTCTTTGTTCAACCTGCGTATGCATCTCCCGCGTTATCTCGGACTGTGTTTTACCCCCTATATAACATATTATTTATTATAACGCGATTTTTCCATAACGCGTTGTACCGCAGCAACGCAACAATCACAGACGTGTACGCTACTCACGATCGTCGTCCAAATGATGGTCGGGCTGTAAGAAGTCCCAAATGCTTCCAGCAGGTCCCCTTTTTGAGCGGCTCTCGCCCCGAATTGTTCCGCGTTCACGACCTGTGTTTCCCTCGCGGATGTTTGTATGTTGGGTTCTTAAACAATTAAAAATAAATCTCATCACCACGTCGACAAAGTAGTACTGTGAGCGTTCTGCGTCCGTTGTAAGGTGTGAATGAATCGACCGTGAGAACGATTTAATGAACGTGAACTTTTTTTTCGGTGTGATACTCTAACACACTCAATGCGCCACAACAACGCAAATGTTCACACATCCACCGCATGCATCTTCGCCATCCGGTCGTTGAGGACATCAGGCATACGGATGCCTAGATGGCGGATCGTTAATGCTCAAGTGACAGTGTTAGAGGAGCTCGCCCGGGGCTGGGAATTCAGTGTTGAGGTGAAATTGAAAAATAGTATACACACGCACACGCAATTGCTCGAAAAATAATAAGGAACGGAAAGACAGAAATACTCATAATAATGGCTTGACGAAGACATTAGAAGAGATTGGTGCCAGAAATATGTGGCCACTTCTTGAGAATATTCTCACAACACGGAGGAAAGTGGATACATGTGACGAATGTGCAGTGGACACCTACTACGGTCTATCTGCCCATATATCGTGATGATGATGCATGGCACTATACACTACACTATACACTACATACTACTGTACACTAAACAATTATAAGCTACGCTATACACTAAACTGTTAAATACATAACTATGATGCGTACTCTTGGTTCTTTCGGTAAAGTCACATAGGTAAAGAAAATAAAAAATAAAAGATAAAAAAATCACGACGTTTCGATTTCAACACAAACAATCATCATCAGGTCTGACAACCACAGCAATAAATTTTACTGAAGTGGGAGAGAAGCCGGAATCAAGGGGGTTTATACTGGGCATGGTGGGCGGGGATGTAGGTGCGCGAGGAGGGGGATAGTGGGGATAGACCGATTGCTGCCAAAACGGATGGCACTCACAACAAAATAGCCACACTGCTGAGTGCTGAGTATGTAATTAACTCGGTGAAATAGACTTGTATCCGGTAAATAAGATGGAACAACTATGAACTGTTAAATTTTACTTGGTTAATAACATGTTTCCAATGATTGCTCAATTTGTATCCGTCCTCTCGGTTGAAGTTATGTCTATGTTTGTATATCTGGATGGCTTCATGAACAAATCTTTGATGGTAGCCAGACGGCTTGCAGAGCACTTTGGTCTCATGAGAGCCCACAGCGTTGTAGCAGTGATCAGCCACGGCGGAAGAGTTAGTGTGGCTATTTTGTTGTGAGTGCCACCATCCGTTTTGGCGGCAATCAATTACATCCTCAGCACTCAGCAGTTTGGCTATTTTGTTGTGATTGCCATCAGATTTGGCGGCAATCGGTCTATCCCCACTATCCCCCTCCTCGCGCACCTACAGCCCCGCCCACTTCCCCCCCCCCCACCACCATGCCCAGTATAAACCCCTTGACTCCGGCTTCTCTCCCACTTCAGTAAAATTTCTTGCTGTGGTTGCTAAACCTGATGATGATTGCTTATATTGCAATCGAAACGTCGTGATTTAATTTATTTATTTTTAATTTTTTATTTTCTTTACCTACGTGACTTTACCGAAAGAACCAAGAGTATGGATCCTTGCAGTCACGAAAACTTCAAATCTAGAAACAACTATGATGTGCCACTACTTGAGCATATTGGCACTCCAAGACAGAGGACACTGAAAACAACACATGACGAAATATGCATTGAACATCGACTACGGGGCTATCTGATGGTGGCCACCATCAGAGATTTGTTCATGAAGCCATCCAGATATACAAACACAGACAAAACTTTAATCGAGAAGATGGATTCAGATTTATCAATCATTGTAAGGATGTGATAAAGTTTTAACTGCTATAATTTTCACTCACCCACCCATGTGTCTTGTTGTCCATTTACTTGCTAATTTCTCCAGCCCCACCCATCCATGCACGCCACAAACCCTCCTCTCCCCTGTGAACTCCTACAGCCAAACTCCTTCCCCTCCCTTCCTTGGGTGTGTATATAAACACCTATATATACACCTGCATATACAAACATACAGTATGCACAGGTGTTTATATATATACAGGTTTATATATATATATACACACACAAGTGTTTATGTATAGGTGTGTGTATATATACAGGTGTGTGTGTATATGGATATATACAGGTGTGTGTATATGGATATATACAGGTGTGTGTATATATGTGTAGTGACGTTAAGGGTGTCACTATGGTGTTAGCGCCAGGCACTGTCATAAGAGTGCTACTGTGCGTCTGGAACCTCTCTCTGGGGCCAGAGTGAATACGGCATGCGAACGGGCCCGAGGGGGCATAGTCCTGGTGACGGCCTGAGAGAGGACAAGTCAGGACATGGTAGTCTGGGTGAACCCGAGAGGGCACGTGACTGGGACAGCATAGGGAGAGGGGCCCATTGGGGGCTTGAGGGACACGTGATGCTCGGTCGACATTCTTCGCGACAGGTCTCGAAGGGGGCATGGTCGAAGACGGAGCGAGGCCATGTTCAGGAGCATAAAGGAGCAGTCCCGAGAGCATTCTTGGCTGTTCTCTGGAATCAACCCTTGGCGCTATGTCTCTCCGATCTTCGGTCTTCGCTCTGCATCGTGGGTCAGTCAGCACGTTACTGACCTCTGCCTCTGCCAACCATCGAGAGAGAGGCGCCAATCCTCCGCAGTCACGCGCCGAGGATGGGTGGCGCGAGGTGGCCAGCCGCCTCGACCTGCTCCTCATCACCATTGGCCAGCTGGTCGCACAACTCTCCGCGTCCTCGCCTGTCGTCCCTGAGACGGCTCGACAGAGCAGCCACCTGCGGCGGCAGTTCCCCCGGCGGGGACCACGCGATCGTCGCCTGCCATTTCACCTGCAGACGGTGCGGCGTGAACGACGGCCACCATTTGAGTGGGGCGCGGGATGACTCAAAAGACGCACCGTGTACGGCAGTGCTGGAAGGAGCCGCATGCTGACACCGACGACTGCCTCCCATCTGGGAATTTGTGGCGGCGGGAGGCGATTGGACAGCGTTTCGTCATCACTTTGAGGCGGCTTGGTTGTCCGTCGGGTGGATGAAAGAGGAGGCCCTTCTGACAGCCCTCGACGACGATGCATTGCCGGTGTTCTGGGCCATCCCGGAAAGTGATCAGTCGACCATCCAGTAGGCATTCACTCAGATGGCGGCCATCTTCAACCCTCCATACAGCGCCTGCAGAATATTTTTGCAGCGGAAGCAAGGGGAGGCCGAGACGCCTCTCGCTTTTCACAGCGCACTGCTGGCATTAGGACAAGAGGCATATCCCCACATGGACCGGGCGGCACTTGACGCCTTGGAGGTGGAAAGGCTGCTATCATTGGTGCAGGAGTTGGGAGTCGTGCAGACGATCGATCACCGAGAACAATGAGTTGACATCCTGAAGGGTGGCCTGGTGGATTCAAGCACATGAGAAAATGAAGCAATGGCCCAAGGTGGCGGCTTGGATGGGGGACCCCGAAAGGGCAGAAGGGCCCACGTTGTAGGATATGGAGCTGGTGTTGGCGTTGTACGGCCGGGGCCCGTGCGGGAGAGGCGTCAGGGGATGGCCGCCAGATTGGGGTTGGCGAGAGGAGGAGCCCCCTCCACCCTCGAGACCAACAGCCACCTGCTGCAGGTGTGGCCGGCCAGGCCACGTCGCAAGAGAATGCCGAGGTGTCGGCGACACCACCGACTGCTCCCCAAGCCCCACAGGATCCGAGCCTCTGTTGCCGGGAAAATATTTAGAGGTTGCCTCATGTGAGGGATCAGAGGCTGGAGCCTGGGCCCTATCTGGAAGCCCCTGGAACCTGCTAGTGGGTTCGAGAAGGGAGGTGCGGCCAGGGCGGAGCCAGGCCGTGCTAGGAGCATAAAAGGGGCTGAGAGCGGGGAGCTCGAGGCTGCCAGTTCTGGGATTGGATCGTCTCGTCATTGCTGTCGTCTCGTCACCATCGTCGCTGCCGTCTTCGCTCGATATTGTGCTGCTAGATGGTTGTTGGCTGTCTTCGTTGGCGCCGTCAATGTTAGACGTCTAGTGTTGTGTATAGGCTAGTGCCTGTAGAGGGTGCAGGCGAGATCATGAGTGTTCAATAAAGAAGGTGCCTCTACAAACCTCATCTCCGACGCACTCACACTACAAATATACAGGTGTGTGATTATATACAGTTGTTCATCTGGCAACAAAACTGACACCTTTTTTACAAGGAGTCATGTTTGCATTGACCACAATACCTGCGGTCGGAATGCAAACAAAAACACAACTCTGATATAATGTATGCACTGTCCTTGAAAATGATTGGTCCACACCCGAGACAGCTTTTCTTAGAGCCTAGTCTCACATGGTGTTGGACCAGATGACGCCAAAAGGCGTGGGGGGTGGGAGGAGTGAGGCTGGGTGGGGAGGGGCTGGTCACCCCGTGGTGCCCTTATAAAACTCAACGATTAACCTACTCACGCCTCACAGTCGGCCATATTTGCGGAATACACCACGTCGCCATTGACCCTGGCCATTGACCGAGCAACCCATCGTTCCTACCAGCTCCCTCCGCAGGAATGTGTTAAATATGTATGTAAATTAAAGCTCTAAGAGAGCTCAGAAAGAGCTATCGCCACATGGAGGTGGAAGAGGATGGCAAGAATATAATATATACACAGGTGTTTATATATAAGTAATGCGAGCGTATGCTGGGCTTCGCCGCCCCAGCCCCTAAGCCAACCAGGCGCCACGAACCATCGGGGGCAGGGTTTAAGGGCGGAGCCCGCGGGCGTTAGGGGGTGGTATTATCTGGAAAGTTCTTAAGGGGTGTGGCGAAGGGCGGAGTCTGGGTGACGTGGGAAGAGGATATAAGGGGAGCCGGAAGGGGCTCGTGGTTTCAATTGGTGGAAGCTGCAAGCTGGGCCACGTCAGGGGTCTCCGCGAGCCATCGGCCACGTGGCGACGCGGAGACGGCTCCCAGCGCGCCGTCTGCCAGCTGTGCGCAGGAGCAGAGAAGCGAGAGAGCGGCGCGAGAGCGGGACGTCAGCTCCCGCGACGTGCCGCGGAACGACCAGGAGAGCGGAACGCGAGCTGTCCAAATAACGAAGAAATAAAGAGACGGAGACACAGTCGCTTGTCGTCGACCTGTTTTATTACATATATATGCTGGTGTTTGTATAAATACAGGTATTTGGATATATACAGGTGTTTGTATATTTCCATGTATTTATATATGTAGTTCCTGAAAGTACGCGTCACGCGCGGAGGTCGGTGTGCGCGCACGCGGCGTACAGTGGGAGCAAATAAGGACGCAGTGCGCTGATTGGCCGAGAGGGTGTTGTTGTCGCGGAGTGGCGCCGCATTGTCTGGAAAAACATGTCAAGTGGCAGCGGGGGGCTGGGGGCGAGTGGCGTCGCGGGGGATGCCCCTGATTAATTGGGGATTAATTGGCTCTGGGATAAAGACAAGAGTTTTTGGAGGAGACGGGAGTTCGCGCCTGGGAGGAGACAGAGGATGGAAGAGTTGGAGCAGCAGAGCTAATAACAGTATAGGGTAGCAGTGGAGAAGCGTAGGGTAGCAGTGGAGAAGTGTAGGGTAGCAATGGAGAAGTGTAGAGTAACAGTGAGACGACGAAGCCAGTAGGAAGCGGCTGGAGTGTGGGAAGAGAAGCTAATGTCGTTACGACAGAGTGGGACGGCGGAGCTGATAAAGAGCAGCCGAACTGTGGCGGAGAGAGTGGAGAGGAGAGTCGACGGAGAAGTGATGGGGAGCGAGTGAGGCCGGCAGAACGCGGCGAGCGAGTGGAGAGCGCGGAGGAGAACTGTGGATTGGTGTTACAAGAGGAACGTTGAGCGATGTTGGATGGAGGAGTGTTGATCGAAATACGTGAAATAAAGGAAAGAGGAAAGACAGAAGCTGTCGTGTCGGTTCGAGCACTACATATACATGGGTGTATATATATATAGATGTGTGTATGTATAGGTGTGTAAAGCAGGGTGTTTTAAAAAGATAGACCCGATTTAAAAGCAGTACTGCTTTGAAATTGGGTCTTTTTAAAACACCCTGTAGAAACACAAAGGTTTGTGTAAATATGTATATATGTGGGGAGCAGTGGCATAGGGATTAGTGCGCTAAGCTACACTACAAATCCGGCCGCACGAGTTCGATTCCCGCTCATGGCCAACACCAGTGACCGGTCCAGGGCCTCCCCTAGGTCGACTCAGCCTCAAATTAGTACCTGTGTGGTTTGAAGTAAACATCGCGGCCACGTGTGGTGGTGGCCACCCACCCCCCAGTGTGTGCTGGCTAACAATACTTGCCCCAACAGTCCGTTAAAGGCTATACGGGTGATCTTTGTCCTTGTTTATATGTGTGTGTTTTTTACCGTATAGGGAGGGACGTGTCCAACACTAACCTATTGACTGTTCTCAAAAATGTTGTTACCTTTAGCCATTGTCTACTGTAAGTCGCGCGTCCATATTTACGTCTCATTGTCTTTACAATCCGGCAACTCCCCGCCACTGAGTTGATTCTATAGTGCAGTGTTCAGACTGTGGCGCAGTGTTGATTCTATCGGGCAGTGTTGAGTGTATGGGGCGTTGTCGAGTCTATGGGTAGCAGTGTTGAGTCAGGGGTGCAGTGTAGCATCTGTGGTTTCGTGTGAGTCTGTGGACAGTGTTGAGTCTATGGGCAGCGTTTATTATATAGGTCTCTATGTCAGTCTATGGGTCTGTGTGAGTCTATAAATATCTATGCAATTATATGACCCATTGTGTCAGTCATCGTTTAACCGGACAGATGTCATCATACGTTGATTAATCACGTATCTTCATCTGTGCCAAATAAAAATTATACTGCCTCTGTATGCCACGTGTCAGATATTAACCACACACTTTAAATTCTGCACCATTTGCAGCTCTTTAGTCATGTCTGGTGGTGTCACGTTACGCCGTGTAATGCAATTCACATTCATGACGCCGCTATGTAAAATTAAAGCGCTATTATTAACAAAAAATGTTACTGCTTAAACACGTGGCACCTTTATGCCATACATCTCCCACTCCTCAAAGCGTCATAATCATATTCAGACTGCACCTATAGACAATTATATACGACAGTCGGCGGGTGATTGAGTGGGTGATTGGCTGGGTGGGTGATTGATTGGGTGGGTGGGTGATTGATTGGGTGGGCGGGTGATGGATTGGGTGGGCGGGTGATTGATTGAGAGGGTGGGTGATTGTTTGGGTGGGTGGGTGGTTGATTGGGCGGGTGGGTGATTGATTGGGTGGGAGGGAGGGTGGGTGATTGATTGGGTGGGTGATTGAATGGGTGGGTAGGTGGGTAATTGATTGGGTGGGTGGGTGATTGATTGAGTCAGAAAGTTACAACAACAAACAAGATAAAAAAACACGATAGGAGTAAGTAAATAACCCAAACACATTTTTGTAACCAGATAAAGCCCACTGAGCTATTAGCTTTTTCAGAAGAAACCTGGCTATTACAAATGAAATGGGAGCGGCCAAATGACCTAAGTAATTGAAGCGCATGTTTCTTCATGCGAGGGGAATAACCGGAGGACCTGGAGAGAAAATGATATGCGACTACGGAGAGAACACATGGTTGTTGGTGGTTGGAGGAGTGTTTGAATTATTTAGCAAAGTGATCAGTTGTTTTGCTTCGATCCCTACGAGGTTAATGATGTAAAATGTGAAGGAGCCAGGTTGGGTGCATTGCCTTGTATCGGCAGGGATGTAAGTACTCCAACAGGGAATGTATGTACTCGTGCAATTTGCACTCATATATTGTATCTATATTTACGTATTTGTTTTTAGTGCCTTGCTTAACTTTTCTCTTTCTTGCACTCCTATCGGTGTTTTGTGTAATTATTTTCGTTGTTGTAACTTGACACTCAGAGATAGATCGAGACGCATAGAGATAGAAAGTAACCCACAGTGATACATCGAGAGACAGGCTCATATAAATATAACTTGCTGAGCTGGTGCCCCTACTGGGAAACGTATAAAATAGCTTTATAGCTCATCGGATTCCTCCTCCAGTCTAAATAAAAAATCGGATACTGTATTGTTAATTATATATTGATATCGTATCATACTGGATGAGATAGTGATGGGCTTTGTAAAACCTTATTTCAAGTGTCTATTGACTATTGCTGCTGCTCCTGCTGATGATGTGGTATGTGTAGTGATAGGGCTCGTGATGGGGTAGTGGTACGGGTAGTGGTAGGTGTAGTGGTAAGGGTGGTGATAGTGGTAATGATGGGGTAGTGATGGGTAGTGGTCGGTGTAGTGATCGGTGTAGTGATATTGCAGTAATGCGGTAGTGGAACATGTAGTGATAGGGGTAGTATTAGGTGTTGTGGTTTGGGGTCGTGATACGGGTCGTGATGGGGTACTGGTACATGCCTTGATAGGCTTAAGTAATAGGGGTTGGGGTAGACCTGGTCGTAGCTGGGTGTAGGGGTCAGGGAGTATCAGGATGATGATGCTGGGCTAGGAAGAAGAGATGGAAGTTTTCTAATGGAGGAACGGATGCTGATGAATTTATTTTCCACCATATATAGCCAACCGTGCTAATCAGACATGAGTTGATGACGATGATGATGATAACGATGGTTAATTATTTGGGCAACATTTAATTACATGTCATTTTTCCCCCTTCCCATTTAGATAACAAGCGCGCAGGTCCACACCTGGTACAGCTGTGTCCTATCGGCTACAAAGCGGAAAGACATTAAACAATGTTTTCGCTCGGTTTGCTCAAAAAGACAGTCGTCGCACTCACATTGCTGGTCATGTTACTTTATGTTCTGGACATCCTCCGTCAAGTACATAACAACTCGAAGCTCGTCATAACGTCGATGAACGATGTCCTACAACAGTTGAGCACAGGAATCGATGCTGGTCCTGACCCAGTTTTCCACAAAGTGGGGCAGACCCAGGCGCTTGCCTTCTCCGCGTATCTGGACGTCCGCGACGAGGGACGTCCATTCGTCCGGGTTTTTGTCCTGGCCCCGAGAGATATAAACTACAACCACTTCACCTGCCAACTTTTCTACCGGGACCCACCCACTGTAATGAACGTTTCTGCCAAGGAAGATCGCATCAGCAGCCACTTTGGCTTCAGGTACGGCGTCTACAATTTCCTTTGCAACGTCCCTGATCGCACGCCTTACCCGAGCCACGTGAGCCTCACGGACAAGGCCTCGGACTCGGCGGAACCTTTTCTCCCATCGATCCCCGTGGTGGCGCCCGGCGATTCGGTGGCGAGGTACGACTTTGCCGTGTGCCTTCCGACCCTATTCGGGGCGTTCAACAACTCCCTCATCCTCGTGCAGAACCTGGAGATGTACCGCATCCTAGGAGCAGGCATCGTAACTGTCTACAACACCAGCGTGAGCCCAACCGTGAACCGAATACTCACGCATTACAGCCGTGTCGGTTTTCTCGAGGTCGTGCAGTGGCCCATTGAGAATTACCTCAATCCATCCAAAGGCTGGAGGCCCGACATTCACCCAGGCGAGCTTCACTACTACGGGCAGATAGCCACGATGAACGACTGCTTATATAGGAACATGTACAGGGCCAAATACATCTCCTTCGCCGACGCTGATGAAGTCATCCTGCCGAGGCAGTGGTCAAACTGGGCAGATATGATGAGAGCGATAGATGTCCACCAGTCCACCTCAGCTTTCTACTTCACCCTCCACACGTTTCCGATAACGAACGAGGCCACGTGGACATCGCCCCTGGGTGGGCAGGCCAGCGGGACGGACATCCTGAATCAAACCGCAAAGCAGATTCCACCCTCCGACACAAAGGACGCCACCACGAAGATACTGGGGTGTCCCAAGGGGCTGGTCTACGTCTCGGTCAACACCGTCCTCGTGAGTCGCCCGGGCTACAGAGTTCACACTGTCCCAGATGCGGAGGGCACTCTGCAGCATTACAAGAGGTGGAAGAAGGAGTGGCAGCTGCCGGACAGTTCTGTTTTGATGCGTGACTTTCACGTGCAGAATATATTTGGCAGCTTGCTCAGGGATAGGGTTCTCAAGAGCCTGGATGAATTGCGTGAATCCTCAGCCAGCGAATGATTATGAATTCACTTTTGATGACCGGTCCCGAAGATCAGCAATTAAGTTAAGCCTCAACACGATGAAAAGGCTGTGTTACCCTTTCTGGCAAAAATACAGGATGGGTTAAGATGTTTATATACCAAATATACATGTATTGGAAGGCATAAAGTTGGCATAAATCACACATCATCCTTGTGGTAAACCATGCAGACAAACACTGCTTTGAAAATAATGTACACATTCTCCTTGAAACTTATTGGCTTCATCAGAGACAGTGTTCATCGCGTGAATACTGTCTATTAACGAGGTGTTTCGGTTGGGGGAGGGTCTATGACACATGTTACTTAATGCTGCAATCTGACCCAAAGTAAAATCCATTGTAAATCAAATTTATTTAGTTTGATGGGTAATTAATAGCACTTTCGCGGTGGCAAGATGTTAACTCCCTCGCCTGGTATACAGGAGTTCGTGGGTTCGATCCCGACCCTGACTCCTGTATATTTGGAGTGTGCATGTTCTCCCCGTGGTCGCGTGTATTTTTCTCCGGGTCCTTTGATGTTTATCTTCCACGTTAATAAACATGCGTTTCAAATATTTGGCTGCTGTACATTTCCACATGATAAGCTACTTTGTTGAGCTATAATTTGTGGCCAGGTCGCTTCAGAAAAAGAGCTAAAATAAAAACGGTAAAACGTTAAACAGTTTAAATCTCTGCTGGGGATGAGCCATGCGAGTGCTGCGTTGCTTGTTGTTATCCTATCCTGCGGAGTTTGTGGCAGCTCTGTGCCAGTGGAATATGCTGCCGAACGTCCTCTGCCACCTCGGCCAAACACACCTCCACGCAATGCGAGAGTCGAGTGCGAGCGGCTCCCAGCATCAAACGGGCACCGTGACGGCACTGAGCCACGAGTGGAAATTCTCCATTGGTCGCCTTGGAAGGCGCCATCCAAATAAATGGGCCTTGCCTGCTAAAATTAAAAACAAATTTTAGTTTATAGTTTAGTTTTAACTGCTGTAAGTGCTTTAATCGGCAATGCATTGTTATTGCATTGGTAATAAGTAATTTGTGTTCTTGGTTCTTTCGGTAAAGTCACGTAGAAGGGAAATAATAAAATAACAAAAATAAAACATAATAAAATAATTCTCACGACGTTTCGGCCACAATTTCAGACGCTGTCTTTCCGACAGACCTGTTCTTCACCTGAGGACGGCTGCTTGCGTTGTGTCCGAAATGTCGTGAGAATTATTTTATTATGTTGAATTTTTATTATTTTATTATTTCGCGTCTACGTGACTCTACCGAAAGAACCAAGAAGATGAATCCCTGCAGTGACGAAAGCTTTAAATCGAAAAGTAATTTGTGGTTAATTGTTGATATTGTATACACTCAAAATAAACAACAAACAAAATTGTAATCGTGATTTATTTGTGAGTAGCTGATTATTTCTTGTATATAATTCATTGTTTATTTTCCATCAATGTGCTGATGCTACACAATTGTACACCTCAGTAAAGTCAAATTACGACGTGTAGAGCCTCGGTAACCCCGACGATTACACGCGAGTGGTGCACGTGTGGTTTGCACGAAACGAAATAATGCTTAATCCAGGACAAAATTAAATATATTTAAGAAAAACTTGTTTAAAAACACGCTTTTATGAAATGTAATAAAAAGTTTAAAATAAATATTTTCTGTTCAAGTACTTTGCATTATATATGTTTCATATACAGTACTCTTGTTGTAACCGACTCTAAATAAAAGCGTGGGGCGCGTGTACTATTTTAGAGCAAATATGTCTGTATTCACAATGAGAAGTAAGTGTTCATATCTTGTTAATGTTGTAAATTGAACATAAAGGTTTTAAGCCGTTTATTTTTGGGAATGTCTGCATTGAGAATGCAAAGTAACTGTTCATATGTAGTGAATATCTTATTATTGTATTGTACAGTTTTTCATGCGTTGATGTTTGTGAATATGCCTCGGTTGACAATCGCATGTAACTAGTGATATGTTGGTCATATGTTGTCATGGAAACTTGTAAGTTTTTAAGCCTTTTTATTTTTGTGAATGTCTGCATTAACAATAGAAAGTAACTTGTCATATGTTGGTTATATGTTTTAATTTAAACGTCAATTTTTTACGGCGTTGATTTATGTAAAGATGTCTGCATTGGCAATGGGAAGTAACTATCATATCATAATATGTTATAATTTGAAAGTTTAGTATTTCAGCCGTTTATTTTAGTGAATGTCTGCACTGGCAATGGAAAGTAACTGGTCATATTTAGATAATATGTTGAAATGTAAACGTTAAGTGTTTATGGCGTTGATTTGTGTCAATGTCTGCATTGGAAATGGAATGTAACTGTCCATATGTTGTAAATATGTTGTAATTCAAACTGTAAGTTTGTATGGCGTTTTTCTTTGCAAATATGTCTGGATTATCAATGGAAAGTAACTGCTCATATGTTGGTTATATGTTGTAATTTACATGTGTATTTTTTGTAGCGTTTATTTATGTGAATGTCTGGATTGACAATATAAAGTAACTGCTCATATATTGTGAATGTTCTAATTGAAATGTATACATTTGCAGCGGTGTATTTGAGTGATTATGTCTGCATTGGCAATGGAAAGTAACTGGCCACATGTTGGTAATATGTTCAAATGTAATCGTTAGGTTTTTATGCCGTTTATTTTTATTAATGTCTCAATTGGCAATGTAAAGTAACTGCCCATATGTAGTTAATATGTTGTAATCCTAATTGTAAGTTTGTATGGCGTTTTGGTTTGCTAATGTCAGGATTGGCAATGGAAAGTAACTGGTCATATGCAGTAAATATGTTGTATAATTAGACGTGATGTGTTTAGGCCGTTTATTTTTGTGAATGTCTGCATTGGCAATGGAAAGTAACTGGTTAAATGTTGTTAATAGGTTGTAATTGAGACGTTAAGTTTGTAAGCCATATATATTTGTTAATATGTAATATGTCTGAATTGGCAATGTAAAGTAACTGCGCATATGTTGTTAATATGTTCTAATTACAGGGTTAAGTTTTTTAAGGCGGTTTGTTTAGTAAATATGTGTGGATTGACAATGGGAAGAAACTGCTCATATGTTGTAATTGTTACCGAACGTTTTAAAGGCGTTAATATCAGCGCCCCACATATATAATGCAAAGTATATTTATTTTAAACTTTTTAGTACATTTCATGAAAGCGTGTTTAAAAAAAGATATTTTTTATATATTTTATTTAGTACTTTTTGGTGGCATCAAATATTGTTACCAAATAATATTTCATGAATTATGGACAAAAGTTAAAACATTTATAAATATTAAAGCACTTTGATGAAGGCTAATTGTTCTCTTGATCGGGGTCGTACTTTCTCATTTGTCCCATTTCTTCAAGGGCAGCAGTGTTGCACGGCTTCTTTCATGGAGTAAGTGCGGTGAGCGAGCATCTATGAAAGCTGACAATGCACACGAGGGTGTGGGTAGCCAGCACCACGACCTTTGTCTCCCCAGTGGCGATGTTTACACACAGCACCAGGCACTCATTTGAGGCTGAGTCGACCGAGGGGAAGCCCAGGACCGCTTCAGATAATCGTCATTGGTGTCGGCCGTGAGCAGGAATCGAAATCGGGTCGCCGGGTTTGAAGCACAGCGCGCTAACCAACAACACGACCACCACCATCATCACCATCAAAGACAAAGATCTCCCGTATAGCCTTAACAGACTGTAGGAGCAAGTACTGTTAGCGAGTAGCACCTATGAAGGCCGGCACGGCATGACCACCATCAACACCACCACGACTGTCGTCAAAACTAAATAAAACAGAAGCACCACCCTCGTTATCATTCAATATTGGTCATCAGAGACATCATTTTAGGGGTTATATACAATAGGTAATAGCACTTGTCAGGAAATCACCGAGCATCACCGAGCACAGCACCCAGTACAGTACCCAGCACATCACCCAACACCACCCAGTACAACACCCAGCACATCACCACCCAGCACATCACCCAACACCACCCAGTACAACACCCAGCACATCACCACCCAGCACATCACCCAACACCACCCAGTACAACACCCAGCACATCACCACCCAGAACAACACTTAACACAGCACCACCCAGTACAACACCCAGCACTGCCGAGCTGTCATCCCATGAATCCCCGCATCTCCCCCTCCCCGGCCAACTCCGAGCTGCCCCTCCAAACCGTGCTCCTTTCCCCCATCGCCCTTCCCCTCCGTTCACAACCCCCGCCACTCAGCGGGCCACGCTTGGCTCCGCACGAGCCACTCCGCTGGCCTCGTGTCTCCGCCACGCCATTAAAAACACAATAAGTAACATTAACATTTTTTTTTAAAACACGCTTTAATGAAATGTACGAGTAATGGCAGAACTCCGCGACTCCAGGAAATGGCCCCGAGACTTGCCATAACGTAAGGGACCATGGTGATTTACAGCCAACGTGAGTTGAGCGTGGACAATTAGACCCAAGCTGAAAAATAACATAAGAATGAATGTTTAAAAATACTTTAAAAAAAATTGATATAATATAGTATTGGCATCAGCATGACATAAGTATACCAAGTTTGCAGTCAATACCACATTGGAAAGTGGGTTAAAATTGAGTTACAAGATTTGAGGATACGACAACAACAGAGTGAGTTAAATAAAATCGTGTAAAATGTTTAAATATATATATTTGGATTGTTTTATGATATAATATAGTATTGTCATCAGTATGACATAAGCATACCAAGTTTGCAGTCGATCGCACATTGGGAAGTGGGTAAAAAATGAGTTACAAGATTTGTTTAATGATACGACAACAGACGGAGTGAGTTAAATAAAAGCGTGTAATAATAACACATTCCTCATGCGGAGGGAGCTGGTTGGAACGTTGGGTTGCTCGGTCAATAGCCAGGGTCAACGGCGAATCGGTGTATTCCGCAAATATGCTCGACTATGAGGGCGGGCACAATCCGGCGTGAGTAGGTTAAACGTTGAGTTTATAAGGGCACCAAGGGGTGACCAGCCCCTCCCCACCCTCCCTTCCCCACCCAGCCCCTCCCCACCCTCCCCTCTCCACCCAGCCCGACCCCTCCCATTTTTGGATGCACGACGGACGGACGGACACAATAATCCCCTGTGGGCTGGTGGAACCAGGTGGTTCCTACCAGTAAAAATTTGCTTTTGCTGGTTTGCCTATGTGGGAGGATCGGGTGTGGCAGTCGCAGACTCCAGGATTCAGTGTTCTACTCATCTCAAGAGCCTTGGCACAATAGTCAACCAGAAAATGTTGTTTGATCTCCACGTGCAAAATATAGTCGGGTCCTACAATTGCTTTCAATTATCAGGGCTCTATGACACATTCAACCACTCAACAAAGTGGCTTATCATGTGGAAATTTATAGTATCCAAATAATCTAAGCATAAATAATGTATATAAGTACAAATTGTATAAATACGTAAATTCCTCCCGATTTTCAAAACTAAATGCAAGTTTGGGGCGAGGCAGCAAAACAACAAAAACAACAGTCCTAGACCACACCAAGACAACAACACAGTCCCTCAATAACACTGGACATTGACATGACAGAAGAATATTATTTGCCAGGTAAAGCGCACTGAGCTCTTGGCTCTTTTTTCAGAAGCGACCTGGCCATCATAAATGCGAGCTCAATGAAGTAGCTTATTATCATCATCATCATCATGTGCAAATTTATAGCAGCTAAATAATCTAAACGCGTGACGTTGCTTCAAAATGTGGAGGGAAAACCCGGAGAAAATTTCACACGACCAAGGGGACAGAGAGACAAGCAAATTCCAAATCTGCAGCAGGCGTCAGGATCGGGATCGACGTCTTGCATACTTAGCGAGGGAAAAAACATCTCGTCACCACAGCGCTCCAGTAGGTGACCACCACCACGTACACACACACAGAGCTGTTGCCACTGGGCTACAGAGCTACACAGGGCAGAGCAGCAACAGCCGTTAGCTGTACTGCCCTGCTATGCCCCCACCTCGACGATCCCCCACACTACCCAAAGTCCGACATATGAATAGCGCTCACGGCACACATAGCCTGCACAGGCCCTCACCCAGTAGTGTATTTGCACATCCGATTAGCACGGTTAGCTACAGTCGTTGCGAAATAATTTCAGGATACATACACACATTACATGTTGTTTTTAACTATGACTTCAGTAATATTTTGATACTAACAATATACAACCAACTACAGGTGATAACATAAGTCTCTAGTCGGCCTATTGCAATATATACGTATAATTTAGGGATGTTTCTGTTTTGCTTTAGCAGCTTGGTTTGGTGCACTGTACTTCTCACGAAAAGTAACTCGGGGAACATTGCGGTGTTGTGCGGTAGATGTCTGATAACGCCGTCGAATGTATTCCCATGCAGCGATGCAGTTTCACACCGCACGGCACGCACACGTGGATTTGCAATTTGTTTTCTTCAAAACCTTAAACGTTGGAAATCATAAATAAACAAAACCATCACTCGCATTCATACTCGTTGGTTCTTTCGGTAAAGTCACGTAGGTATAAAATAAAATAAATCACGACGTTCCGATCGCAACAACAAGCGGTCGTCCTCACGCGGAAAAAATATAATCCAGCTGTGGAACTGCTGAACTAGCAGTTCATGTTAATAATATTTTCTACTCGCTTTTACAAACGTTTTTTTATTCTTGAGCAAAATATTTACTATTTATTTTTTACCAGGTAAGGCCCACTGAGCTATATTTATAGTTTTCAGAATCAGAATCGGAATATATATTTTTACTGGATGAATCCGATGAGAATATAAAGCTCTTTTTCACAGATGTCCAGAAGCGACCTGGCAAACAAATGATCGCTCAACGAAGTGGCTTATCGTGTGGGAAT
The DNA here is from genome assembly GCF_964198595.1 of Lampetra fluviatilis. NCBI lineage: Eukaryota > Metazoa > Chordata > Hyperoartia > Petromyzontiformes > Petromyzontidae > Lampetra > Lampetra fluviatilis. Next base: position 17,930,258 of record NC_136280.1, read on the forward strand.
TTGTTACAGCCAAATATTCTAAACGCGTGATGTTCATTCTAAATGTGGTGAGAAAACCGCAAGACTCGGAGAAAAATCCACCCGAATATGGCGACAACCTAAAAACTCCAAATACAGGCGTCAGGGGCGGGATCGAACCCATGCGATCCTGTATACATACGTAGTAAACTGTGGTAATGAGAGGTGTGGTAAAAGGACACCAAAATAGACACAAATAGCTGTTCTACAGAAATGAGTTTTCACTCTAGATCTAAAGTGCAGTCCCCGTCACGATACGTGCCTGAATAGTCACTGGAACAACAGTGTCCCGGATATAGTTTGAGAACCAATGATTATACTATTTTTTATTGTATTATTTTAAATACTATATATGTTGTTTGTCTCTTAATTGTGATTCTTAAATATCTTATTTTAGTTTTAATGTTATGTTACAAACACTTAGTCTATGTGCTCTCCAGTTGCCAGGGTGAAAAGTGGGCTAAGTTTTTCCCAATCCTGGCCAGCTTGGGAGGATCGGGTGTGGCAGTCGCAGACTCCAGGATTCAGTGTTCTAGTCATCTCAAGAGCCTTTGCACAATACTCGACCAGAAAATGTTGTTAGATCACCACGTGCAAAATATAGTCGGGTCCTGCAATTTATTTTGTATTATCAGGGCCCTTCGACACATTAAACCACTATTGAGTCGTGACATAGCAAACACGGAGGCGTTAAGCATTGTATCGACAAGGTTAGATTGTTGCAACTCACCACCCTACAGGATGTTTGGCAAAACATTAATACGCTGTGGCGTGTAAAAAAATAATTGGCACGTGTCATGATTGGTACTGCAAGATCCGACCATGTCCATTCAGCTGCATTAGCTTCTGTTTGCCGAACAAATACATTATTAGGTCGCACTCATTACCCACAAAGTGCTTGCCACAAATGATGTTCTCGTCAACGAGCATAAACCGCCATCTCCAAATTCCAGTCATCCTCACAGCAGCTTTTGGCTAGCCATTGAACAAAGATCGTCACTCGCGAGCTTTCAGATGCACTTCTGTGGCCGTTTGGAACGCGCCAGGATGCTACTAGAGCTATGCACTTTTAATAATATAGATTGAAAACTAATTTCTTTGGAACAGCTTTTGGTGTTGAGTTTGTTGTCCTTGCCCAACACCTCCGATTAGCACGGTTGATCACGCACAGTGCAGATGAAGTTCAACATACATACATGTGTGTGAGGATGTCTCGAACATCCTCTGCACATGTTATCGATAATTAGCTGAAGATTTGCAATGATTTAATTTCTACAAAATTTGGAAATTCATAGACGATATATGTGATTGGAAATTTGTGTTATATGGCATTCGACTTGTTCATGGTTAAGGGATTGCTGTTGAGTGATGCAAGATAGGCAGCAGGCAGTTGCTTGGTCACGCAACATCATTCGCGTGCATCAACGGTCGCAGGGTATTAACGAGAATGGCATCGCCCCGAGTTGAGATGTGACTTTGGTTTATCACATCGCAGGCCTCTGCTGCATAAATAAATCACCACCACAGTTCAATTCTGGTTCCTGAATTTATCTGTGGGTAACGCGTTGGTCATACGGAGCAGAACACAACGCAGAGTAATACCATCTCAAGCTCCGACGTTTATTTCGTTGACCCTGTATGGTCTCACGAGCACGAGATCACAGCCAGAGACACAGTTGGCCCTGTAATGCAATACAATCGGAATGCAAGTGAATCACCAATCATGTAGATAGATATTAGCCAATGAAAATAAGGGGGCGTTTCACACAATGCCATACTTACCAATATAATTATTAAATCGGTGGAACGCTTGCCAATGAATTGATGGAGTGATTGACCCTTATAACGTGGCTGTCAAATCGACTGTGAGCAACTGATAAAACAGGACCCTGCGGGGTGGGCTGGTAGGAGCGAACAATTGAATGGCTATAATAAAATGAAATTGCAAAAAATGGCCGCCAATAAGTGGATGCCCCGTGGCCCCGCCCTCCACCCGCGTAACCCCGCCCCGGCCACCCGTAGCCCCGCCCCAACTCGGTGTCCCCGCCCCCAGCTCGTTGCCCCGCCCCTTACCGCCGTAACCCTGCCCCAGCCCCGCGTAGCCCCGCCCCCTGCCGCTGTAGCCCCGCCCAATACACCCCAAGCGGGGGAGAGATTCCCAGGCCTGGCTCTCGGCTGACGAGGGGGGGGGTAGGGAGTTGTTTTTAATGTAAAAGCTTTAAATGTAAATGTTTCTATTAAAAAACATCAGGGAATGTAACATTGTTAAACATTAACTCCCTTTCACACACGCGGGGGTACGATACGAAGGGAGAGTTTGAGGCCTAGGTCTAGGCTTTAGGCCTAGCTGTAGGCTTTAGGCCGCCGTGAGTTAATTTTTAATTTAACTGTTTTTATTATTTATGTAAAAGCTTTAAATTTAAATGTTTCTATTTAAAAGCATCAGGGAATGTAACATTGTTAAACATTAACTCCCTTGCACACACGCGGGGGAATGATACGAAGGGAGAGTTTGAAGCGTTCGAGGCTTTAGGCCTAGCTGTAGGCTTTAGGCCGCTGTGAGTTACATTTTAATTTACAAGTTTTAATTAAAAGCTATCTCAGGGAATTATAAGGGAATGTTACACTTGTTTAGCCAGGAAAGCCTCATTAATGTAAATGTTTTAATTAAAAGCTATCTGAGGGAATTATAAGGGAATGTTACACTTGTTTAGCCAGGAAAGCGTCACTGAGTCTAAAGGTTTTTGTAGGGTCATGCCAAGTGTTTGCAGTAGGGGGCGATGTTGCTACACGGACGGACGGACGGACAAACGGACAAAAGGAGGGGCGATATAATCTATTGTAGGCTGGTCCACTTCGTTCCTACCAGTAATAGACACCTCGATTCAGGTTCCACAAGACCATATATGGACAGATACATGCCCCGACGGGCAATGCCATGCCTACTTTTCCTTACTCACGCAGGAGGTCATAGGACAGACCCAGGTGCCATGGGTTGACTGACTGAGATGACTGGTTCATGCACTTGTGCCCCCAACTGTGTCAACTTGCTGTGTTTTAGCCATACACCGCTCTGCTCATTGTGAGTGTCGCTCCTCTGCCCTCGTTTGTTGCTGGAGGGCGACTGCTTCCAAATGCCCAGTAGCATCCTTCACGAGCCTCCTCTATACAGGCCGATCTTGACACCGCTGGTACCAGTCATTGGCAGGTCCACTCAGCTACACATCCTATTGTACCACATCATTCCATTTCTTCTCTAGCCCGTGCCACGCCCAGCCAACACAATTTTGTCTGCCGGAGAAGCTCACCGATGGAACTGTGTCCAGATCTTTCGAGGATTTCTGAGCTCCTCACACAATTCAGCCTGGCTAAACCCAGGATAGATCGTAGGCAGGCCAGCCTGAATGTTTCTAACTGGTGAAGATATTCCATTAGGGGAAGAGAAGGCATGACTGGCCGAGAAGACCCGAGATTCGTGTGGCGTGACAGATCAGGTAGCTTGCACACAGGGTTATGTAGACGATGAAAAAAAAATGCCTCTCAACGAATTCAATGAGCTCTGCTGCCAAACTGGAGCTGATCATAAGCACACTACCCAGGTACGCAAACCTATCCACTCTCTCCACAATTCCTCCACCAATGGGGAGTTAAAGGGATGGAGTGTTTGATGACACAAAATACCAAGGCAGGTGCTTATATTTGGAGGGGCTGATGGTAAGGCCCCACCTCCTAGTAAGCATGCTGCGGGTCAAGCAGCAGTGCCTCCAACTCTTTCTCTGAGTGAGCAGCAATCACCAGATCACCAGCACACATATAACATGGTTGACCAAAAGGGAGCCACCCCTCGAATGCATCCAGGTGTCGATCAGCCTCCCATTGTATCTATACTGGATGGAGATTCCTCCAGTCCAGCCATGGAAAGCTTCTCAACCTATGTGGTAAAAAAATATGTAAAGTTATGTAGGTGCCAGAGGACATCCTTATCGCATCCCAAGGTGAGGAGGGAATGGCTCTGACCACCAGCCACATAGCTTTAACCGGGCCTGCCCACCATCATGAAAGTCCTTTACGATTGTGAGCAGAGAGTCAGGGACTGCGAAGAACAACCCAGAGCCCAGGCCTATTGATGGAATCACAGGTATTGACCACGTCAGTAAAGCAGGGATTTAGGTCTTGTTGAAATTTCCTACACTTCTGCTGTAGCAGAAAGACTGAAAATGTGGAGTCTATGCAGGATTGCCTTGGCCTGAAACTACATTGTTGAATAATCCTTGCCAATATTTTTTCAGCACACTGAGGAGGGAGATGTCCCTCTAGTTGTTAGAGTCTGTGCTGTCCCCATTTTTAAAGGGGGGGACCACCTTCCAATCCTACGGAACCCATCCAGTGTCGGTTGAGGTTGACACCCCTAATGAAGCCGGTGGTCCAGAGGTATGTGATGCCGTTATTGGCTTGGATCATGCGGAGTGGGGACACCTCCAGGTTGAGAACGCGTCCCTGTTTAAGTTACGACGCCTTCCAAATGGGGCGAATGGGGGTGGGGATTGATGGCGTGTAGCCTCTGTCATCCTCCGATGTGGGTTGCTTATGCATTGGGATGGAGGGTTGCGCCATTACAACTTTGTCGTGCCCTCTGCCCTGCGTGGTAAAATCATCTGGGCAGTGCACGAGCAACTGCTGCACCTGGGTGTGCATAATACGCGAGCCACACTTTAGCTCGACTTTTTCTGCCCGGTATGGCAGAAATGTCGCTAATGTATTGAAGGGGTGTGTGCAGTGCGCTTGGAGGAAACCGTTGAAATCCATTCGAGTTTCCCACATAAATGAGCTGGTCACTCTTGATGTCCTCGGTCCATTTCCTACCACCCCTCGTGGGAATAAGTATTTACTGGTGGGCGTTGAATATTTTTCACGGTGGCCGATGGCCTGGCTTCTTCCCAACCAGTCGGCAGCGGCCATCACCGAGGCATTCATTTACGGCTATGTGATGGACAGGGGGGCCCATAAGCGCCTTCTGACGGAGCAGGGTAACATTTTTTCTTCTTTCATGCTGTGGGAAGTGTGTGATTTGTTGGGAACAAACAAAGTACGTACGTCGCCCTACCACCCTCAGATGAATGGAATGGTGGAGCGGTTGCATGGGACTCTGACTTCCATGTTGAGCCATCAGGTCAGCGAGTTCCAGCTTGACTGGGACTTGCATGTTCCCAGGGTGCTGGCTGCCTATAAAATGGCCCCTCATGTGTCCACCGGCTACTTGCCATTTTTTTAATGTACAAAAGAGAACACGACCCCCATATTGATATCCATTTACAAGCTGAGCCAAGCAAGGCTAAATCTAAAATTTCGGAGCCCATGCGGCTTACCCTTCGGAGGCTTTCGGAAGTGCGCGAGGCTTCCAGGGAAAATTCGAATTCATGCCAATTGGCAAATGACCGGCTGAGGGGTTTCCGTCCCTCTGGACATAAGTGGGCTCCAGGGGACAGAGCCTGGCTGCACTGTCCCCAGGTACCGGTGGGTACATGACCCAAATTGTTTAAACCTTGATTGGTGCTCGGGGGAGCTTAACAAGCCTCACAAAATTTATGATACTTCCACGACTGCTCCCCTGCCTTTAAAACCCACATATAAAACCACGGTGGTTAAGTACGACCTTCTATGACCCACATATTTGCCCCTACAATGAGCACGGTTGGCTGAGTACAGTGCAAAATAAGTTAAACGTACATACATATTGACAAAAGCAGGAGCATTAACAATAGGCGCAACAATTTACAATGCCTTAATCCCAGCCTACCTCCAGGGCCGTCCATAGGTGGTTGTGTGGCCCAGGGAAAATCCCACTGTGCCTGCCCCCCCCCCACCTCGAATTCTTAAAACTAAACCCGAAATATAAAATCTGACAGCAGAGGGGCCGGGGCGATCGCCCGGATTCGCTGTACCATAGTAATGGCTCTGACTACCTCCAACGTGTGTGAACAAGTGTTTGATCCATCACGGAGTGTAGATACAGGAGCTCAACTATGGGCTGGGTGTATATGGCAGCGTCGTGCAACACATAGAGGTTCAGTCGGCCACAAGGGGGTCCCAAATTAACGGATAAACCAGTTACAAAAATAGTAAGAGAAATAATTCAAGGAAACAAATATTAATTTAAAAAAATACTTGCGGTCTACCATGGACCAAGCCCGATTAACGCATCTGGCTATCGTATCAATATAGCAGCATGTTGCACGATCCACCCCCTTTGAGGAACTCCTTGACCGGTGGGCCAGCATGAAATGAAGACGCATGATAACTTAATTGTGAGTATTGTACCCTTAAATCTATGTATTAATACTCTCACTGTGAGACTGTCTTCCTCTAAACCAAATACACGGTGCAACTAAAGTAATTTATATATAGTTATAGCCTACATATTTTTGTATACGGGTTAAAAAAACATCCATAGATATTTCAGTAACAGTAAGTTGGGAGATAGGAGTGGGGCCACAGTCGGATTTTGCATAGCCACCCCGTTGAAATAGTTCTGTGTCCCTGTGTAGACTTGGAAGTGTAGACAGTTACCAGGACATAATTTCCCTACGGCTCTGTGCGGGGCAGTGGTACATGAGTTCCAAAGAAAGGGCGCACATTACACATGAACCGTGGGTGCCTCCACAAACTCTCCAACGAAATGTCTCGAACTGTCAAGGCAAGGTGCCCTCTCCTACTCCCCCCTCCCGCTACTGGCTTGGCTCCATAACCATCGTGCCAATGACTCACCAACTGTCGCTGTTGTCCTTGAACGGTGTTTAGTGTTTTTATTGTCATCATCATCACCACACGTCGTCTTGTCTCGAGAAACATCGCCTTAAAACACTGCAGGTGAGAAGAGACTCGAGTTCGATTCCTGCTCACGGCCACCAACACCGCCAACATCAGTGACGATAATATGAGCAGGTTGCGGGTTCCCCTAGGTCGACTCAGACTAAAATGAGTACGTCGTGTGGTGTATATAATCACCACTGGGGAGACAAAGGCGGCTGGTTGTGGTGTTTGCCACCTACCCCATAAGTGTTCGCTAACACCACTTGCCCCAGCAGTCTGTTACAGGCTCTATGAAGTATTTTTATGTGAGTGAGTGGACGTGTGAATGGTTGTAATTGCGGAATGCATTCAAATCTGCCGGTCGAGTCGTTACGATCCTTATTCATTCAGTCAGCGTCAGCAAGACTGCTCAGAGCACTGGTTGCTGCGGGGTGACAAGGCTCCCCTCTGGTGGTTGGTTAAAAAAACAAACTATCGTACAGGTATCACTCTGATAATAGGATTTCCCATTTTTTCTGGCAACAAAACAGGTGTTAAGATATTCTTGGTTCTTTCGGTAAAGTCACGCAGAAGGGAGATAATAAAATAATAAAAATAAAACGTAATAAAATAATACAATTCTCACGACGTTTCGGCCACAACGCAAGCAGCCGTCCTCAGGTGAAGAACAGGTCTGTCGGAAAGACAGCGTCTGAATGAACACCACCAAGCTTGGCAGCGTATATTTAAGCTGGGTTATTATTCCCCATAAACTTTGCTTTTGTGACCAGGACAGTGATATTTTGAAATTTACCAATTTTCAATGAGAAAACTGGCGAATTTGTTTCTTTTCGTTCACATAAAGTCAGAAAAAAAACATATGAATCAAAATTAACATGTATTTATACTAAAGCAATACAAAAATGACTACAAAAAATTTAGACACCAAGGCGCACTACCACAGGCGGGACTGGCCACAGCGGACAGAGTTCTCTGTGGGGAGGAACAACGTCAAGTGGGAGCCACTGGTGGACCCCCGTAAGGTGCTGATGTCACCACTCCACATTAAATTGGGCCTTATGAAACAATTTGTCAGAACTGTAGATAAGGAGTCGATAGCCTTTAAGTACCTTCAATACTTCTTCCCTAAGCTGTCTGAGGCAAAGGTCAAAGCCATCGTCTTCGTCGGACCACAGATAAAGAAGATCCTGGAGTGCAATTAATTCACCAATAAGCTCACTAGTAAGTATAAAGCGGCTTGAAACAGCTTTGTCGCAGTGGTTCGTGGCTTCCTGTGCAATTACAAGGTCGAAAACTACGTGGAGCTGGTTGAGACTCTGGTGAAAAATAACTGCACAATGGGCTGTAGGATGTCTCTCAAAGTCCATATCCTTGATGCTCATCTTGATACATTCAAAGAGAACATGACAGCGTGCTCGGAGGAGCAAGACGAGTGCTTCTCCCAGGATATACTGGACTTTGAACGCCGCTACCAAGGACAATAGAACGAGAACATGATGGAAGACTACATTTGGGGACTTATTCGTGAAAGTGATTTACAGAATAATCGTAAATCTCGACAAGCTACTCACTTCTAAATCGTTTGTAGTTAGTTTTGCATTACTTTAGTATAATATCCTGATAGTGGCGTTGTATTTATGCTGTTCGCCTTTTGGCGTCCTCTGGTCTAACACTGTTTGAGACTAGGCTCTAAAGAAATCTGTCACTGGTGTGAACCAATCAGGTTCAAAGACAATGCATATACTGTCAGAGCATGTTTTTTGTTCGTATTTTCACCACAAGTATATGTGGTTAATGCAGACATTATTCCTTGCAAAAGGTTTCAGTTTGATGTTTTAACATCTTAACACCTTATTATTTGGTTCTTTCGGTTAAGTCACGTCTAAAGATAAAATAATAAATTAAATAATAGCATATTACGACGTTTCGATTGCAACACAAGCAATCATCATCAGGTATAATGAAATAGCGACATAAAATCTAACCAGAAAACTATAGACAGACATATAAGCAGACAGGTATCACCAAGATACATAGAGAGAGCAACACACGTACAGAGAGGGGCTGATCGTCTCTGTGGGGTGGCCTTAAATAGACAGAGGGGGGCGGAGGCAGAGAGAGGGAGGGGGTTAAAGAAAAAATTAGCATATCAATGAGTGGACAACAAACGTGATGCTGCAAGTGCGATGACACGGCAAGCAAGCCTGAAAATCGAAACAACGTGTGGCAAATTGTTTTTTTATCTAAGTGTTGGGAGTAAGCCGTACTTGGAGTTAAATTTCATAGTGATTGTAGTGTGTGAAGCTACGTGTCCTGACTTTTGGGCCACCCTGTAAAATTGTAAACATGTGTGTCCTGACTTTAGAGCCACCCTATTAAATAATAATCCTATGTGTCCTAACTTTTGAGCCACCCTGTTTGATAATAACCCTGTATCCTTATTTTCGAGCCAGCCTGTAAATAATTGCCCTATGTGTCCTAACTTTTGGGCCACCCTGTACAATAATAACCATGTGACCTGACTTTTGGGCCACCCCGAATAACAATAAGCCGATGTGTCTTGACTTTTTGGCCACCCTATAAAACAATAACCCTATGCGTCCGAAATGTTGGGTCACACTCTACATATTTCTCTCAAGCAATCTTCGCTATGCACAGCAGATGGCAGCACAATCCCTCCTGATTGACTACTCGATCATCTTGGCATGGATAATCCCAAACCGGTTTTTTTCTTTAGACATTCTTAGAGCTGGAATTTAGCCAAAGTACATACATAGCTAATGTTTAACTATGTTATTTCTCGTACATTCGTTGAGTGACCGGGCTGAGATGTTATCTCCCTTGCCTGTTACATATTTGGAGTCCGCGTGTTCTCTTTCTCTCTCCCCGTGTTGGTCGCATTGATTTGTCTCCGGGTCTTCCGGTTTCTGCATTTCACATTTTGAATAAACATGTGTTTAAATTATTTGTCTGCTATGAAAATGCCCTTGTGATAAGCCACTTCTTTGAGCTATCATTCGTGGCCAGGTCGCCTCTGAAAAAAGAGCTGTATAGCTCAGTGGGACTTACCTGGTTAAGTAAATAAGTAATATTTTTTTCTATTAAGATAGTTACAGTATATGTGTCTCTTAAGCCAGCTGGTCGCAGCTTTGAGGATACATACATTTAAGTGCGAAAGACACTCTTTCCAATGCATTATGAATGGGCAACTAAAAACATTGATACATCGGAACGTTGATGTTCTGATGGACACATTGACGTTTTGACATAGATGTTGTTGGTTCATCTGGTGACATCGGAACAAGGACGTTCTGACTGGACACATATGTTGACATCGCTTTATATTATTACACGCTTTTATTTAACTCACTCTGTTGTTTTCGTAGTCGTATCCTCAAATATTGTAACTCAATTTTAACCCACTCCCAATGTGGTATCGACTGCAAACTTGGTATCGACTGCAAACTTGGTATACTTATGTCACACTGATGACAATACTATATTCTATATAAAAAAGCATTTTTAAACATTAATTTTTATGTGTTATGTTTCGGCTTGGGTCTAATTGTCCATGCTCAACGAACGTTGGCTGTAAATCACCAAGGCCCCTTACGTTATGGCAAGCCTCGGGGCCACTTCCTGGAGTCGTGGAGTTCTGGATTACTCGTACGGTACATTTCATTAAAGCGTGTTTAAAAAAAAATGTTTTCTAATTCTTACTTATTGTGTTTTTAATTGCGTGGTGGAGACACAGGGCCCGCGGAGCGTGTAAAGTGGCTCGTGCGGAGCCAAGCGTGGCCCGCCGAGGGGCGGGGTTTGTGGACGGAGGGGAGGGGCGATGGGGAAAAGGAGCACGGGGGGGATGGGCAGCTCGGAGTTGGCCGGGGGGAGGTGCGGGGAGACGCGGGGATTCATGGGATGACAGCTCGGCAGTGCTGGGTGTTGTGCTGGGTGGTGCTGTGTTGGGTGCTATACTGGGTGGTGCTGTGCTGGGTGCAGTGCTGGGTGGCGCTGAGTCACTCCTGAAAAGTGCTATTACCTATTGTATCTAACCCCTAATAAAATGATGTATCTGATGACCAATATTGAATGATGACGAGGATAGTGCTTCTGTTTTTTTTAGTTTTGACGACAGTCGTGGTGGTGTTGATGGTGGTCATGCCGTGCAGGCCTTCATAGGTGCTACTCGCTAACAGCACTTGCTCCTACAGTCTGTTAAGGCTATACGGGAGATCTCTGTCTTTGATGGTGATGATGGCGGTGGTGGTGTTGTTGGTTAGCGCGCTGTGCTTCGAACCCGGCGACCCGAGTTCGATTCCTGTTCACGGCCAACACCAATGACGATTATCTGAAGCGGTCCTGGGCTTCCCCTAGGTCGACTCAACTTCAAATGAGTACCTGGTGCTGTGTGTAAACATCGCCACTGGGGAGACAAAGGTCGTGGTGCTGGCTACCCACACCCTCGTGTGCTTTGTCAGCTTTCATAGATGCTCGCTCACCGCACTTACTCCATGAAAAAAGCCGTGCAAAACTGCTGCCCTAGAAGAAATGGGACAAATGATAAAGTACGACCCCGATCAAGAGAACAATTAGCCTTCATCAAAATGCTTTAATACTTTTAAACGTTTTAACTTTTATCCATAATTAATTAAATATAATTTGGTAACAATATTTGACGCCACTGAAAAGTACTAAATAAAATATATTTAAAAAAAGTTTTTTTTTAAACACGCTTTTATGAAATGTAATAAAAGTTTTAAATAAATGTTTTCTGTTCAAGTACTTTGCATTATATATGTTTCATGTACTCTTGTTGTAACTGACTAAATAAAAGCGTGGGGCGCGCATACTATTTTAGAGCAAATATGGCAGTTATAACAAGAGTATATGAGACATATATAATGCAAAGTACTTGAACAGAAAAAAAAATATTTTAAACTTTTTTGTACATTTCATAAAAGCGTGTTTAAAAAAAAATTTAAACATCTTAAATTTTTTGGGTTCCTTTGATGGCATCGGTACATTGATCTTCTGATTGAACACCTCAGCATTCGATGGTGTTGATTCCTCTGATGGGACCTCCGATGAGCACCTTCGATTATCACGGTTGGCTACGTACGGTGCGAAATAAGTTCAACATACATACATCAGAACATCGATGTTTTTTGTCAAAGTTTTGTTCTGTATGGCATTTTTTACGCCAAAAAGCTGAAATGTGTGACATATCCTACCAACTGATGGCGTGGAGGAGGCCGTGATGGCGGGGAGGAGGCCGTGATGGCGTGGAGGAGGCCGTGATGGCGTGGAGGAGGCCGTGATGGCGTGGAGGAGGCCGTTATGGCGGGGAGGAGGCCGTGATGGCGTTGAGGATGCCGTGATGGGGTGGAGGAGGCCGTGATGGCGGGGAGGAGGCCGTGATGGCGTGGAGGAGGCCGTGATGGCGTGGAGGAGGCCGTGATGGCGTGAAGGAGGCCGTTATGGTTATGTATATCGTCTATTGTTAAATTTGAATTTCCTATGATTACTGTTGTTACATTGTTTTAATAGCTTTATTTTGGTGATTTCAAAAACATATGGTTAAGCCATGTTTTTTGCGGAAGTGCGGAGTTGATCTGATAACTTGAATCGAAATTGTCTAATGGTTATTGTTTGACTTGCATCACACTGGGATTTTTACACACAGCGTTGTAATACGGTGGGTTTTTTTGTTTTTCTGAAAGATTTGCTGGTTTATCCAGGATGTATCTGTTGTGCGTCATCGCTTTAAGATGTTCTCTGTTCATATTTTTGACTCAGGAGCCGCATGGCTCGCAGGGCTGTACCTAATAAATTAAACTTGAACTATTGGCCACCTTTAGATAATTAATTTTATTTTTGAAAATGTCGCTCTGCAAACGTTGGTGACAGGTGCATGTACTGTGGATGGATGTAAAGTTAATATTCTGGAAAGAAGATGTATGCTTTTTGTTGGTTCAGTTGTGACCATGCAGTGACAGCTTTAAAAACATATTCATGCGATTCTTTATGTGTATGTATCATTACTTATTCTTGCTTTGTTATTCAACATTTATTTAAAATACATAGCTCGCTCTTTCTTGCTTTGTGTTTAAAAAAAACATAACATAAAACGCTTTGAACATTGAACAACAACAAAAACAATAATTAAACTTTTATTTTCAATCTCCTAGTTGAGATCGATGTATTCGTTCAATAATATGCAATATAATCTTATATAGATGTATATGTAGTGGATTCAACTGAGTCGCAGACGTACTTCTTGGAGGCAACACATTTATTTATACCAACACATAACAAAAAGGGGTTACTGCCCCTTTACCAGATAACCTAGGGCGTTGGACCACCAGGCTAACTACACTGGTTACTGGGAGTAGCTACAACGGACAGGACCCTAGCTGGGGTCCTCGTCCACGTGTTGGTGACTTCTTCTTGGACATAAAACGTAGATCATAGATCTTCAGATGACGGCAGCAATGCTGAACCCCGGTCCCCTGTGCGGAACCCTGCTGGGTCGTGCCTGGCCCCGCCCTTGGCCACGACTACCTTCGAGAACCCTCTTGCAGGTTTCTCAACCCTTGCCGTAGGATCTCACCCTGACACGTGACCACTTCCAAGCCCCCACCTGGGGTCCTTGTGTAGATCTTACTGGTCACGTGCCTTCCAGGGTCAACCAGAGTGCCATGGCCGAGGGTAACCTCATCCCATGGCTGACACTCTCACACTCCCTCCTATAGGAGTCAGCACTGCACGCCACTGCGCTATGCCAGTGCTCACCGAGCCCCACCTAGGACTGGTACTACAACCACCTATGGGGTGTCTGCAATGACAATGCATCACACGCCGTGTCTCGCTAGAGCCGGCATTACACAGTGACATACACGATGTCACTACATACAGTGAGGGAAAAAAGTTTTTGATCCCCTGCTGATTTTGTACGTTTGCCCACGGACAAATAAATTATCAGTCTATAATTTTAATGGTAGCTTTATTTGAACAGTGAGAGACAGAATAACAACAACAAAATCCAGAAAAACGCATGTCAAAAATGTTACCACGACATAAAAATGACCACCAAATTAGTGGTCTGCAATGTTATTGTAATTCATACACACCTGTATGGTGCAGAGAGGTAGCTTGTCATAAGTTGCCTCTGTGGTAGCAGTTACATTGGAGAAACCAAACGACATGTCTCGGACCGCATCTGTGAACATAAAGCAGACCTGAAACACGGTAGGATGAACACCTCAGCCGTGGCAGATCACTGTTATAATTCAGTGGGCTCACATGACATTGACTTCTCCAAGACAGAGGTTCTCTGCAAGCCATCTGGCTACCATGAGAGATTCGTTCATGAGGCGATCCACATATACAAACACAGAGACAATTTCAACCGAGAAGATGGATTCTGGCTCAGCAATTATTGGAAGGACGTGATAAACCATTTCGGGTCTTAAATGATTGTGTTCACGTTTACGGTGACTTTCAGACCGCAATCCACTCGCTGGCATTGACTATATATCTTTTGTATTCTCCTCAGGGAATGGAGTCATTGCTCTGCTGCAAGTCTTCTATCACCACTCTCCCATTGACATATTTCGTTGCTTCCTCTTAGTACCTTTCACGCGACGGTCAATGGTATAGTGTATAGCAGATTGTATAATAATAAATAGTATAAAAGTGTAATGTTTAATATAATGTATAAGGTAATATATAGTATTGTAATTGTATAGTGAATATACAGCAGTGTGGTATACAGTAGGGTGTGTAGAATAATACATAGTGTAATATTACAATGTATAGTCTAAGGTATAGGGTGGTTCATCTTCTTGGTTCTTTCGGTAAAGTCACGTAGAAGGGAAGTAATAAAATAATAAAAAATAAAATAATTCTCACGACGTTTCGGCCACAATGCAAGCAGCCGTCCTCAGGTGAAAACCAGGTCTGTCGAGGCGACAGCGTCTGAATGAAACAGCACACGTGCTTGGAGCATATATATAAGCTGGGTTGGAAGGGGGGAAAGGGCGCCTTGACAAAAGAATTTGCATATCAAGAGGAATTTAGCATATTTATGGGAAATGCAGGTATGTGATTAGTACTACTTTTGCCCGTGCATTATGCACCACCGAAGCAGGTATGTGATTAGTACTACACATTCCACAAGTAGTGACTAATCCCATATCTGCATTTTCCATAAATATGCTAAATTTCTCTGTTGATATGTAAATTCCTTTGTCAAGGCGCTCTCCTCCTCTAATCCAGCTTAAATATACGCTGCCAAGCTTGGTGGTGTTCATTCGGACACTGTCTTTCCGACAGCCCTGTTATTCACCTGAGGACGGCTGCTTGCGTTGTGGCCGAAACGTCGTGAAAATTTTATTTTATTATGTTTTTTTTTTATTATTTCCCTTCTACGTGACTTTACCGAAAGAACCAAGAAGATGAATCCCTGCAGTCACGAAAGCTTTAAATCGAAAAGGAACGAACAGTTAAACTTCTCCACAAATCTGGCTGTCGCCCGATTAAGTTAGTTATAATTACTGGCGAAACGTCGTACTCAGATTGTAAATGTTGTGGATTGGCTCTCCAACACACTGGTGTGCTGTACTAGTGACGAATTTGCATCTTCTGTTTACGTGACAACCCTTACTAGTTGGCTGTGTCGGGTGGTGGCGGGTTTTCACGACACTTTTATATATTTACGCGATGTAACCCAAAACACCTATATTATGGGAAGTGATAAGGGTTGGGATTGGCTTGGGCGTAGCTGGGGGTTAGCAGTATCAGGATGATGATGGGCTAGTGGAGGAGATATGTTAATGGCGGAACGGAAGCTGCAGGTTGTTGTTGCTGTTAGAGTGAGGAAGATTGTCGCTCTGTGTGCTGCAGTGGAGGAGTTGGTTGCAGTGACGTGGAGTGAGAAGGAAGCAGAAGAGAGCGAGACTGTGCAGAGCATGGTGGCGAGGGTGGCACGGAGAGGGATGTTAGGGATACATATTCCCTACGCACCACCTCGTATGGGTCGCGCTAAGAGAATATATATTTAACTAAGCTATACAGCGTGCTTCAAAAACATATTAACACTTACATGGGACTATCGTTTTTAATGAAAAAAAGAACGGATAATACACTGTAACATAACAAATATGTATCTGGTTTAAGTTTGGTGTGTAAACATTTAACACCTGTTTTGTTGCCATAAAAAAGAGGAAAATCCTATTATAACAAATAAATGGTAATAGCTTCAAAACATCTCCACTTGTTCGCCATCATTGTCAACACATGCCTGAAATCTTCTCCAGGTGGTCTCCAGAGCCTGCAGGCACATTTCTTGTGGTATTGTTGCAAATTCTCAGAAGTGTTCACATTTTTTCGAAGCACCCCGTATAACTCTATTTGATAAGCGACCTGGCCACAAATGATAGTTCAACGATGTGGTTAATCTTGTGGAAATATGTAGTAGCAGCCAAATAATCACAGCACATGTTGATTGCAGTTTGGTTGTTGTTTTATAGTGCGAAAGAAATTCAACATATATTTATACAAATGTGGAGGTAAAAAATTAACCCGTAAAAACAAAGTTTTTCACTATAAATCCTTTATATGTGTGGCGGCTAGAGTCCTCTCGTCCTCTGGCTTGAGATGGCTGCCACCTATGGGTCAGATGATTGCATGCCACCATTAAGCAATTGGTAAATAAATATAATATTTTTGTCCTTAATAGTGTAAAATTTTGGGAAAATTTTTTTACGAAAATTAATTGTCACGCACAACGAGTCTGTGTGGAAAATGTCAGCTCGATTGGATCACGGGAAGTGGGTTAAAAAATGACCGAAAGATTTGCACGGTCGTAAGCAAGCAAGCAAGCGCGCAAGTGAACTTAATATGAAGGATTTAAAAAAGAACGGATAATACACTGTAACATAACAAATATGTATCTGGTTTCAGTTTGGTGTTTAAACATCTTAACACCTGTTTTGTTGCCATAAAAAAGAGGAAAATCCTATTATAACAAATAAATGGTAATAGCTTCAAAACATCTCCACTTGTTCGCCATCATTGTCAACACATGCCTGAAATCTTCTCCAGGTGGTCTCCAGAGCCTGCAGGCACATTTCTTGTGGTATTGTTGCAAATTCTCAGAAGTGTTCACATTTTTTCGAAGCACCCCGTATAATTCTATTTGATAAGCGACCTGGCCACAAATGATAGTTCAACGATGTGGTTAATCTTGTGGAAATATGTAGTAGCAGCCAAATAATCACAGCACATGTTGATTGCAGTTTGGTTGTTGTTTTATAGTGCGAAAGAAATTCAACATATATTTATACAAATGTGGAGGTAAAAAATTAACCCGTAAAAACAAAGTTTTTCACTATAAATCCTTTATATGCGTGGCGGCTAGAGTCCTCTCGTCCTCTGGCTTGAGATGGCTCCCACCTATGGGTCAGATGATTGCATGCCAGCATTAAGCAATTGGTAATTAAATATAATATTTTTGTCCTAAAAGGTGTAAAATTTTTGGAAAACATTTTCACGAAAACAAATTGTCACGCACAACGAGTCTGTGTGCAAAATGTCAGCTCGATTGGATCACGGGAAGTGGGTTAAAAAACGACCGAAAGATTTGCACGGTCGTAAGCAAGCAAGCAAGCGCGCAAGTGAACTTAATATAAAGGATTTAAAAAAGAACGGATAATACACTGTAACACAACAAATATGTATCTGGTTTCAGTTTGGTGTTTTAACATCTTAACACCTGTGAAGTATTCGGAATGACGGCGGGAAACCACTTGACGGGTAGCACACTTTATTTTCACTTGTCTTCCACAATAACACGTGTCGTCACTATTTCTCACACTACACACTCCACCTGACACTGGTGGTTACTACAGCTCACGCTACACACTCCACCTGACACTGGTGGTTACTACAGCTCACGCTACACACTCCACCTGACACTGGTGGTTACTACAGCTCACGCTACACACTCCACCTGACACTGGTGGTTACTACAGCTCACGCTACACGCTCACTTGACACGCGTGGTTACTACAGCTCACGGTACACACTCCCGGGCACTCCAGCCCCGTAGCGTCCGTGGCGCTACAGACCCACCCCAGCTTGGGCGTGGGTCTCGACCTCTGGGTCCCGCGGGCCGGCCCTGACACGGACGTTCGGCCCCGGGTCCCAAGGTCCCGCCTCTGGGCCACACAGGGCCCCGGTCCTCACAAGGACAGCGGGACTAGGTGCCTCAGGGCCCTATCTCTTCCTCCTCCGTCTTCTGTCTTCACTGGTCACCAACTCCCCGTGCGCCTGCGCGCACCGCCTTATATAGCCTCTCCTCCCGGGAGATGGAGCGTATGCGGACCGTGACGTGAGCACCCCCTTAGTTGACCAATCCCCACGCGCTTCCACACGATCCCTTCGCTGTCAGCGCGCGTCACCGATACCCAGCCAATCACTGCCTCACAACCCATGACCCCGCGCTGACCCATGATCCTTCACCGTCAGCGCGCGTCACCAACACACACAGCCAATCACTACGCGCTGGCACACGATCCTTACCCCAGCTTGTATCACCACAACACCTGTTTTGTTGCCATAAAAAAAGAGGAAAATCCTATTATAACAAATAAATGGTAATAGCTTCAAAACATCTCCACTTGTTCGCCATCATTGTCAACACATGCCTGAAATCTTCTCCAGGTGGTCTCCAGAGCCTGCAGGCACATTTCTTGTGGTATTGTTGCAAATTCTCAGAAGTGTTCACATTTTTTCGAAGCACCCCGTATAACTCTATTTGATAAGCGACCTGGCCACAAATGATAGTTCAACGATGTGGTTAATCTTGTGGAAATATGTAGTAGCAGCCAAATAATCACAGCACATGTTGATTGCAGTTTGGTTGTTGTTTTATAGTGCGAAAGAAATTCAACATATATTTATACAAATGTGAAGGTAAAAAATTAACCCGTAAAAACAAAGTTTTCACTATAAATCCTTTATATGCGTGGCGGCTAGAGTCCTCTCGTCCTCTGGCTTGAGATGGCTGCCACCTATGGGTCAGATGATTGCATGCCAGCATTAAGCAATTGGTAATTAAATATAATATTTTTGTCCTAAAAAGTGTAAAATTTTGGAAAGAAAATTTCACGAAAATAAATTGTTACGCACAACGAGTCTGTGTGCAAAATGTCAGCTCGATTGGATCACGGGAAGTGGGTTAAAAAACGACCGAAAGATTTGCACGATCGTAAGCAAGCAAGCAAGCAGGCAAGCACACAAGCAAGCAAGCAAGTGAACTTAATATAAAGGATTAAAAAAATCCACCCGATCACCAGGGAGAGAGAGATAGAATATGCAAACTCAAAATATGCAGCAGACGCAAGGGTCCAGGATCGAACCAACAACATCCTCCATACCAGGCAAGGGAGGTAACATCTCACCACTGCTGCGGCGCCCCAGGAGGAACGCACAGCGTTAGCTGTGACGTGAGCAGAGGAACACCATGCGTGGAAGGAATCAATTTATCCAGAAGCAACCACTGCAGAAGAACATCAAAAGCAGAGGAGGAATTTGAAGAGAATGAGGGGGGGGGTCCATCAGCGGGAGCTCCTGACCGTCAACAACAGCAACAACAAGACCAACATAGGCTGCAAACATGTTCTTAGCTTTAGGCTTTACTCTTTCCAACAAGAATAATACAGAAGATCTTGAAACACCAAATAGACACCGATTATATGACAAAGGCATGATTAAGTCTGGATTAACCACACATCATGCTTGTGGCAAAACATGCAAACAAATGTTCTTTCAAAGTAATGTATGCATTGCGACAAGGCCGTGAAGGAGGCTGTAGCTCTGGTGCAGGCCACTCAGTTTCAATGACAATGCATACATGTTTAGTAAAGCACGTATGTTTGCATTGTTCTTGTACTGTTCGCCTTTTGGCATTGTTTTCCAGTCAAACACTGGTGCAGAGACAATGCCATTAAGGAGGCTATAGCTCTGTCTTGATTTGAAGCTTTCGTGACTGCAGGAATCCACACTCTTTGGTTCTTTCGGTAAAGTCACGTAGGTATAAAATAAAATAAATCACGACGTTTCAGGCGCAACACGAGCATCCGTCATCAGGTGGGAAAGCATGGTCTGCTGCTGAGGCAGACCGTTTTAAAATGTTTGAAATAGGTGTAGCCCAAGTGTCATAAAGAAATGGCCGGGGCTAGTGATGTCAATGTGAGAAATTAGCATGTAAGATAGGAGAGTGGCCTCCTCGACGAGGGCACGGAAGTGGCTATGTTAATGTGAGGGATTAGCATGATGTTAATGTGATAAATTAGCATGTAAAAGTAAGCTAGGAGAGCTGCCTCCTCGACGAGGGCACGGAAGTGGCTATGTTAATGTGAGAGATTAGCATGATGTTAATGTGAGAAATTAGCATGTAACTGGAGAAAAGAAGGAGAAGAGCGGTCTCTTCGACGAGGGGGGCCTGTGAGTATGAGAGTGCAATCCAAAAGACATATGAGCATGAGAGTGCACTCCAAAGGCATGCGAGTGCAATGCAACGGACAGGTGAGCATGAGAGATCTAAGAGAGTGGCATAGAGAGAGAGGCACAGAGAGTCGAAATAACAGCTGACATAGGCAGGTTGGATGGAAACATCACAGTCAGTTAAGACTTTACCTGGTTAATAACGTCCTTCCAATGATTGCTCAGTTTGTACCTATCCTCTCGGTTGAAGGTGTGTCTGTGTTTATATATCTGGATGGCTTCATGAACAAATCTCTGAAGGTAGCCGGTAGGTTTTCAGGGTACCTCCGTCTTGGAAAAATCTATTTCGTGTGAGCCCACAGCGTTAAAACAATGTAACTGCTGCCACAGCAGTTACATTGGGAAACGAAACGACATGTCTCGGACCGCGTCCGTGAGCACAAGGCAGATCTGAAACACGGTAGGACCAATATCTCTGCCGTTGCCGATAACTGTTTTAGCTCTGGTACAGGCTCATCAGTTTCAAGGACAATGCGTATATTATTATCAAACCATGTTTGTTTGCATGTATTACCACGACATATTATGTTTGGTTAATGCAGACTTGATGAGGACAACAGGTGTCTAGTTGGTGTTTGAGCACCTTAACACCTGCAATATATTGTTCTTTTTTTCATCATCTTGGCATTTAAAAAATGTTCCGTAGACGTTATTAGTTTCATTCCAGAGCCACAGGCAAATACTGCTTTGTTAAGAAAAACTCCTCTAAAACAGGGCTAACTCGTTTGCAAGCAATTTCCCTGTTGCTTTCACGTCCAGGGGCCAACGTCACTGCACGGCTCGTACCACAAAAGACAAATATCCCACGTGTAGCCTAACAGGCTTTTTGAGCAAGTGCTGTTATTAACGAGTAGCAGCAGCAGCGCCCGCCCTAGGAAGATCAAATCCAGGGATGCACTTCTTTGGATATTTCACAAGGTGTTTGTTTGTGAGTAATTTTAACTCGATTCAGCTCTCCAAGCTTCATCAGCGTTGAATTCGCATTGTTTAAGATTAAACGAATGGGTCTAAACGGGCTTGTTGTGAACTCGGGTCGCCGGGTTCGTAGTACAGCACACAAGTTGGCACGGAGGGTAGTGGCAGTCAGAGCTGGGACATCGGTGGTGGCAGGCTCGGTGGGGGGAACTGAGGTTTGTATACTGGTCGATATGGAAGCATCAGCGACTATTATATCCCTGCACGTTTTTGATAGCTTCCCCACATGGCCCAGTGGGTTGCGCCCTATGTAGTGGCAAATGGGGGAAACATGGGGATTTTGGGACAGTTAGAGACCCAAATTCGGATGGGAGAACTGGTCATATCAGGCCCCGTGCTCGTCTCCAGGACGTTGACGGTTCCCTGTTTGCTGAGGACAGACTATTTGAATTAACTCCCTATCATAATTGTAAGGGACCAGGGGTGCATTGAAATGCTGTCAGGGGAACGTCTATATTTTTCGCCCGGACAACAGTAACCGGACATCAGCTCAGGTTCAGGCAGTCGTGAAAGAGACACTCACAGTACTCACAGCAGCACAAATCTTAATTCCCCCTCCATATCGCACACCGCTGTTGATGGCTTGACCAGACACACCTGTATTGGTATCACCGGCAATGGCGATCATGGATCGACACGCCTTAGCAGGAGCAGACACCATCCTGTGTAGCCACAAAAAATTGTACATTCAAGTTTGAAACACGGCAAACACACCTGTCACAATACATAGGGGAACGGTTTTGGCACATGTGCAGCCCATGCCAGCATGGACTGAACATGTGCCAGAAATAATGATGAATGAAACTGATCTTGCAAGCAAGGAGGCTTGCCCTGGCTGGAAGCAATGACAGCCCAGAATGCTAACTTGTCTGAGCCGCAGCGTCAGGCCCTTCAGACATTGTTACAGGATTTTGAGGACATATTTAGTAAGGGACTGTATGATTTAGGGCATACTAATTTAATGCCACACCACATAGAGAGGGAAAACGCGCCGCCCATCCGCCAAAATTCATATCGCATGGGGCCGATCGAGAAAGCTCACGTACAAAACGCGATCGGCGAGATGTTAACGGCCGATATTATCTTGCCATTTATGAGCCCATGGGGGGCCCCTATTGTCCTGGTGAAAAAGACAAACAGTTCATTGCGGTTTTGCGTCGACTTCCATCGCTGATTAAGGTTACAATAGTGGACGCTTGTCCGCTTCCACGGATTAACGATTCCTTGGATGTCTAAGTGTGAGCCAAATACTTTTCTACATTGGACCTACCACAGGGATTTTGGCAGCTACCACTCGATGAGGATTTAAAGCACAAAACCGCCTTTAGAACACTGCAGGTGTTATTTATTTTTTTACTATATTCTTGGGTTTTTTCGGTAAAGTCACGTAGGTAAAAACTTTAAAAAGTAAAATAAAATAAAAATCACGACGTTTCGGAGGCAACACAAGCTTCCGTCTTCAGGTGGTACCGTCACAGCCACGACAGCTGTATCGTGGCTGTGACGGTACCACCTGAAGACGGAAGCTTGTGTTGCCTCCGAAACGTCGTGATTTTTATTTTTATTTTATTTTACTTTTTAATGTTTTTACCTACGTGACTTTACCGAAAAAACCTAAGAATATGAATCATTGCAGTCACGAAAGCTTCAAATCTAGAATTATTTTTTTACTGTCTCCCCATGAGATTAAAAATGGCCCATAGAACTGGTACTGACGGGTCTCCAATGGTACGTTTGCCTGATATATTTGAACGACATAATTGTGTTTGGGCGATCCTTCCAGGAACACACCAGTTGAGGCTTGTTTTTTCACATATCAGGGAAGCGCATTTAAAACTCAAGCCTTCTAAATGCCACCTTGCACAGCCCTCGGTCAGATATTTAGGGTACATAGCGCAACAGGGGTAGTTACTGAGTCTGAAAATATGTGTGTTAGGGAATGGCTCACCTCCGTATCCATACCGGATGTTAGAAGATTTATAGGCTTTGTTTCCTATTGCTGCAGATTCGTACAGGATTTCGCAGACATTGTGAACCCCTAAACGTACTTACAGCGAAGGGGCAGAAATTCCAATGGAGTATGGAAGAGGACAGGGCTTTTAAAAATCTGCGTACACTACTTACAGAGGCGCCACCGTTGGCCTACCAAGATTTTTCATTGCCCTTCACGGTGGATATGGATGCGAGCGATGTAGGGATTGGGGCCATCCTATTTCAGGTGGTGATAGCATATGGCCATTGTGCATTTGTACAGCAATTTCACCCATACCTATAGTGACGAAAATTATCAGTGCAGACTGAGCACGCAGCCCTGCAATACTCGTTACGTATCGACCAACCATCTGGTCAAATGGCCAGGTGGATAGATAGGCTGCAAGAATTATCCTATGAGGTGGTCCATAGGAAGGGGTTGCGCCACACCAATGTGGATGCTTCATCGCATCTGCCCGAGGTAGGTACCTGTTCCTGTGCTAAGGGCTCGCCCAGGTGTAAACCACTCTCATCTGATACGACGTGCCTCATAGCCCCTATGCACATGTGGGAATGCAAACAAGAGCCTCCTCTGGACGATCGTGACTTAGGACTAGGTCAAGAGGAATGTTGTCGATTACAAGGGCAAAATGAGATGCTTGACCCCATTCGTGTCAAAGGACCAGCCTCCAACAGCTTCGAATTCGTAGATTACGAAGGGCAGTTGATACGTTGGGAAATCGACACACAGTCCTACTGTGCCATCGTGCCGACCTCCATACGCAAAAAAAGTTGGTAGCGGAGGTGAATTGCTGCCGCCTGCTGCGTTTGGGTGAGCTAAAAACACTTTCCACCATTAAAAAACATTATTTATGGCCGGGCATGATGGCAGATATTCGGGCATGGATGGGCTTATGTGTAGAATATGCATGGCAGAAACCGCCAGCACACCCTGTCAAAGTTCCCCTCCAGTCAATCGAGGTTTCTCGGCTCAATGAGTTGGTGGCCCTGGACATATTGGGACCCCTATCTCGTGCCGACAGATGTCACGAATATCTGCTAGTAGGGGTCGAGTATTTCATGCAATGGCTGGTAGCGTGGCCCCTGAATGAGCAAACCACTCAGTCAGTCGCAAAAGCTTTTGTTCAAGGACTTCTATCGGACCAGGGTAGATTTTTTTTTCTTCGAAATTGAAACAGGAAGTGTGCGACATCATAGGCACGAAGAAAGTGCGCACTTCTCCATACCACCCACAAATAACTAAATCGCACCATCATTTCCATGCTATGACAGGTGGTCAATGAGATTCAAACAGACTGGGATTTACACATAGGCGAGGTCCTGGCGGCATACCGGTTAGCCCCGCATGTGTCGACGGGATACTCTCCGTTTTTTTTATGTATGGTAGCGAGCCAGACCCTCCCATCGAGCGCCAGCTTAGTGATCTCCCATCTGGGGCTGCGAAATGGCGAATAACGGTACGACGGTTAATGCAGCAGTGGGAGACGGTGAGGGAGGCAGCACAAGCTGCAGCGGCTTCCACTCGCTCCGCGAATGAATGAGCTAGGCAAAAGAGAGTGACGCCCCTCCCTTTCAAAGTGGGAAATAGTGCATCCCCACAGGTGCCCTTAAGGACCTCGCCCAAACTGTACCATCCATGGCAGGGCGCTGTAAAGATGGTGTAAATTATCAGGCCCCAATGTGTATGGGTCCAATTGGGATGCCGGCAATGGTACATACACCCCGCTCGCCTAAAGCTGGAATGGTGGATGCCTACCATGGACGCGCCACTACACATGGCAGAGCACCCACTACACTCACTAAAAACCGGGTTACAGCGAACATCTACACCTTTACCCCTTCACTCACCTTCATCATCACTGCCGAGGTCAGGAAAGTCACTTGCGACGAACTGACCTCTAGAAGGTTGCCTTCCTTCCCCAGGACTGCCCATAACCAAGGAGGTGCAGCAGCATCCGACCGAGCCGCAGCTACATGTCCCAGTTAGGGGCCATCAATTTAGTACGTACGCATGGAGGGGGAGGGTTAACCCAAATGCGTACGCTTGTGTATGGGGGGTCTACTGGCAATGTACGTACGCATAGGAAACGGGAGGGGGAGGGGTGAAGACTCGATAATAACACTGTGTAACAAAAAAAATTGAGACCAGGACACAAAAGCAAAGTAAAAAATCCACTCCATTAATAACACTGTGTAACATTTTTTTTGTTACTGGGTAGTGTTATTTTCTAATTGCTTATGCCTCAAAAGTACAGAAAATGGCCATTATCTATTATTCCCCACAAACTTTCTTTTTCTGTCCAGGACAATGATATTTACCTATTTTCAATGAACAAAACGTGTGCATTTGTGCCATTACTTCACGTAAAGTCCTGGTCACAAAAGCAAAGTTTGTGGGAAATAATAGCCATTTTCTATACTTTTTAGGCATAAGCAATAAAAAAAACTTACCACCCAGGGACAAAAATCGTGTTACATAGTGTAATTTGTCAACATTGGACTTCAAATGAGCCACAGTTCAGTTTCTTCAGCTGTCAGACAAGTACTACCGGGAGAGGTGGGACTGAGGGGGAGGTGTCACTTGTATGCCACCGTACCCCTGACTGCAGCCATCACGCAGCTCAGCAAAATAAGTGGCCAAGGTACGCAACTTAATTATAATGCAGCCGGTGGTGTTTGCTTAAACAAGTTAATATTATGAATCTTTGATCGATTCTGCCTGGATTAAATATCGGCCGTTATATAGGATTCGTGGGGGGGGGGGAGCATACAGGTGGAGGGGGGTGTAAAAAGTACGCGTGCGAACAGGGAGGGGGAGGGATCCGTTTTGATAGATTTTTGCGTACCTACTAAATGGATTTGCATTGAATTGCCCATATAGGACTCACCACTGTGATCTCTACATTGGGTCAAACTTAACATCTCTTAATGTTCGACGGCTTGTGCACCAGATCTTATTTATTCACAAAAAAATCCGCAGACTATGTGTCTGCACGCACGCACGTGTGTGTGCGTGTGAAAGTGATTTTTCCAAGACGGAGGTACTCTGCAAACCTACCGGCTGCCTTCAGAGATTTGTTCATGAAGCCATCCAGATATATAAACACAGACACAACTTCAACCGAGAGGGGGGGTAAAAACTGAGCAATCATTGGAAGGACGTTATTAACCAGGTAAAGTCTTAACTGACTGTGATGTTTCCATCCAACCTGCCTGTCAGCTGTAACTTCGACTCTCTGTGTGTCTCTCTCTCTGCCTCTTTCTTAGATCTATCATGCTCACATGTCCGTTGCATTGCACTCTCACGCCTTTGGATTGCACTCTCATGCTCACATGTCTTTTGGATTGCACTCTCATACTCACAGGCCCTTTGGATTACACCCGTTTGGGTTGCACTCCCTCGTCGAGGAGGCCGCTCTTCTTCTTCTTCTTCCTATCTACAGTTACGTGATAATTTCTCACATTAACATCATGCTAATCTCTCACATTAACATAGCCACTTCCGTACCCTCATCGAGGAGGCCACTCTCCTATCTTACAGTTACATGCTAATTTCTCACATTAACATCACTAACCCGGGCCACTTCTTTATCACCCTTGAGCTACACCCATTTCAAACCTTTTAAAACAGTCTGCCTCAGCAGCAGACCATGCTTTCCCACCTGATGATGGATGCTTGTGTTGCGCCCGAAACGTCGTGATTTATTTTATTTTATACCTACGTGATTTTACTGAAAGAACCAAAGAGTATGGATTCCTGCAGTCACGAAAGGTTCAAATCAAGATTGAGTGTGTGAAAGCTTGAGTGTGTGGGGAACGGTCGCGTAGTGGTTAGCACGCTGTGCTACCAAAACGGCGACCCGAGTTCGATATCCCGCTCACGGCCAACACCAGTGACGATTATCTGAACCGGTTCTGGGCCTCCCCTAAGTAGACTCAGCCTCAAATAAGTACCTGGTGCTATGTGTAAACATCACTGGGGAGACAAAGCTCGCCGGGCATGGTGTTGGCCACTCACCCCATCTTGTGCCGTGTCGGCCTTCATCGGCACTGTTCGCAAATGGCACTTGCCTCAACAGCCTCTTAAGGCCATACGAGTGATATTTGACCCTTGTGGTGGTACCCCGGGGTATCAAACAATACAAAATGGCCGAGGCGATTAAATGTTTTATTTTTGGGACACTATTTTTCCAGAGGTGTACGTAACTCCGCGACTGGGGTACCAATTAATCCGAAATCAGTGCCACACTCCCCGATGTCGAAACGCAGAGAGGACGATTGCGCCGAAACCCTGAACCCTCGCACGCACCGTAGTGGTGATGCATCGTGTACAGCTCGTCGAGATGAGTCGATAGTCGGTCGCATCGCCGACCATCAACACAGACTAAAAATTACTGCATCACGGACATTATCCGAGAACCGGGGCACGATGGTCTCCCGGGGTACCGCCATAAGGTTAACTTGTCATTGGTGTCTGTGCGTGTGTGCGTGCGTCCGTGTGTGTCTGCGTGTGTGCGCGTGCGTGTGTGCAATTGTGGTAAGTCATTGTCCCTATGCCAACAAGCAAGCCAGCATCAGTACTCAAGTGAAAAAAAAATTCTATTCATGTTACTTTATTTTGTTTTATTTCCTATACAGTATTTTTTTTAGTGGTACTTACGCATGCACAATATTTATTTCTACTCATGAAATTAACGTTTTCCTATTGCATCGTTAACACATTCAATAACACTGATTGTATGAGCATTTAAATACGGTATATTATTGTGTTCCCACTGACGAACTGTTGGACTTACAAACGGGTCCCAGGAACGAATTATGTTCGAAGCCGAGGACTGCCAGTATATTATTCAGAATTAGAAGTCTATTTGCCACTGAATAAAGCCCACTGAGCTAAACTATTTTCAAAAGGGTGAGTCGGCTGGCTGACATCAAAGCATTCCACAATTACAGATATAAAAAAAAAGCAATTACGTTGTAAAATCACATTCACGCTTCAACCTCATATAATTCCTTGGATGAAATAATACGTGAAATTATTTTGATTTCCAAACAGTAACATTAATCGTGATGCGGGTAATTAGTTCATGAATTTTGCTGCAAATTGCACAGCAGCCTATCCTTAGTTATTTGTGTGTGCGTAGTACATCGTATCTCACCAAAATTTGTCGTTACATTGTTTATGGGGAAATAATTTTGGCCCAACACGTAATTTTTCAGGGAGACATCTACTCCTCCTGCGTTAAGCTGGGACTCACTGTACTTAAATTAATTTCACTCATCGATTACAACGAGGCCGTACATTCTTTGCAAATCGCGTTCCACTTGTTCCTTGGTAATATATTTCCATCCTCTCGGTATGTCTGCCGGCTGGGCGACTGCACGCTCAGCAAACTGTTCATTGAACTTGCAGAACACGAATCTCCAGAAGAGTGGGGCCTCCAGTGTGGAACTTTCCGGAATATTCCAAGAGCCGTAGTATTTATTCACAGTGCGGTAGTCTGCATAACGAACGATTTTCCTGTTTGTGTCACCGTTGGAAAACTTATGTACTTTGAAAAAGAACAAGAATCTCTTTGCAACAGAGGTGGTGCACACTTCGACGGACAGCTTGTTGCACGAGTCCCATTTTTGGCCGCAGAGTCCTTGAGGGTAGTGCAACGTTGCCCGATGCTCCCTGTGCTCTCCACCACTCTGGTCGCATGGCGCCTTGCACAGGGGACAGGCGTTCCCACATCCGGCCAACAGCTTAAAGAGCTCGCCATGCGGCCGCACGGTCAGTCTGTCCAATTTTCCCTCAATGTCGTAGGACTTCTCAAAGTCGATGGCGACCTCGCGGCTAACTCGATCGACGCCTCCGTCTAGCGACTCACAAAACCGTTTGGCGCTGTTGGAGTCTTGGAGCATGAACGGGCCGATGATGTCGAGGGCGTACGTTGCCATGACAATGTCGCCCGCTAGGGATAGCTTTAGCTTTTGCAAAAGGTCGGAAACCTTCACCGGAGTGGATTCCCTCAGGAGAGACGACACGACTCTCTTTGCTCGTTCCGATTTTTCGAACAAGATACTTTTTGTCAGATAGAAAATGTCTTCTCTGTTTTGTTCGCAGTAACTCACAACATGCTCCCTTATCCACGTTGTCGTAAACTTTTTGTAATCGTTTAAGAATCTGTGATATAAGTCAAAATTATCTCTCTCCAGTAAATCGGATAAGAGAGAATGTTGGAGGTTTTTACGATTGGATAACGTGATACATTTTATTTTGATATATTCCACAATCTTTGGACCTAGTTCTTGGTCTATGACTTCCTTCAAAGCAGGTTTGAGGCATTGATCGCAAAAGACCATTGCAATGTTTCGCATTTCATCGCCAGTATTATACATTTCCGCAAATACACTGTGGTATTTCTCCTTCATTGATGGAAGTTGATTCCATGGGTTGTTTTGCTCAACAAACTCTTCATGTTGATCTATGAATGGACCAATGGCAATTGCACAAATATGAATCTTGATGTCCACGACAAAGTGTTTGCCAAAAGGAATGTTCTGTTCAGATCCTCTCTGCAGTTGATAATCTACGATTGTGAAAAGCTCATCCCAATAAGTAGGGAGGTAATCGTTGTTGGACTTTTTCTTGGTTTCTATCAAATCTTTGCATTCCTTAATTATGTTATAGGACAAATCATACAGCTCTGATGGTATGTGGCTAATTTGCAGAGAAGACCCCATTTTCATAATCCAGCCTGCTATGTGCTCATTTTTCACCTGGAAATTATGCTTCTCCATGCACAAGATGGACGGATCGCGTAGCTTTTCATTCACCAATGCTTTATGGCGCTGTGTATTATGACAGAGTTGTTGCTCCATGTCTTTCTGTACGTTGCGCCTCCTTATCGATTCTTTGGGAAGCTTTGAAACCGTTCTTGACCACACATCTTCGAATTCCTTCTCAATTTCTTCGTCGGTCAAATTAGCTTTGCCGAATTTGCATTTCTCCAGAAGATCGTTCACACTTTGCGAGATGGTATTCCTGTACTGGCCTTGCAAAGTTTCCAAAGCGAGGAGACATTTCCTCTTACAGACGGTCTCCTCGCACTTGTCAAGAGCTTCGGTCAGTATTTGCTTGGCCAGATGCTTGGTGCTGATGTTGAAATCCTCTTTGTATTTCACAATGAGGTGAGCATCTTCAGAAGGTTTTGAAAAGAAATTCTCTATGTGCTGTAAAAGCAGTGTTTTGTGATTGTCGACTTCTTCCCTTCCTTTCTGTTGTAACCTCTCATGCACATCGTGGAGCTTGTCCGGTACCGCGTTCATTATGGTGTTCTGTGCAAGTTGTGTCCAGGAAAGGAGCTTGCTACGAAATTTCCACTCCCAATCTGCATATGTCGTACACAGATTGCTATATGCCTCAATGACCAAGATGTTTCTGAAGCTAAAGATGAACGTTTCCTTTTTCACTGAGTCCCATACCGTCGACACCCACTGTCCGAACTCGGTTAAGCTACAGGGTTTCTTCAACTTTAGTTTCTCTTCGAAGATGTGTGCCTTAAGTTGAAACACTTGTTCAGTATATCCATAACTAACAGGAGACATGGCAGAACAGCCAAACCAAAGTCCAGGAATGAACCAGTTGTCTTTGTTCAAATCGTGTGCTATGACGTCGGTAAATTTGTTGTAGTACATATCTTTGTGCTCCATTTTCGCTGCTGCATTCGTCATCCTGTCCAGTTGATCCAGCAGATGTTTCTGATCATTGAGAGTCTTGCCCATTGCAGATACGCTATTAAAATTCTGATGAACGAATAGGCAGTGTGGCTTTTTGCCGGCCTCTCTCATCCGTAAAAATGAATGGACGACAACCTGCAGTACGTCTTTCATCTCTTCTGCATTTTCCGTGGCCAAGTTAACGATGGCGACGTCACTCAGGGCAATTACCACTGTGGCCAGCTCGTTATCGCGCTCACAGCTGTCATCGAGATTTGCGAGCTGCGGCGCCTTCAGCCCTTCTGTGTCGATCACCAGCAGGAAGTCGAAGCAGAGCTCTCGCTGGAAGTTGTCGTCAACGTGGAGCAGCTGCATGAAAGCGCCGCGAGTGCATCGACCGCTGCCCACGGCGAACTGCAGGCCGAACATGACGTTGAGGAGCGTTGACTTCCCCGAGCTCTGCAACCCCAGCACAGACACGATGAAGACTCGGGGGTCACGGCCCAGCTGGGTGCGCACTTCGGCAAGTACGTCCGTCACCCAGTCGATGGGAATGCAGCCAGCATCTCCGTCGAGGAGCTCCATGGGGAAGCCATTTATGAGCAACTGCGCCATGACCGACGGAAGCCTCAGGAATTGAGGATTGCTTCTGCTCGCTTTGGAAGCCTCGTATATCTGCCCAAGCTCGCGCATGAAGTGCTCTAGACCCACCGGGGAGTTAGCAATCTTTGCATTGGTTTGTTTAAGCGCTTCTTTGTGATGGTTCGGGTCAATGCAGAGCTCCTTGAATTTTTCTTCCAAAGGAACGATAATGTTGCTTGACAATACATCGAGCTTCATTTTCATTCGCTGCAGGAACAACACTTTTTTGTCCACAGAAAATTCGAAGCATGCTGAGATGAATGAGTCCACCACGTCGGGAAGTTCCACTTTCGCCTGCTCGTTGCGGATTTGAATTTTATGTTCACTTAGTTGTGCAATGTACTCATTGATGTCCACATCTCCTCTATGTCTCAAGCGATTCATCTCCTTGTCCTTTCTTGACCATTCCTGCCAGAAAAACCCCTGAGCAGTGAGCAACGTCGCTTTAACAGATTCCTTATCCTTCATTTCAATCTCACTGACAATCCAGTCGGCGACAGTCGCGGACGCCTGGCAGTCGCTGCAAACTTCGTCGGTCATGATGCATAACTTTGGGTCAGTTTGAGACATGTTTTCCAAATTTTTCGATACCTTGTTGTATCTCAGCACGCCGTCGATGCTGCCGTTTATATTTTTCAAAAACACGGTCTGATTTTGATTGCCCCAGATGTGCACATTTTGGTTTTTCAATTTCAGTTCAGTCAAAATCCTCCTGACACTCCCCTCGGTTTGGCTTCGGTGCTCCACATCAGGATTAATCACGAGAAAAACGTTTGAATTTGGATCGAAGCTCGAGGTTAAAAAGTCACAATCTCTTTCGCCAATGTTGTCCACAACAATGAACACCGCGGCCGAGTTCAATTTCAGAAACTGGAACTGAGCCGGGCTGTTGCGCACGTCGCCGCGGAGATTCGCCACCGTGAATATCTCCGGGAAGACGTCGATGGTCGATTTCCCACATGGCAGGTGAAAGCAAACTTCGACAAGGCCATTGGAAATCCTTCGTGGAAATTTTCCGCATTCCATGTCCCGGTGCACGAAGAAATTGTGCGGCTCCTTGCATACAATGGAGTTGATGATCGATGACTTAGAGACCCCGCACTCTCCAATTCGCACAAAAGAGATCATTGGCATCGCTGTAGTGACCATCGCATGCTCAATGTAGCCTTTACTCTCCTCTTTAGAATGCGGTCTCCATTTGTGAATCACTGCCCTCATGGCCCAGAGCAGGAAGGTGATGCTGCCCTGACTCACGTCGGGCAGCAATAGAGGCAACGCGAACTGACACAAAGACATCTTGACCATGAGTGTCTGCTGCAAGAGGCTGTCTGAGCAGAGGAATACTGCGGTTATCAAGTCCAGGATGGTGACGGAGTACACTTCTGGATCAATAACGCTACCCAGAGAGAACTCTTCTTCATCGTTTGCATAAGAACGATATATAGGCGTGGTTCCTTCACTTAAACTGTATTCAGTGTTTCTAGATTTCACGTTTGCCCTCATTACATTGTACAGGAAATGCATGGGGATTTCGTTCAAAGACGTGGGTTTTTTTCTGAAAATAGAAGCTCTGGTTATCTTTAAAACAGAGCTGAGTGTCAATTTTTGAGGGTAGAACTCCGTCAAACCCAAATCACTTAACATGGCATCGAAATCATTTTTTATTTTAACGTCAACTTCTTTTGGTGCTTGCGAATCGGCGTTAGCACGGCGGTGACAGGATGAGCCATCTCCTCCTTCGTCTTCACAGCTGTAACAAACAATGAACACAAAAGTCAGGACATATTGGGTGATTGCAGGTGGCCCAAAGATCTGGACAAATTGGGTTAGTGTCATACAGTGTGGCCCAAAAGTCAGGCCACAGGGTTATTATTTTACAGGGTGGCCAAAAAGTCAGGACAAATAGGGTAGTTATTATACAGGGTGGCAAAAAAGTCAGGACACAAAGGGTTATTGTTATACAGGGGTGGCTCACAAGTCCAGACACATAGGGTGTTAGAATACAGGGTGGTCCAAATGCCAGGACACATAGGGTTATTATACAGGGTAGCCCAAAAGTCACGACACATACGGTTGTTATTATACAGGGTGACCCAAAAGTCAGGACAAATAGGGTTATTATACAGGGTAGCCTAAAAGTCAGTACACAGATGGTTATTCTTATACAGGGTAGCCCAAATGTCAGAACACATAGGGTTATTGTTATACAGGGTGGCCCAAAAGTGAGGAAACACTTATTATATAGGGTAGCACAAAAGTCAGCACACAGGTTTATTATACAGGTAGGCTCAAAAGGGAGGGCATATAAGGTGGTTATTTTACAGGGTGGCCCATAAGTCAGGACACATAGGTTTATCATACAAAAACACATCGGGTGGGAATTATACAGGCTGACCAAAAAGTCAGGACACAGAGTTAGTATTATACAGGTCAGGACACGTAGTTTTATTGTTGTGTAGTGACATCAGGGATGTCACTGTATGGTGCCGGCCCAGAAGGGCTACACTGTTCGATGTTCCTACATCGTGGACAGCACCGTGTGGGTGGCTGTGTATAATACCAGCCCTAGTGGGGCTTGGTGAGCAATGGGATAGTGCGGGCACCATGCACAGCGTGTGATGGGGGCTCCCACGAGGGGGAGTGGTGAGTGTCAGCCCAGGGGCAGGGTTTCCCCTGGCCATGGCACTCTGGTTGACCCTGTAGACACGTGATCCGGAGAATCCACACAGGGGGCCCCAGGTGGGGGGGCTAGTGGGTGATCACGTGTCCGGGGAGAGCTCTTGAGAGGGATTGAGAGGGAACGAGTATGCTCGAGAAGGCGGGCGGGGCCGAGGGCGGAGCGGCCCTGACCGTAGGGGGATATATGGCGGGTCCCTAGGAGGGACCGAGGGTTTCTTCGTTCTACAAGCTGGAAGCTCGGCGTCTCAAGCTGGAAGCTCTTCACCCTACGAGGAACCACGTAATCAGAGACCCGAGTTAAGGTCCAACCCTTCGTAGCAGTTACTCCTCTGTATAGTGTAGTTAGCTGGGTGGTCACCACCCTAGGTTGTATCTGGTAAAGGGGCAGTTACCCCTTTGTGTTACGGTGTTACAAATGAAGTACCGTTGATGACTCTTGGACACCGTTGGTGAGGCACACGTATTTATTCCGTACAAGTAGTCACAACTGTGGACATACAATACTAGAGGGGGTATCGGCCCCCTCACCCGGCTAGCTGGGAATACACTGCTAGCTATCTCTGACCTACCTCCTAGTCCTCCACTAACAGGCTAGGGGAGGCTGTCTGGCCCGACACTGGTAAGTCGGGCTACGGTACCCGGAGTCCCAGAGCACTAGCTCTGGTTCTCGGGACCACGCCGCTGGCTCGGTCCTGCGCGGCCCTGACAAGGGCGGCGTCCCAGGGGAGTCCAGGGCTCTAGCTAGACGATCTTCGGTCTTCACTGGTTTAGCTTTAACATTCTGCCCCGAGCCCTCTGACACATCCCCCTTTATACTCCACCCCCGCTGAGGGGTGGGGCCCCGGGCTGCCTGGTGCGGACGTCGGTGAGAGCACCCCCCCCGTGCACTCACGTAGCCCCGCCCACTGTGTTTGTTTCCCATAAGCTGCCATGCATAACGGCTCTCTCTCTAACACCCCTACATCACCCCCCGCCCCCCCCCCCCCCCCCCCCCGCATAGCTTGCAGCCGTCCCGGCTGCCAACATACAAAAAAAAACGACAATAAAAGCGCATTTACCCCCTGACCACGCGTGTGCCTCACTATTTTTCAACATAACGCGAAGAGAACAACAAGAACCAGAAAACCCCGAAGGGAAAACAACCCGACGCACCCCCCCCCCCCCGAATAAATACGAATTCCGTAAAAGCAACGTATATACAAATCGCAAGGAACCCCCAACACACACATGACACAACACAATGTGCCAGGAGCACACCACCGACGCAGCGCACAGTAACCATACACGTGAAAATAAAAAAATACAAAAAATTTCTTCTTTTTGTGCATCACAAGAGTCTGCGCATTCTTGCGCGCGTCCTTGCCGCAGGCCCGTCACACGGGGCAACCCCGGATGGCGGACCATCCGGTGGCAGCTGTCCATTTCGAAGTGAGTCTGCGCTTGATGTCGCGAGACCCTCGGCATCCCCCGTAGGGGTTGTTGGGCGGGAACCCGTCATTCCTGGTGCACCTGGGGGCGGGACAGCCGGCAACACGTCAGGCGAGAGCAGCAGAGACGGACCCTTTTAGTCGGCCGACCCCCCACATGTTTGGCCACGCGTGTGTGGAGTGGGGCCTCGCACCGCAACGAAGGGTTTCAGACTAGAGGGGTGCACAAACCACCGGCGCTTCCCCCATTTGATGCGAACGCACTGAGGCCGCAAAACCTCGACCACCTCGACGGGGCCCCGCCACGGCCGCACCAGTTTTGAGGAGGT
The DNA here is from genome assembly GCF_964198595.1 of Lampetra fluviatilis. Taxonomy (NCBI): domain Eukaryota; kingdom Metazoa; phylum Chordata; class Hyperoartia; order Petromyzontiformes; family Petromyzontidae; genus Lampetra; species Lampetra fluviatilis. The sequence continues at coordinate 17,966,403 of NC_136280.1, forward strand.
CGCGAGTGGTACCTGGGGACAGTGCAGCCATGCCCTGTCCCCCGGCTTCCACTGTAGCACGTGCGCGCGACCCAGTCTGAGGAGCTCATTCACTTTCTGACGCCTGTCTGAATTTAGCATGGCAGCATCCCGTGCCTCAGTCAATTTCACAAGGTTAAATTTAACATGGTCGGCCAATTTAGTTTTTCCCAGGGGCGCGGGGATCTGCAGCTGTGCCCGAACAGGTGGGTCAGGTTCACGGCCATACATGAGGAAGAAGGGTGAAAATCCCGTCGCAGCATGGGGGGCCAATCTGTATGCTGCCAGGACCCCTTGAATTTGCAAGTCCCAATCGGTCTGTGAGTCCGAAACCTGCTGCGACAACATAGACGTGATGGTTCCATGCAGACGCTCGACCATCCCGTCAGTTTGTGGGTGATAGGGAGAGGTACGAATTTTTTTCGTTCCCAGGAGCTCACAGACCTGTTGGAGGAGTTTGCCGGAAAAAAATTTTCCCTGGTCGGTCAGCAGCCGCTCCGGAGCACCTTTGTCCATGACGTAACCTTGGACAAAGGCCTCCACGATGGCTGCTGCCGACTGGTTGGCCAGGGGCCAGGCCATAGGCCAGCGCGTAAAGTATTCCACCCCGGTCAACAAATATCTATTGCCCCTAGGGGTGGCGGGAAATGGCCCCAGAATATCCAACGCGACAAGTTCGTTCACTCTGGAGACTCTGATAGACTGCAAAGGCGGGTTTGACTCCCGTGCTGGTGGTTTTCGCTGCGCACACCGAGGGCATGATGCCAACAGATCTGCGACATCCCTCGTCATGCCTGGCCAAAAAAAATCATGCTGGAGCAAGGCGAGGGTCTTTTGGGTACCCAGGTGGAGGAGGCGCTCATGAGCAGCCCACACCACCCTACCCCGTAACCCAGAAGGGACCACCAGCCGGTGTCGATGGGATTTCCCGTCCCAATGCATAAGCAACCCCGCGTGCATTTCCCATGCGTCGGCATCACCCGTCCCCCGCCCCGCCTCCCCGGCGCGACGACGCGACGCGAGGAGGGAGGTATCCTCCATCTGGAGGCGCCCCCATTCATTAACAGGCAAACCCAGCAGGGAATCTTTTCCCTGTTGTGCGATAGAATTTGGAAGCAATGTTTCGTCGTCGGCGGCGGCCGCCAGGACCGGAACCGGCATGTCCCCTGCTGGCTTGCAACGTCCCGACCCCAGGAGGCATGCACATTCGGAGGTGGTTGACATGCGCGACAGAGCGTCCGCGTTGGTGTGGCGAACGCCCTTACGGTAGGTGGTTTCGAAATCAAAATCCTGGAGGATCTCCAACCATCGGGACAATTGTCCCGATGGCTGTTGAACTCGCAGGGCGTACTGCAGTGCCGCATGATCTGTGCGGACGGTGAAATGCCGACCGTACAGATATGGGCGATACTGTTGGATGAAATAAACAATTGCCAACAGTTCCCTATGGGTGACACAATATCTTTGCTCCGCTGGAGACAACACCCGACTGCCGTACGCAACCACCCGTTCCACGCCGTCAACCACCTGGGAAAGCACGCCCCCAATACCCGTGTTGCTCGCATCGGTGTCGAGCAAAAATGGTTCCGAAAAATCGGGGTAAATCAAGGGAGGAGCTTTTACCAGAGCGTCCCGAAGGGAGCAGAAAGCAGCCTCCTCCTCCTGACCCCAGTGGAACCGAACCCCTTTTGATGTTAAAGCGAGTAGGGGTTTGGCAATCGTCGCAAAATCAGCGACGAACCGTCGGTAATACGACGCGAAGCCAATGAAACTCCTGACCTCTCCCACCGAGGTGGGAGTCGGCCAGGAGCTGACACACTGCGTTTTGGCGGGATCGGTAGCAATACCTGAGCGCCCCACAATGTGCCCCAAATAACGCACCGAATCGCGTAACAAATGACATTTTTGGGGTTTGAATTTCAAATTAGCAGCCCGCATCTTTAGGAAAACCGCCCGCAACCTCTGGAGATGTTCGTCAAAAGTTTTACTAAAGACGATAACGTCATCCAAATAAATCAGGCACGACTCCCATTGCAATCCAGCCAAAACCAATTCCATCAAACGCTGGAAAGTTGCCGGCGCTGAGTGTAAGCCCATCGGCAACCGGTTGAATTGGAACAGGCTGTGCGGTGTACGGAAAGCAGTTTTAGGCTTTGAATCATCGTCCAGAGGAAGCTGCCAGGATCCCGAAAGTAAATCCAGTGTGGAGAAGAATCGCGCTCCCGCCAAGGCGTCCAGCGATTCGTCCATCCGTGGGAGCGGGTATGCGTCGGCAACCGAAATTTTGTTAAGGCGCCGAAAATCAACGCAAAATCGCAACGAGCCATCCTGCTTTTTAACCAGGACGATCGGCGCTCCCCAAGGGCTGGTGGAAGGAGAAATTATGTCGGCGGCTAACATGTCATCAATAGCCGATTTGACATGGTCCTTTTCGGCGGGACTTAACCGAAACGGATTCTGGCGTATTGGCGCGCTGTCACCCGTGTCAATATGGTGACGCAGCAGATGAGTGCAACCCAAATCGTATTTGTCCCGACTGAAAACGTCGGAAAATTCCCGCAGTAGCATTCTAAGCTGTTGGCGCTCTGAATTTGACAGGTCCGTCGATCCCGCACAAAGCGCATCGAGCCACCCTCCATCGCTGTCCGAATGTGGGTGCGGCCGGGGAGCAGTGCCAACGTGATTCGCAACAGGTTCCTCGCAGGGCACTGGCGTCGCGTGAGCAAGCACCGTCCCTTGAGGAACTACCACTGTCTGCGACCCCACATTGAGGACCGCGATGAAAGGGTCCCTGTCCCCTCTTACGACGGTCTGGGCCGGAATCAAATGAGGTCCACTAACCCCGGCCCTAGATGGTCCCAGCAGAATTCCCTGGTCCCCAATGCCCTCAGCGAAGGGCCGACGAAGTTTTAGAGGCACCAACATTTGAGCTCCCGGCGGCACACGAACTGTTTTAACGACGAACGCTGGTACTGTTACGAACGCCGTCCGAGCCGCAGTAGGGGAAGGCAGGAACGCCATGCGTCGTCCCGACGGGAGCTCAATGCATCCCTGGTCTATTAAAATACGAATCGGCATTTTGCTCAAGAAGTCCGTCCCCAGCAGGCACGGAACCGCCAGCGAGGAGGAAACAAAAATCGGGCCCGACAATTTGATATCCCCGATACAAATTTGCGCTCGAATCTGTCCAATGATGCCAAGAGAGCCCCCGTTAGCAGCATAGAATGGGACGTTAACCGGCAGTAAAGGACGGCTCTGGACAGGTAGAATATTGTAAATGAGTTCGGAAATGATGGTCGCCGATGCCCCCGTATCGACCAGGATGCGTACCTCCACCCCGTCAATGTGTCCCACCACGGCCGACGACCCCGACGACGCGGCCACAACGCGATGGGCCAACATGGACCACTGCCTGGGTTCGATTTGAGTCCCCATAGTGGTGCGTGTTGGCCCGTCGCAGCGCAATGTCGGCCCCCCGTTCGTTGCGGTGTGCGAGTGTGTGACGAGTGTGTGCTTGGGCCAAACATGAGGGGTGCCGCGACTCGCCGGATTATGTTGATGGAGCTTGGGAGGAGGAGGGCCTGCGTCCTGTCGAGGCATCGTCCCGCGCTGCCGAGGAGAGCGGCACCCCGAGGCGACATGGCCCCGGACGCCGCAGTTGAAGCAACACGGGAGCGCCGGCGGCGATGACGGACGGTCGAGGCGGCTCGACCCATCCCGGCCCGACCGTGCTCCCGTCCCCTGCTGCCGTCGACGGTCGACGGCGTAAACCTCCTCCGCCGGGAGGGTGGCTGCAGCCACCGCACGCCCGGCCGCTGCCCTGCTGGCTTTCCGACGCTGTGACAGCAGGTTGGCGTGGAGGAGCCGCGCAGCCTGGAGGGAACTCATCTCCGTGTCCTCCTGTGCAACGATGGCGATGTCCAGGTCGTCTGCCAGCAGGAGGATTTTTTCTGTGACCATGGCGTCCACGCCGTCGTCGTCCATTCGAGGGAAGGCCATCTTCGCCAGTGCCAGGAGACTCGTCCTGTACGCCAGGAGCGACTCCTTTGCACCCCGCTGGCGATCGTAAACCTGCTGCCTGCATTCCGCTGAAGGTCCGTAGACCCCGGCCAGCAACTGCAGCGCCATCTGTAGCGTGGAGCGCTTCTCCCTCGGCGCCGATGTAAGGGCGGCGAGTGCGTCGCTGTCGAGGAGCGCCGGCAACGCGCAGAGAGCCTCAGCATCCGACCACCGTGCCATTTCTTGGTGGGCGAGGAAGCGTCGCTGGAAGCCACCCCAGTCGCCCTCCGTGCCAACAAACTCTTTGAGCGGAGGCAGCCGTTGGTGCAGCGCAGCGGTCGCCATGGAAGCTCGCAGGCTGCTGTCCCCGTAACTCGGCTGCGCTTCGGCGCGAACGGCAGATGGTATCGCCTGTCGCAGCCGTGATGACGCTCCCTCCGCTGGCGGTGACGCGGCAGCCCCAGCGAGAGCGATGTTGGACCCGAGGTCCAGGCTGGCCACGCCCTCAGCAGCTGCTGCGGCGATGGCGGGAGATTCAAAGTTTGAATCCGTTGAGATGGCGGGAAGGCGCATCGGACGTCGGTTCTCCTCGCCCCGTGGTGGTCCACCAGCCCCCAGCCGCGTGATGTGTTCGAGTATGGCGGCAGCGGCGTAAAGCAGCTCCGCCAGCCTCGCGTGAGCCAGCCTCAGCCCTTCTGATGGCGGCTCCTCTTCATCCTGATGCCCCGGTAAGAATGCGTCCGGCCCCGGCTGCACAATGTCTTGTTGAGCCGTCTCGGGCTCGACAATTTCAGCAGTGTCCTCCACCTGCGGTACTCCGGCTCGAGCTGTCCGGCGCGTGTCCATGTTCGTAGTTGTTCTGACACCAGATGAAGTACCGTTGATGACTCTTGGACACCGTTGGTGAGGCACACGTATTTATTCCGTACAAGTAGTCACAACTGTGGACATACAATACTAGAGGGGGTATCGGCCCCCTCACCCGGCTAGCTGGGAATACACTGCTAGCTATCTCTGACCTACCTCCTAGTCCTCCACTAACGGGCTAGGGGAGGCTGTGTGGCCCGACACTGGTAAGTCGGGCTACGGTACCCGGAGTCCCAGAGCACTAGCTCTGGTTCTCGGGACCACGCCGCTGGCTCGGTCCTGCGCGGCCCTGACAAGGGCGGCGTCCCAGGGGAGTCCAGGGCTCTAGCTGGACGATCTTCGGTCTTCACTGGTTTAGCTTTAACATTCTGGCCTGAGCCCTCTGACACATCCCCCTTTATTCTCCACCCCCGCTGAGGGGTGGGGCCCCGGGCTGCCTGGTGCGGACGTCGTTGAGAGCACCCCCCCCCCGTGCACTCACGTAGCCCCGCCCACTGTGTTTGTTTCCCATAAGCTGCCATGCATAACGGCTCTCTCTCTAACACCCCTACACAAATAAAGATGTTGCCTCTAAAAGGAACAACGTCCGCGACTCAGTTGGACTCACTACAGTTGTACAATGTAGCCCAAAAAGTCAGCACACATAGGGTTATTATTATACAGGGTGGCCCAAAAGGAAGGATAGATAGGGTTATTATACAGGGTGGCCTAAAAGTTAGGGAACAGGCTTATTACATAGGGTGGCCTAAAATTAAGGACACATAGGATAATTGTTATACAGGGTGGCCCAAAAGTGAGGAAACAGACTTATTATATTGCGTGGCCCAAATGTCAGGACACATAGGGTGGAAATTATACAGGGTGACCAAAAAGCCAGGACAACAGAGTTATTATTATACATGGTGGCCCAAAAGTGGGGACACATGGTTATTATTATAAAGGGTGGCCCAAAAGTCAGGATAAATATGGTTATTGTTGGACAGGGAACCCCAAAAATCAGGACAGGGTTATTATTATACAGGATGGCTCAAATGTCTGGACATATATTATTGTCATACAGGATGGCTAAAAAGTTAAGACACATATAGTGGCTATTATATAGGGTGGCCAAAAAGTAAGGACAGATAGGGTTATTATTATGCAGGGTTACCTAAAATGCAGGACACAGAGGGTTATTGTTATACAAGGTGGCCCAAAAGTGAGGAAACAGACTTATTATACAGGGTGGCCCAAAAGTCAGGAGACATAGGGTGGGAATTATACAGGGTGACCAAAGAGTAAGGACACAGACTTATTATTATACAGGGTGACCAAAAGTTAGGTCACATAGGATTATTGTTATACAGGTTGGCCCAAAAGTGAGGAAACAGAGTTATTATACCGGGTGGCCCGACTGTCAGGACACATAGGGTGGGAAATATACAGGGTGACCAAAAAGCCAGGACACAAAGTTATTATTATACATGGTGGCCCAAAAGTAACTATACATAGTTATTATTATACAAGGTGGCCCAAAGGGTGGCCCAAACCTCAGGGTACATAAGTGTAGTGACATCGCGGGATGTCAATGTGCAGTGCCGGCCCTAGAGAGGCACGGCGTGTGGTGTAACGACATCGCGAATACCACAATGGTGTTGGTGTAGTACCGGCCCTAGAGGGGCCCGGTGAGTGCTGATTGATAGCGCTAGATGGCACCACGCTTTGCGTGCAGTTCCAAACCTACAAGACAGGGTGTGTGAGTGCCGGCCGAAGGATGAGGTTACTCGAGGCCATGGCACTTTGGTTGACCAGGCCGAATAACAGAACTGTGTCACACGCCGGGAACTTTTTTCTATAGTTTTTTTGGTACAACAGTATCTCCCCTATCTTTATGGCAGACGCTTTGAGGTGCGCTCTGACCATGCAGCACTACAGTACGCGCTGCATATTGAACAGCCGTCTGGCCAACTTTCATGTTGGTTGGAAGTCCTGCAGGATTATTCCTTTACTGTTTCCTACCGCAAAGGTACCCGACACACAAACGTGGATGCCATGTCGCGATTACCAATGAGCGATGGGTGCACATGTTTCTTGGGCTCGGGGCGCTGTAAGGCGCCTGCCAAGGACTCGCCCCCTCCCTTTGCGGCATCGGCACCTCTGACACCTCTGATGAAGCCGACGGTACTATGGCACGTGACGCCGTTATTGGCTTGGACCATGCGGAGTGGGGGCGCCTCCAGGTTGAGGACACTTTCCTGTTTAAGTTACGACGCCGTATCATGGAGGTGGACGGGGGTGGGGATCGACAGGGTGTAGCCTCTGTCATCCTCTGCTCATGCATTGGGATGGAGGGTTTTGTCGTTACAACATTGCGAGGTAAAATCATCTGGGCGGTACACGAGCGACTGTTGCACCTGGGTGTGCATAAGACACTAGACACACTCAAGCTCGACTTCTTCTGGCCCGGCATGGTGGAAGATGTCGCTAATATATTGAAGGGGTATGTGCAATGCGCGCGGCGGAAACACCCGTCTAAACCCTGTTGTCCACCGTTGCAATCCATCCCACTTTCCCGCATAAATGAGCTGGTCGCTATTGATATCCTTGGTCCATTTCCAACCACCCCTCGCGGAAATAAGTATTTACTGGTGGGCATCAAATATTTTTCGTTGTGGCCGATGGCCTGGCCGCTTCCCAACCAGTTGGCGGCCGCCATCACCGAGGCATTCCTCGATGGCTATGTGATGGACAAGGGTGCCCCTGAGGGCCTTCTGACTGATCAGGGTAAATAATTTTCTTCGAAATTGCTGTGGGAGGTGTGTGATTTGTTGGGAGCAAAGAAAGTACGTTTGTCACCCTACTACCCCCAGGCAGATGAAATGGTGGAGCAGTTGCACAGGACTCTGACTTACATGTTGGGCCATCAGGTCAGCGAGTCCCAGCTTGACTGGGACTTGCATGTTCCCGGGGGCCTGGCTGCCTATAAAACGGCCCCTCACGCGTCCACTGGCTACTCGCCATTGTTTTATGTTGGGAGAGATGACGACCACCCCCATTGATGTCCAATTATGAGCCGTGCCAAGCAAGGCTAAATCTAAAATTTCGGAGTCCATGCGCCTCGCCCTTCAGAGGCTTTCGGAAGCGCGCGAGGCTTCCAGGGAAAATTCCAATTCGTGCCAATTGGCACGAATTGGACAGAGCCTGGCTGCACTATCCACTGGTACCACTGGGTACATCATCCAAATTGATTAAACCCTAGAGGGGGCCGGTTGATGTGATTTGGGTCGTTCGGCCCCAGTGTGTTCAAATTCGCTGGGGTCGACGAAGTTGGTTTGTACATCCCTCTCACCACAGGCCTTTCATCGTGCCGCATTAATTCATCTCATCTCCACTACACAGGGGCCGAGTGTCAGGTGTGTCAAGCGAACTGAAGTGTGTACCCACTGAGGTTGGTCCTCAGGGGAGTTATGTGATCCCGTCCTCAGGTTCCGCGCGTTTAACTTCCCCCAAGCCGCAACCTGCGACGTCTCCACACGCTTCGAGAGCGGAGGGTCCATCTGCCCGGCCGACTGCTCTTTGTGAGGAGCTGGGTTCGATGGGAAATTTTCAAATTCCCCCCGGGACACCCAGGAAGAGTACATTCACCTAACCTGGGGCCCGGCCACAAGGACTCGATCAAAAACTCTTCGGTTTTTGTGATCATTATACACACACACTCCCACACAGTCAGTTGGTTGTCGCACTCGGTATGTTGTATCGGTCATTGGCTGAACCTGGCCTTTATTGTGCTTGTGGATGTTGTTACACGGTGAGGGTGGGAGATGATGGTGCTGGAGGGGGTCCCGAGTTTTTGCGTGTTACTGCGTGTTGTTTATTTCTCTCTCTCTACTAATGTCCCCTTCCCCCATTTGTCTCTGTATATATTGAATATATGGGATGGGGTATTTATTTGTTGAGGCACACTAAAGGGTTTTATTTGTTGTGTTGAGGGGGAGTTGACAGGCGGGATGGCTGAGTTCTACGAAAGGGGGAGTGATGTAGTGACATCGTGGGATGTCAATGTGCAGTGCCAGCCCGAGAAAGGCACGGCGTGTGGTGTAACGACATCGCGGATACCACAATGGTGTGGGTGTAGTACCGGGCCTAGAGGGGCATGGTAAGCGCTGATTGATAGTGCTAGATGGCACCACGCTTTGTGTGCAGTGCCAGCCCTACAGGACAGGGTGTGTGAGTGCCGGCCGAAGGATGAGGTTACTCGAGGCCATGGCGGGGGCCGCTTCTCCCCAGAGCGGCCCGACGGAAGGATGGCAGGAGCTGGTGGCGGAGGTGGATCGGCTCCGCTCGACAGTCGCTCATTTGGTGGCGTCGGTGGGCGCGGCGACATCGAGGACGGAGGTGGCCGTGGACGAGTTGCTTACTCGAGCGGGGAGGACAGAGCAGCCGCCTGCAGTGGGGGTTCCCGTGCTGGAGACCACGTGGTCGGTGGCCGCCATTTTGCGGGATGCAGCGCGACCGACGGCCGCCATTTTGGAACCGGTGTGGGAGGCTGCGGAGATAGTGCCAACTCCCGCGGTGAGGCAGGGTGCCGCCGATCGACCACGAAGGCTACCCCCTGTGAAGTTCACAGCAGCAGGGGGAGATTGGAGTGCCTTCACCCACTGGTTTGAGGCGGCGTACCGATCTGTCGACTGGACGGAGGAGGCATTGCGGGCCTTGCCTATGGCTCTGGATGATGATGGCCTGGCAGCACTTTGGACCATCCCTGCAGAGAAAAGAGCTACGCTACAGGAGGCGTACAGAGAAATGGCCGCTGTATACGACCCACCATTGGCCACGCGAGGAAAGTTTCTCCAGCGGTGTCGAGGGGACGCCGAGACACCCCTCGCCTACTGCGGCGTGCTGATGGCATTGGGGCTGTCGGCCTACCCGCGGTGGGATCAAGCGGTGCTCAACTCCCTCGTTATAGAGAAGATGTTGGAGTTGGCTTCAGAGATGAGTGTCGTGCTGCCGGTGATAGACTTAGAGGCTCAGACATCCTTGTGGGCCGCCCTTGTGTCTGCAAGCGTATGAAACGCTGCAGAAGCAGACCAGAGTGGCCGCGTGGATGGGGAAGCTGTTGCCGAGAGACGGGTCGCTCGGCCGACCATCACAGGGCATGGAGGAGCCGACGGAGGATGGCGCTGCATCTACGGTGGAAGTGTCAGCGGCGGTTCGGGAATGGGAATGGCCGCGAGGAGACATGCCGCGACGGGACCGAGAGTGGTGATCCAGGTCGGGGCGACGCCATCATCGTGAGCGGCCAGGGCCGCCAGTTTCCATTGTGGCCACCTTGGCCACTTCGCGCGAGGAAGCCAAAACGCCGCTCGGACATTGACGGGGTCCCGCACGTCCACCACCTCGTCAACCACTGCATCCCAGCCCCCCCCAGGCAAGTCATGACGCACTGAACACTCGGCCGCTAGAAACATATCACGCATCAGAAAACCGGGTTCTTTAGAAGACCAAATCTACCCCCCTCCCTCTAATCGGGGGCGATAGTCGGCTGGTACCGGTGGTGGGCTCGTCGGTGATCATCAGGCGGGTACAAGGAGTGGAGGTCCATGTTTTGGTTGACACGGGTGCCTCGGCTATTATCATGTCAGAGGTAATTTTTTTAACCTTGCCCTTTAAAAATCGTCGTGTAATGCCGGTGCCACCTGTTGCAAACCTCTGTGCGGTATTTGGGCCACATCGTGAGCGATTCTGGGATAGCGACGGACCCCGACAAAACGGCATATTTGCGCGACTGGCCGACTCCTCAGTCGGTGGGGGAGGTGCGGAGTTTTGTCGGTTTCGCGTCCTATTACCGAAGGTTCGTTCCGCAGTTCGCGACGATCGCTAAGCCTCTCCATGCTTTGACGGCTAAAGACCAGAAATTTAGGTGGGAAGAGGGGGAGGAGGCCGCTTTTGTCACACTGCATGAGAGCCTTGCCAATGCGCCTCCCCTTGTGTATCCGGATTTTTCCTTACCGTTCATCTTGGATATTGATGCCAGTGACACGGGCATAGGGGCTGTCCTGTCACAGGTTAAGAATGGCGTCGAAAGGGTGGTCGTGTACGGGAGCCGCGTCCTGTCATCCGCAGAACAGCATTACTGTGTAACGAGAAGGGAACTCTTGGCCATGGTGCACTTTGTGCAACAATACAGACCCTACCTGTATGGGACGGACCACGCGGCCCTCCATATAGATAGAGTGTGGCTGCACTGCCCACTGGTGCCGTTGCACACGTCCCCCAAATTGCACCGACCATGGCAAGGACCAGTGGAAATCGTTGAGGCTAGATGGCCACAATGTGTTCGTGTACAGGTAGGGCGCCGGCGCTGGTTTGTTCACCCATCGCGCTTAAAGCCGTATGTGTGTCCCCGATTTGAGAATTTATTCCCAGAGTCTATGTGGTCAGGGTCTGGTGTGTCGGATGGGCCGGGGCGGTTTGCCAAAATAATCGGACGCCGGGGAAATGGTGTTGTTCTGTCCGCAGTTTTCAAGCCCCTGACGTTGGGGAAATCTCGAGGGCCCTCCACACGCAAGGGACCACCGGGCAGAGGACCTGCCAAAGTCTTCAGTGGCCAGCCACTGAAGACTTTGACCCCTCCGTTCTGATGGCTGAGCCATTGTTGGCCGATGGCAGCCATATTCCCACCTGTGGTGACGGGCCGGCATCGAGGACTCGGTCAAGGGGGTTGACATTCAGTTAATGGGTCGCCCTAATTTGTGTGTTACGTTGTGTGCTGTGGGCGTCCATATGTTCAAAATGTCAGTGGCTGGGGGTGATCGCGGGGGTTGTGTGCGTGTGTTGTTCAGGGTTGGCGATATTGTTGTGTTACGGATTTTGTTGCGGCGGTTCGCATCGGGTTTCTGAAGTGTAGGTCGTTCCTTCAACCCCTAAACAATTATTACGTGTTGTGTTACATGGTTGATTCGGCCTAAAAATAAATTGTTGAAATTGTGTTAGCTGAGAACGGCTATTTTTTTAAGAGAGGGGGGGTGATGTAATGACAGTGTGGAGCGATAGTAGGACAGTATGGTTCCCCGGGACCATGGTTATTAATGGATGAGCTAATGATGATTAATGAAACAAGCATTGACAGGGTCACGTGAGGGGGAGCATGGGATCCAATGGCGGTGATCGGCAGGGTGGTGATCGGCAGGGCCAGGTGTGGTGAGGAGAATTCGGGAATAAGGGCGTGGCCGGACCGGGCGAGGATAAGTAGCAGCGTGAGCGGAAGCTTGGGGCTGCTTGGTGTGGGGAACTGCCGCCGTCGTCGCCTTGGATCCATCGTCAGCGAGTTGTCTTGAGACTGGAAGCTATGTTGTCTCAGAATATAGTTGTGTCAATACCCAAGTGTACGGAGCCACTCTCGTGTTGAGTTGTCATTGGACTTTACTCTTAATAAATATACAGAAGACAAGACGGCGTCTCTGAGAGCTGCATTACACATGCAACATAGCAGTATTAACCACTGTACCACCACTCCCAGCTCACACAGACACAGTGCGCTAACCACTGCATCACCGCTCCACACGTACAAATTGCGCTAATCGTTGCACCACCGCTCACACAGTGCGTTCACTCACTGTTGCACCACCGCTCCCCACACACGGCACCAATCACTTTGCGCTATCGCTCCCCACTCCCACACACACAGTGCACTAACCGCTGTACCACCATTCCCTGCACACACACACATCGTGGCGTAACCACTGCGCCACCGCTCCCCACAGACACACACACAAAGTGCGCTAACCGCTACGCCATTACTCGCTGCCTTTTTTGTCGGCAGAAGCAATGATTTGGCAACAGAAGCAACTTCAGCAACAGTGTTACCTCTGCGATGGCAATGGACCAAGGCTCCTGGCTGAGTGTCCGCCACCTCCAGGTATCGGACGGTCGGGCGTTGGCTCATCCGCTTCGTCGTCTTCTGTGATGAAGAAACGTCGTTCATGTGACGAACCGTTCAAGTACAAAAAAACCTTTATGTGAATAACCGTTCATCTTCTTGGTTCTTTCGGTAAAGTCACGTAGAAGGGAAATAATAAAATAATAAAAATAAAACATAGTAAAATTATTCTCACGACGTTTCGGCCACAACGCAAACAGTCGTCCTCAGGTGAAGACCAGGTCTGTCGGGGAGACTGCGTCTGAATGAAACACCACCACGCTTGGGAGCGTATATTTAAGCTGGGTTGGAGGGGAAGACTGCCTTGACAAAATAATTTGCATATCAATAGGAATTTAGCATATTTATGGGAAATGCAGATATGTGATTAGTACTACTTGTGAAATGTGTAGGAGGTGGGCGGGAGGTTTCAAAGTCATTATGCCCGTGCATTATGCAGGATTAGCAGCATCAAAGGGAGGGGATAGGGGTAGCATTAATAAAGGGAAGGAATGTTGATAGTATGTACCTGCAGTAACTAAACAACCACGTAAAAAACTAAAGTATAAACTACATAGTATCATCAGTATACTAAATATACTCTCCAATAAGCTGAGCTACTAACAGTAAGTAATACATTACAATTCTATATCGCAAAAAGATGGATTCTGGCTCAGCAATCATTGGAAGGACGTAATAAACCATTTCTGATCTTAACTGATTGTGTTCACGTTTACGGTGACTTTCGGACCGCAGTCCACTCACTGGCATTGACTATATATCTTGTATTCTCCGCAGGGAATGGATTCTTTGCTCCGCTGCAAGTCTCCTACTACCACTCTCCCATCGACATATTTTGTTGCTTCCTCTTAGTATCTTTCATGCGACGGTCAATGGTATAGTGTATAGCAGATTGTATAATAATACATAGTATAAAATTGTAATGTTTAATACAATGTATATAGTATCGTAATTGTATAGTGAATATACAGCAGTGTGATATACAGTAGGGTGGATATAATAATACATAGTGTAATATTACACTATTTATTATTCTAAGGTATAGGGTGGTGTATAGTAATACAGTATATAATTTAATGTTGAGTTTGTCTATGGCAGTATATAGTACAGGGTAGACCCGTGTGATGTAAGGGAAAAAAGTTTAGCTGGAAGCATATTATATTTTTTGCGACATAGAATTGTAATGTATTACTTACTGTTAGTAGCTCAGCTTATTGGAGAGTATATTTAGTATACTGATGATACTATGTAGTTGTTTAGTTACTGCAGCTACATACTATCAACATTCCTTTACCTTTATTAATGCTACTCCTATCCCCTCCCTTTGATGCTGCTAATCCTGCATAATGCATGGGCATAATATGACTTTGAAACCCCCCGCCCACCTCCTACGCATTTCACAAGTAGTACTAATCACATATCTGTATTTCCCATAAATATGCTAAATTCCTCTTGATATGCAAATTCTTTTGTCAAGGCGCTCTTCCCCGCCAATCCAGCTTAAATATACGCTCCAAGCGTGGTGGTGTTTCATTCAGATGCTGTCTCCCCGACAGACCTGGTCTTCACCTGAGGACGGCTGCTTGCGTTGTGGCCGAAACGTCGTGAGAATAATTTTATTATGTTTTATTATTATTATTTTTTATTTCCCTTCTACGTGACTTTACCGCAAGAACCAAGAAGATGAATCCCTGCAGTCACGAAAGCTTTACATCGAAATTGAATAACCGTTGTTTGCGGGAAGAGCGGTTCGAGTTAAAAAAAACGTTCAAGGTAAGAACCATTTTTGTGAAGATCCGTTCACGCAGTAAAAACACCGAAGAAATCAATCCACGGGTTGCAATGCTAATGCTGATGTGTGAAGAACGCTACTGGGCAGTGCCAGGATAGGTGCACCTTGATGCCAATGGGCAGTTGGAGGCAGTCACCTTCCAGCAACAGCGGAGGGCAGAGGAGGGACACTCACAACAAGCGAAGCACCGGGCAGAAAAAGTCCAGAGTTGGGACAATGGGCAGCACAAGTGGTACACATCTGCCCGTCATCTCTGTCAACCTATTGCACCTCACTCTGTCCCGGGACCTCCTGCTGCACCTAGCCTGGCACAGCAGTCAACCCATGGCACCTGGGTTTGTCCCGTGACTTCCTCATCCTGCACCTAGCCTGGCACAGCAGTCAACCCATGGCACCTGGGTCTGTCCCGTCACTTCCTCCTCCTGCACCTAGCCTGGCACAGCAGTCAACCCATGGCAGCTGGGTCTGTCCCGTGACTTCCTCCTCCTACACCTAGCCTGGCACAGCAGTCAACCCATGGTACCTGGGTCTGTCCCGTGATTTCCTCCTCCTACACCAAGCCTGGCACAGCAGTCAACCCATGGTACCTGGGTCTGTCCCGTGACTTCGTCCTCCAACACCAAGCCTGGCACAGCAGTCAACCCATGGCACCTGCTGGGTCTGTCCCGTGACTTCCTCCTCCTACACCTAGCCTGGCACAGCAGTCAACCCATGGCACCTGCTGGGTCTGTCCCATCACTTCCTCCTCCTGCACCTAGCCTGGCACAGCAGTCAACCCATGGCAGCTGGGTCTGTCCCGTGACTTCCTCCTCCTACACCAAGCCTGGCATAGCAGTCAACCCATGGTACCTGGGTCTGTCCCGTGACTTCGTCCTCCTACACTGTCTTGCCTCACGGCAGATGTGGAGCGTACGGTCACAGGAAGTTCCTGTTTTTTTATGCTAATTTTGGTCACGTGACCAGGAAGTTACGATTTTAGATTTCCACTGTACCACGCGGGCGTCGGCCATTACACAGATAAGTCAAGATGGCGGCACGCATCGCATCTCAGTGAGACCACAGCCGCACTTGTCCATTGTGGGAGCTTAAGAAGCATTGTCTGTAAGTTGTTTATATTCCTATAATATTGGCAATGCTGTTGTAATGTTGGAATGACCGTTATAGTGATGTAAATGCCTTTATGGTGCCGTTAAGTTGTTTTAGTAAATACGAGGCCTAGTTAGTAACGAAGCCTGCGTCTTTCCTTATTGTGGATGTTACTTGTGATTTAGTAGGTCGAGTCAGACTTGTGCCTATGACGAAGTATCTCATCCACAGTTTAGTGTTATGTGTAATGCTGTACATTTGGGGTGCAGTGGGATGAATACACGATGTGCTTGTATGCAACGCACCGGCTTGTGCTTTTGTCTAGTTGTTCAGTGGTAATGTAGGGGCCTGGTCCATCCAGGATCTATTGTTATCTAAGACAATGTTCTGATGCTGTGGTGTTCATTGTGTTGGTGTTTCCGGATTATAACAGATGCTGTATCTGTGTTTTCTCACCAGTTTTACCTTGTTACAATCAATAAATGACGATTGGAGTCAGACGTTCATCCTGGCTCCGAGGGTTTATTGCAACGCAGCGCACAGCGAGGCCGAGATAGTAAAAAGACACTCTTCTTGGAGCTCTCAAGCAGTCAGCCTGCATCAAGCAACCAGCTCTCAAGCAGTCAGCCTGCAGCAAGCAACCAGCTATCAAGCAGTCAGCCTGCAGCAAGCAAAGGAGCTCTCAAGCAGTCAGCCTGCAGCAAGCAACCAGCTCTCAAGCAGTCAGCCTGCAGCAAGAAAAGAGCTCTCAAGCAGTCAGCCTGCAGAAAGCAAGGAACTCTGCAACGAGTCTACATTAAAATCGTGCTGCAAGCATCGCAGCGTGGAAAGCCACAGTTCAGCAGGGAGAGATACTGAAGAAGGTTATTTAAGCAATCCAGGACCTCCCATCCTGCCTCAAGAGGACCAAGGGAGTTCAAGGCCCCAAAGAGAGGTCAGGTTGACACAATGGGCCTTGGAAAGCGATGAGGCTGAGAAATAGGACCTTGATGCCAGGATACAACGGGCATGGAACCGGGTTGAAGCAGATTTATCTGAAGCTTCAAATGCCTCAGACACAGTGGCCTCAATTCAGTGGGCCATCCAGCAAGTGAATGTGAGCAGCTCAAGCTACAAGCTCCTGGCAAATAGATACATCTCCCTCCTGATGAAGGTGAAAACAGATGAGGGCATTGAGGGAGTGCGCAGACAAGAGCACTTCCTCGAACTTCTCGATGATAATGTGCAGGCAGTGATACAAGATGCAATGGACCGTGTGGAGGGCTTAAGAGAGACACAATCTCAGCACTCTGTCTCATCCAGGTCCACCACAAGATCTAAAGCCTCAGCACACTCAAAGACATCATCTACTAGTATGGCAGCAGCTCAGGCACGCGCAGCAGCAGAAGCAACAAACGCCCGTATTGCCTACATGGCCGAAGAGGAAGCCATGCTAATTGAAAGGGCTCGTATACAAGAAGAAGCAAGCATAGCAACTGCTGCCGCACGGAGGAAAGCAGAGCTCGCAGAGCAAGAAAGTATATTAGCAACTGCTGCCGCACGAGAGCAAGAGAGTATATTAGAGGGAACTGCCACACGGAAGAAAATTGAGCTGGATGCTAAGTTAAGCACCCTACAACTCAAAAGGGAAGCAGCTGCTGCAATGGCCCAGGCAGAGGTGCTCGAGGCAGCAGCCAACCTGGATAAGGAAGAGAATTGGAGTGAGTTTGGCACTCAGATACCTGTCAAGGACCGTGATCAACTCACCAGAAAAAATATTTTGGACTGGTCTTAACAATGCATCAATGCTCCTCCACCAAACCATACTGAACAAAGGGTGGACGTTCAGGCTTCGCCATCTCCACACCGAATGAGCATGAATGCTGACTACGGGAATGGTGGAAATGCATATCCTGCCCTGAGAGTTAGTCGCCGACTCAGCGTCGTGCACGTGGGGTCAGACGTGGATGCACCAAGTCAGACCCACATTCCAGACAGTCACATAAGGGGATCCAACCAACGTGATCGAAACCCTTTGGGCTCACAGTCCAACGCCATCGCAAATGACGGCATGCAAGGCAAAACAGCCAATAATGCCACCTCACAAGCGCCAGTATGGACACACCCTGGATCAGCAGGACTAGGGGACTTTGCTAGGTACCTGGCTCACCGCGAACTAATCAACACAGGACTCGTTAAGTTTGATGACCACTCTGAGAACTATCGAGCCTGGAGATCTACCTTCAGGAATGCAATCCGAAATGCAGACATCTCTGCAAGTGAAGAACTCGACCTGTTGGTGAAATGGTTAGGAAATGAGTCTGCAGAGTACGCAAAGAGGATCCGGTCAGCAAACATTAACGACCCCACCTCAAGCCTGCATGCGGTGTGGGAGAGGCTCGAGGAGTGCTATGGTAGTCCAGAAACCATTGAGAAGGCTCTCTTCAAGAAGTTGCAGAACTTTCCAAAAATCTCTGGTCGAGACAATAAAAGGTTACGGGAGCTTGGAGATCTTTTGATGGAGCTTGAATCAGCCCAGGATGATCCCTACTTACCAGGTCTCATTTTCTTGAATACCTACCATGGCGTGAACCCCATCGTAGAGAAATTGCCATTTGACGTGCAGGAAAAATGGAGGACAGCGGGTTCAAGATACAAGTCAGAGCATCAGGTTGCATTCCCCCCATTCTCTTTTTTCTCAAAGTTTATCCGCAACCTGGCTAAGACTAGAAATGACTCGAGTTTCACGTTTGGCACCACGGGGATTTCCAGTCCAGATCTCCCAAAAATGGAAAGAACGATGGCGAAACGAGGAACAGCGAGAGTGCCAATTTCCGTACACAAGACTGAGGTCTCTCCTACGACATTCGCAAACTCCGTCCAAGCAACCACCACAAAGAAAAAGATAGAGGATCCAGAGAAGCAATGCCCATTGCATGATAAACCTCACTCCCTCCAGAAATGCCGTGAGTTCAGGAGGAAGCCATTGGAAGAGCGGAAGAACATGCTGAAAGAATTTGGAGTGTGCTTCAAATGCTGTGCTTCTACAAACCACCTTGCAAGGAATTGCAAGGCAGATATCAAGTGCGAGGAATGTGGCAGCGACAAACACGCAACTGCTCTGCACACATTTTACTCGAAACCCAGTGGCACTAAGGCTTCCGATCCCGAAGCAGAGCACGGCGGGGAGCAAGGCGAGACCGCCGCACTCACTTCGTCAATCACAACCAAATGCACAGAAGTCTGTGGAGAAGGCTTCAAAGGAAAATCTTGCTCAAAGATATTCCTCATCCGAGTCTATCCCAAAGGACATCCTGAAAGGGCAGTAAGGATGTATGCCATAATGGACGACCAGAGCAACAGGTCTTTGGCAAGATCAGAGTTCTTTAATCAGCTAAGTGTAGGTGGGAATTCCTTTCCATACACGCTCAGAACATGCTCAGGACTGATGGAGACAGCGGGAAGAAGAGCGAGCGGCCTCATGGCGGAAACCACGGATAGCACCATGAAGCTAGCCCTTCCTACGGTGACAGAGTGCAATGAGATACCGGACGACAGGAGTGAGATTCCCACGCCCGAAGTCGCACGTCAACACCCACACCTGAAACCCATAGCAGAGTTCATCCCGCCATTGGATCACACGGCACAGATGTTACTTCTGCTCGGCAGGGCCATGCTGAGAGTCCACAAGGTTCGCAATCAACGCAATGGACCTCACGACGCTCCCTATGCCCAGAGACTCGACCTAGGATGGGTCATCGTAGTGACGTTTGTCTCGATGGAACACACAAACCAGACCACATTAGCACATTCAGAACAAGTGTGCTCACAAATGGATGCACGTCACACTTCAAACCATGCCCCAACCACTTCAAGCTGAAAGAGAAACTCGGCTAGAGAAGTCAAGGCTGTACCGTGCAGACTTACGAAGAAACCACCACGACTTCGCTTGTACATCCACCGTCTTCACTGGAGTTTGTTCCTCCACGTTTCTCCAAGCCAGTCCTGACTGACGGGAAGAATACTAAGACGAAACCGCTGCTCGTCACTCTGCTGGTGGTCGTGGCGGTGGTCGCTGCGGCCGTGGCCTCTCCGTTCCTCGACTCGGAGCTGTCGTCCGATTGGGAATCCTGGAAGGAGTTCCATGGCAAGGCCCCACAACCGGAACATACCATCCCAAGGCTTGAGCTGTGTGGAGCGGTTCTTGCTGCAGAGGTGGCGGAACTGATCTTAGACGAATTTGACATCAAATTGGACGCGGTAAAGTTCTACACGGACAGTAAGGTCGTACTAGGCTACATAAACAACCAAACCAGAAGGTTCTACACCTACATCAGCAACCAGGTGGAGCGCATCAGGAGATCGACGCAGCCGGAGCAATGGAATTACGTTCCAACTGACCAGAATCCAGCAGATCTCGCAACTAGGTCCGTCCCTGCATCTCTGCTGAATCAAACCATCTGGCTGACGGGTCCAGCGTTCCTGTTACAACGTGACGGTGGCCCATGTACTACCAAGGAGACCTTTGGACTCGTAGAGCCCGAGTCCGACAAGGAGATTCATCCTCAAGTGACAACTTTCGTAACAAATGTGCGACCAAGAAGTCCACTGAGTCCACACCATTTTGAACATTTCTCGAAATGGACGACGCTCGTGCGAGCGATAGCACATTTAACACATATCGCAGACTGCTTCCATCGCCCAATGAGAGACACCACTGGTAGCTGCAATGGATGGCATCACTGCACAGTGCCACGCACTGAAGACGAGCTTTCCAGAGCAAGGAAATCAATCTTCCGCTGTGTGCAACAGGCAGCTTATGCAAGTGAGATCAAGGCCATCAACAAGGGAGAAGACCTTCCTAGGGTCAGCACCCTCAGGAAGCTAAACCCCAGGATGGACAAAGACGACTTGCTCAGGATCGGTGGTCGGCTAGGGAATGCAAAATTAGATGAGAATGAACGAAACCCCCTCATAATCCCAAGCCAGAGCCACATCACAATTTTACTTGTGCACCACTACCACGAGGTCAAGCACCAAGGTAGGCACTTCACAGAAGGAGCAATCCGATCCGTAGGGCTGTGGATTGTTGGAGCAAAGAGGTGCATCGCCAGCACAATCCACAAGTGTATCAGGTGTCGCAAGCTACGTGGAAAACAGGAAGAACAGAAAATGGCAGACCTCCCAGCCGATCGACTCAGTGTGGAACCTCCCTTCACCTCTGTAGGGATCGACGTGTTCGGACCATGGACAGTCATCTCCCGCCGCACCAGAGGAGGGCTCGCGAACAGCAAACGTTGGGCAGTGCTGTTCACCTGTATGAGTACACGAGCAGTGCACATCGAAGTCATAGAGTCCATGGACTCTTCGAGCTTTATAAATGCACTCCTGAGATTCTTCGCCATCAGAGGGCCAGCCAAGCAACTCCGTTCTGATTGTGGAACCAATTTCACTGGAGCATGTAAAGAGCTTAAGATCAATACGGAGAATATCGAAGATGATTCTGTCAGGAAATACCTTAGTGACCAAGGCTGCACATGGATCTTCAATCCTCCCCACTCTTCGCATATGGGTGGAGCTTGGGAACGCATGATCGGGATTGCTCGACGCATTCTCGACTCCATGCTATGTGATGTCGGGTCCACACGGCTCTCTCACGAGGTCTTGACCACTCTCATGGCCGAGGTCTCAGCCATAATTAACTCAAGACCCCTGATCCCCGTCTCAACCGACCCGGAGTCACCATTCATCTTGACTCCTGCTACACTTCTTACGCAGAAGACAGATGTGCTCACAGCACCTACCGAGGAGGCCAGCACTGCAGACCTCTACAGACGTCAATGGAGACAAGTGCAGAGCTTCGCGAACACGTTCTGGCGTCGCTGGAAAAACGAGTACCTTACGACACTCCAAGTGCGCAACAAGTGGCAGTCTAACAGACCAGACATCCAAGAAGGCGACCTCGTCCTACTGAAGGACAACCAAGCCAAACGGAATGAGTGGCCAATGGGCCGCATCCTCAAGTCGATTCCAAGTGCCGATGGAAAAGTTCAAAAGGTCGAGGTTATGATTGCGAAGCAAGGTGTCGCAAGAACTTTAATCAGGCCCATAGTCGAGATAGTACTACTTCTCTCTCGCAAAGATATGGACAAATAAGTCGACCCGTTGAAGTTGTTATACACTTGTTTATGAGATAGGAAATAAATGGTGGTATCTCCATGATACCAGACGGGGAGTGTCTTGCCTCACGGCAGATGTGGAGCGTACGGTCACAGGAAGTTCCTGTTTTTTTATGCTAATTTTGGTCACGTGACCAGGAAGTTACGATTTTAGATTTCCACTATACCACGCGGGCGTCGGCCATTACACAGATAAGTCAAGATGGTGGCACGCATCGCATCTCAGTGAGACCACAGCCGCACTTGTCCATTGTGGGAGCTTAAGAAGCATTGTCTGTAAGTTGTTTATATTCCTATAATATTGACAATGCTGTTGTAATGTTGGAATGACCGTTATAGTGATGTAAATGCCTTTATGGTGCCGTTAAGTTGTTGTAGTAAATATGAGGCCTAGTTAGTAACGAAGCCTGCGACTTTCCTTATTGTGGATGTTACTTGTGATTTAGTAGGTCGAGTCAGACTTGTGCCTATGTTGCGATCCTGAGAGTAAAGATGACGAAGTATCTCATCCACAGTTTAGTGTTATGTGTAATGCTGTACATTTGGGGTGTAGTGGGATGAATACACGATGTGCCTGTATGCAACGCACCGGCTTGTGCTTTTGTCTAGTTGTTCAGTGGTAATGTAGGGGCCTGGTCCGTCCAGGATCTATTGTTATCTAAGACAATGTTCTGATGCTGTGGTGTTCATTGTGTTGGTGTTTCCGGATTATAACATATGCTGTATCTGTGTTTTCTCACCAGTTTTACCTTGTTACAATCAATAAATGACGATTGGAGTCGGACGTTCATCCTGGCTCCGAGGGTTTATTGAACGCAAGGTTATCTACTCGACTAGCGGTGCAACGCAGCACACAGCGAGGCCGAGATATACACCAAGCCTGGCACAGCAGTCAACCCATGGTACCTGGGTCTGTCCCGTGACTTCGTCCTCCTACACCAAGCCTGGCACAGCAGTCAACCCATGGCACCTGTTGGGTCTGTCCCGTGACTTCCTCCTCCTACACCTAGCCTGGCACAGCAGTCAACCCATGGCACCTGCTGGGTCTGTCCCGTGATTTCCTCCTCCTACATCTAGCCTGGCACAGCAGTCAACCCATGGTACCTGGGTCTGTCCCGTGACCGCCTGTCCCTGGACAGGAAGTCAGGATACATAGGGTTGTTTAATTTATTTTTTAATTGGCAATTAAATATTAAAATGTTTTATTCTTTAAGTTAATATTTTAGCTATATTATTATCAACATCTATGTTTCAGTCTTCCTTTTCAAGTGACATTTAAAATATAAATAAAATTGACTCGAGACGAACCAGTTCAACTAGTTTTTATAACGTATGCTAAATAAGGCAACTGTAAAAATGAATCCTTAATTAATTTCCAATTCATGCGTTTATTAAAATAGTTATAATAATTTTTTGTTAAACTAAATATAATCACCTAATGTGATTTGTTGCAAGAAATATAATCACCCTATATGTCTCCTGACTTTTACGCGATGCAGGCGCTCTTTGTACATGAACAAGATCCCCCGTGTATCCTGACAGAAGTGTCTGGGCAAGTACTCTGAGCGAGCAGCAGCACCTATGACGCCTGGAACGGCACACGACAGGGTGGTGGCCAGCACCACGCCGGGCCGCCTTTGTCTTCCCTGTGGTGATGTTTACACACACCACATACTAATTTGAGGCTGAGTCAACCTAGGGGAGGGCCAAGACCGGTTCGGATAATTATCCGATTATAATCATCACTGGTGGTGTCCGTGATCGGGAATCGAACTCGGGTCGCCGGGTTCGTTGTGCAGCGCACTAACCGATCTCCTACACACAAAAAAACAAAGATCCCCCATAGAGATTTAATAGACTGGTAGGGCAAGTGGTTTTAGCGAGCACCTATGAAGTCCGACACGGCGCACGAGAGGGTGGGTGGCCAGTACCACGCCGGGCCGCCTCTGTCTTCCCAGTGGCGATGTTTACACACCAGGTACTAATTTGAGGCTGAGTCGACCTAGGGGAGGTCCAGGACCGGTTCAGATAACCGTCACCGGTGTTGGCCGTGAGCGGGAATCGAACTCGGATGGCCAGGTTCGTAGCGCAGCGTAGCGCTAACCGCAACACCACCGCTCTGCTACAAACACACTCCTCGACACACACACCTCGACACACACACACCTTCGCGTCTAAATACACACTCAAACGCACACTTAACAAGTGCTTACCTTTCGCTTTTACATGCTCACTGCCTTCCATCTTCAAAACAACAACGGATCTCTCTGTCTCTCTCTGGTAAAATAAACTAAATATGAAAGTAAAATAGTAAATTAGTAAAACAGTACATATATTGTATCTCGCCTTGCAAGGTAATCACCGACTGAGGATAATAGCTGTGGGCAGAGTATATAGCGGACTGTTCCTATAATCTGGTAAGGCGGCTATAGGGGTGATCTTTATAGGGGCGCTGTGTGTGTGTGTGGGACCGCCCAACATTTCTCTCAAATCACGGGGCACGCGCGTGCGTCAAGAGACAAAAGTAACCCGCGTAGCCTCTAACAGACTGTTGGGGCAAGTGCTGATATTAGAGGGTGGGTGGCCAACACCAAACCACGCCTAACCGCCTTTGTCTCTCCAGTGGCGATGTTTACTACACACCACTGCACCAGGATACCCATTTGAGGCTAAGTCAGCCGAGGGGAAGCCCAGGCCCGTTTCAGATAATCGCTATCACAGGCGTTGATGATATTCGTGGCCGTGAGTGGGAATCGAACTCGGGTCTCTGCCAGGTTCGTAGCGTAGGGCAGCGCTAACCACTACATAACACCCACACATTCACTGGGCCACTCACACTGCCCTACTCACTGGTACACAATTAATTACACACACACACTGGCACACTCACTCACCCACACACACATTGGCACCCTCAATCACTGACTCGCCCACTCACACACTCACTGGCAAACTCACATACCCAGCCACGCACTCACTGACACACTCACTCGCCCAGGCACACACTAGCACACTCACTGGCACACTTTACACACACACTCGCTGGCCCACTTTACACACCCACACACTCACCGGCACACTGACCGGCACACTCACCGGCACACTCACCTACCCTCCCACCCGACAGACAACATCGAAGTATGCAAAACTCGCATTGCTTTGACCTCATCCGCATGGTACAGTACTCCTGGTATGTGGGCTAAGCACCCGGATATTTATCTGCATTCTGTGACCTTGGTTTTCGCTCGTTTTTGGTTTACTTTAGAACTCATCGACGAAAAAAAGTTAATTTAACTATATTATTTGGGTCTTTCGGTAAAGCCAAGTAGATAGAAAAAATAAAGAATATTAATTCATGCAGCCACGAAAGCTTTAAGTCAAGATTTAATTAAACTACCTTCAAGACTCATCGCCAAAAAGGCATTTTACCCCTGTGTAGTCCAACTATGCAGGACTAGTAGCTAGACACGCTGTGTAGTACTAGTAGCTAGACACGCTGTGTAGTACTAGTAGCTAGACGCACTGTGTAGTACTAGTAGCTCGACACTGTAGTACTAGTAGCTAGACACACTGTGTAGTACTAGTAGCTAGACACTGTAGTACTAGTAGCTAGACACAGTGTAGTACTAGTAGCTAGACACTGTAGTACTAGTAGCTAGACACTGTAGTACTAGTAGCTAGACACACTGTGTAGTACTAGTATCTAGACGCACTGTGTAGTACTAGTAGCTGGACACTGTAGTACTAGTAGCTAGACACACTGTGTAGTACTAGTAGCTAGACACACTGTGTAGTACTAGTAGCTAGACACTGTAGTACTAGTAGCTAGACACACTGTGTAGTACTAGTAGCTAGACACTGTAGTACTAGTAGCTAGACACACTGTGTAGTACTAGTAGCTAGACACACTGTGTAGTACTAGTAGCTAGACACACTGTGTAGTACTAGTAGCTAGACAAACTCTACTACTAGTAGATATGTAGAGGAGTACCGCGAGGGACGATCGCGGGTAAGTGTGAGTTTGTGGAAAGGTCGTGCAAGAGCATGCATTATGCAACCTTGCGCAAGTCTCTCTGTGAGTGAGGGCAATTGGGAGCGAACAACAGGTGTGCGTGTGGGAAGACGGGGTTGGCGCCGTGGAGATGGGAGATGGGGTGATGATAAGGATTAGTTCGTGGAGGGGCGCCATAGAGACGGCAGCTTAAGTGGGAACATGGGATGCGAGGGGCGCCGTGCAGATGGAAGCTTAAGTGGGAGCACGTGCGGAGGGATATTTAAGCAGGAGTGTGCGTTTTGGGTCGCCGTTGGGAGACTGAGGTCGCCATCGTTGGGAGAGAGAGAGGAACAAGAGCCTGCGTATACGACATCCCAGCCGCCGCCGAAGAGAGCTTGAGATGTAGAGGTCTCACCTCATTTCCGGGCAGTGTTGGGTGATCCCCTGCCCCGGACAGACGAGTGGGTAGACAAAGGGGAGCCGTACCGGGGAGTAGATAATGAAGGGATGTCCGTGTAAAGGACAGAGTTCTGGCGTGCACCATAACGGGTGTAAGCGTCGGGTGCAGAGAATGTAAACAAGCAGAGTGTGTATGAGTGAATAAACGGCAAGCAGCCTTAAGTAACAATCCTCGTCTCCGTCTGGTTCTACAATCCTCGTCTTCAGGTGAAAAAATACAGCAGGCGAACTGCTGTGGCAGGAGAAATATATGATACTAGCCGGAAGTACCCGGCGGAAAATATATTTCAAAACTTCTTTTAAAAACCTTACATATACATGAAAGCCCGGTGGGCCGTTTGTCCATTTCTCCACCAACAAAATTATAAGAGGCTTGCAGAAATCCAAAAAGTTATAGATAATGGGGGGTAAATAGTTGATATAAAAGATTTCCGAAAATTGTCGACTCCCCCCCACTTAAAAAATATTTTTACCCCCACGTAGGTTTATATATATAGGTACACACCCTACAGACAACAGAGTAAGTCGTATTTATTGACTGTAGTTGTATCTACTGACTGTACAGTAGTATCTACGGAGCCAGTAGTAGCTACTGACTGTGCAGTAGTATCTACTGGCCCTACAGTAGTATCTTCAGACTCTATAGTAGTAACTACTAATTTATAGTAGTATTTGCTGACTCTATAGTAGTATCCACTGACTATAGTAGTATTTACTGACCGTAGTGGTATATTGACTGTTTGAGAATCTACTAACTCTATATAGCAGTATCTAGTAACTCGATAGCAGTATCTACTATCATTACAGCAGTGCATACCGACTGTTATGGTACCTGTTATCACTACAGCTGTGCATACCGACTGTGGTGGTACATGCTATCACTACAGCAGTGCACCCCACTGCGGTGGTACCTGCTATCACCACAGCAGTGCTTACTGACTGTGGTGGTACCTGGTTTCACTACAGCAGTGCATACTGACTGTGCTGGTCCCTGCTATGATTACAGCAGTGCATAGTGACTGTGGTGGTACCTGCTATGATTACATCAGTGCATACTGTGGTGGTAACCTGCTATGACTACAGCAACACATAGCAACTTTGGTGGTATCTGCTTTCACTACAGCATTGCATACCGACGTTGGTGGTACCTGCTTTCACTCAAGCAGTGCATACTGACCATGGTGTTACCTGATATTACTACAGCAGTGCATAGCGACTGTGGTGGTACATGCTATCACTACAGCAGTGCATACTGACTGTGGTTGTGATCTTGCTATGACTACAGCTGTGCATAGTGACTGTGGTGGTATCTGCTATGACAGCAGCAGTGCACACTGACTGTGGTGGTACCTGCTTTGACAACAGCAGTGTATACTGACTGTGGTGGTACCTGCTATGATAACAGCAGTGCATACTGTGGTGGTACCTGCTTTCACTACAGCAGTGCATACTGACTGTGGTGGTACCTGCTATGATTGCAGCAGTGCATACTGACTGTGGTGGTACTTGCTATGATTACAGCAGTGCATACTTACTGTGGTGTGAGCAAACAACTAACCTGACAGAGTGGCATCGTGAGGCCTAGTCGCGTGCAGAGCCCCCGGCCACGCCTAGATTGCCCAGCCGGGCGATGTGGCACCTTGGCAGGCTGGGGACTGGGCCGCAACTCCCCCTCCCCCCGCCACCATCTCCCTGCCCGCACTACAATAATACGATCTAAGCGATATTATATTAATATCTACGGACTCTATAGTAGTAACTGCACGCATCGGGGTGGGTTGGGGGAGAAGAGGACATCACACTGTGATGTGCATTTAAGCGTTGTGTATTTTTTTTTATTTTAAACGTGTAAAATAAAATGTCCCCCTCACCCCCACCGAACGAGTGTGACTTGGTACGGGCCGCCCCCCCCCACCGAAGGCGTGTGAGTTGGCATCGTTAGATACGATTACCCACCCAGCAGTATAACAAAAGCAGTAATTGACCACTTCACAACTCCTCCTCCCCCGCTGCCCTTCCTGGCTCCTTCCCCCTTAACCACTATATAAGGTACAGATATTTTGCTGTGACGGTTTCACCTGAAGACGGAAGCTTGTGTTGCCTCCGAAACGTCGTGATTTTTATTGTTTTATTTTTATTATTTTTTTATTTCATTTTTTACCTACATGTCTTTACCGAAAGAACTAAGAGTATGAATCCTTGCAGTCACGAAAGCTTCAAATCTAGAATATATGTATCAATATAAACCATGTATAATTTAGAGATTTTTCTGTTTTGCGATAGCAGCTTGGTTTGGTGTTCTGTACTTCTTACGAAAAGTAACTCTGGGAACATTGCGTTGTTGGGCGGTATGTATTTCCATGCAGCAATGCAGTTTTTTCACCGCACGGCTTGCACGTGGATTTTCAAAAAAATATTCTTCAAAACCTCAAACCTTGGAAATCATGAATAAACAAAACCAGCACTCGCATTCATGTTAATTATATTTTTTACTCGCTTTTACAAGCACCTTTTATTCTCCAGCAAAATATTTACTATAAAACATTTTTTTTACCAGGTGTAGTGAGTCACTTCGGAAACACTATACAGGAGGCAACAACGTTTATTCTACACTACATAACACCGTTATACACGGGACTACAATACACCTTTTACACTTGTTACACACGGGACTATAACACACCTCTCTCTTTGCGCACACGGGATAACTATAACCGGGTCAGAGCAGCCAACGTGCTGTCTGACCCATAACGTCGGAGACGAAGACGTAGCACTTGGGTTCCACTTCATCTGCAGACAGCCCCAATATTCGATCGAGGATTCCATTTTATCTGTTTCGGTGCGGCCTGACTCCACCCTCGGCCACGCCCCCCGCTGGAACATTCCTGATGGTTCCAGACTACCTTGCACCTGCCACCTGCCCGGATCCACCCTTACCCAAGACCCCTTCGGGAACTATATAGACGATTCCTGGCTACACTTCCTGTGTCCCCTCGGTCACCTTTTCCCCCCATTTCTCACCCCGGCCCATCACGTAGTTTACCCAATGCCGGGGTGACTCGTCGTCATATGCCCCCTTCTGCCAGTGACCAAGTATCTGGCAATTACTCGCTACGCTGGAGGAATGGCTGCTATTCCCTACTCTGTCGGCAGGACTCATTTGCCTCTTTCTGCTAGCACCCGGTACAAAGCCCCTAGTGACCCACCGTATGGTACTGCACGGTGTGCTAGCCTCTGCACCAATAATTCCTTGTTTTACAGCACTTAGCACTACGTGTCGCAGTGATCCATTTTTACATCACTACATCACCCCCCCCCCCTTTATAAAACACAGCCATCCCGGCTGACCTCGATACCTGCGCAGCGGGACGACCCACCGTAACAACAACAATCCTGTCACAACACAGCGACCAACTGTCACATCCCTTCTCAAGTCAATGACAACAACAACCGTAAGCCCCCCACCCTCCCCCTTCGTGAGTCAACAACAACAACAAGACAAACAAATATTATGTAATGCACTGCAATAACCCACCCCCAGACTATGTATAACACCCCACGAACCCAGGAAGGACCCAGTTCAACCGGCAAACTCAGCCCGGCTCGTAGCTGTGGCCTCTTGCCAGGCAGAGTCGGAATAAATAGGATGACCGGGGTGATCATTTAAACCGCAAAGTTCTGGACCGGGTACTCATCCCCGGGCCCCCAGGCGGAACAAGGGCGGGTTTATCGGGGACGAGTTGAAGTTGGCCTAAAGGGCACGACCCCTCCTGGACAGAAGATGAGGGGAGGAAGAGAAGCGGATGTCGGCCGCTCCCTCCTCCTTGGATGGCCTTCCATGGCGTAACGGGTGGCTCTGTGGATGTCAAGTGCCGGATCCCTGTGGGTAGAGGAACAGAAATCTGCTGCGGCACAACCTCGGTGGTCGCACGCCTGGGCTGGTCAGGTACATCAGACACCCGGCCTTGGGGTAGTGGGGATGAAACATCTTGATTTGAAGCTTTCGTGACTGCAGGAATCCATATTCTTTGTTTTTTTCGGTCAAGTCACATAGGTATAAAATAAAATAAATCACGACGTTTCGGGCGCAACACAAGCATCCATCAGAAGACGGGAAAGCATGGTCTGCTGCTGAGGCAGACTGTTTTAAAAGGTTTTAAATGGGTGTAGCTCAATGTGAGAAATTAGCATGTAACTGTAAAAGAGAAGGAGAAGAAGAGCGGCCTCCTCGACGAGGGAGTGCAACCTGCTGCCACAACATAGCTGTGATAATCCTATGCAGCCGCTCCATCATCCCGTCAGTCTGGGGATGGTAGGGCGAAGTCCGAATTTTCATAATGCCCAATAGGTCGCATACTTCCTTTAACAACTTGGAAAAAAAATTGGCCTTGGTCCGTAAGGAGACGTTCCGGGGCCCCATTGTCTAACACATACCCATTAATGAAAGTGTCAGTGATAGCCGCAGCCGATTGATCCTGCAGAGGCCATGCAATAGCCCACCATGTCAGGTATTCTATTCCCACGAGCAGAAAATGATTTCCCCTCGGCGTGATGGGAAACGACCTGAGGATGTCAAGAGCAACAAGCTCGTTTATACGCGACACCCCCATAGAGTGCAGTGGTGGTCGGGCTAGCCTCGGTGGGGGCTTTTGACGCGCGCACTCCACACATCCCTGAAGAATGTTGTGGACGTCTTCAGACATCCCGGACTGAAAGAAGTCACCCTTCAAGGAAGACAAAGTATTCTGCACATTTTTTTGCACACCAAGGTGCATCAGCCGCACATGGGCAGCTCTCACAACTATACCCCGCAGGGGGGTCGGCACAACGATGCAGTGGCGCTGCACTTCTGCATCCCACCTCATAAACAGCCCATCTCTGATGACCACTGGAGACATACCCCCTCGACCCTTTCTGCTGCTCGCTGTACCGACGTGGCGACCCATTTTTAAAAGGGAGGCATCCTCTGCCTGGAGGCACCCCCACTCGTCGAGTGCAAGACTGATGGTATTGTGCTACCATGGTGCAAGGCACTCCATCACCTACCGGTTTACAATGCCCGGCCCCAGTAAAACACGCACACTGGCCCTTTGGCGGCAACCACGACAAAGCATCTGCGTTACAGTGGCGCAACCCCTTTCTGTCGGTGATTGTGAAGGAGTAATCCTGCGGAACCTCCTACCAACGCGATAGCTGTCCAGATGGTTTATCAACTCGCAACACATATTGCAGGGCCGCATGATCCGTGTGGACCACAAAATATTGATTTTGTCGACACGAGGACTCAAGATGACTATCGACTAAAGATCGGAAGTGGGCGATAGAGCCGTGGTGGTCGTGGTTAAATAAATTTCATTAATGAAATTAAAAATGAAAGAGGTACAGACTGGGAGTGCAGGCAAGAGGATAACCCGGTCAGGCGAACTCATCATGCAACGCGACCGTTGGCTGAGAAGAAGAGGAGGAAGAGGAAAAACCCAGCGCGTAGCCTGTCTATGTTTCACAATGACTCAGCATCAGCTGAGATGATTATAATCTGGCTGGTTGGCATGACGTCAATCTAATGTTTGTTGGCACTCGTACTCAAGATGATTATCGACTCGAGATCAGCACTGGGCGGAAGAGACATGGTGGTAGTGGTGGTAGTCGTGATGGTGGGGAGTGTTATTGTAGTGGTGAGCGCGCTGCGCTACTGACCCGGCAGAGACCCAGTTCGATTCCCACTCACGACCACCAACACCAAATGAGTACCTGCTGTTGTGATGTGTAAACATCGCCACTGGGGCGACAAGGGCGGGCGTGGTGCTGGCCACGCACCTCCTTGTGTGCCTTGTCGGCCTTCATAGTTGCTCGATAAGGTTATATGGGGGATCTTTGCCTTTATTTCTGTGTCACTGTATGTGTGTATGTGTCACTATGTATTCGTCTTCCCATTCATCAGGAACGTTCCCCGTCATAGGTGCTTAATTCTTGAGAGACTGATGGTAATGCCCCACCTCTTAGTGGCATGCTCCAGGTTCAGCAGCAGAACCTCAAACTCATTATTAGATTGAGCAGCAACCACCAGATCATCAGCGTACATATAATATGGTTGACCATTTGGATGCCATCCTTTGACCACACCCGGGCATCGATTATCCTTCTATTGTATCTGTAACATATAGATATTCCACTGGTACCGGCATGAAAGGCTTCT
Organism: Lampetra fluviatilis; assembly: GCF_964198595.1. Classification (NCBI taxonomy): domain Eukaryota; kingdom Metazoa; phylum Chordata; class Hyperoartia; order Petromyzontiformes; family Petromyzontidae; genus Lampetra; species Lampetra fluviatilis. The sequence continues at coordinate 17,998,890 of NC_136280.1, forward strand.
CGAACTACGTGGTCGAAGATTATATAAAATAATGTGTACGCCGCATGGAAAGATGCGAAATAGATAATGCTTGATGAGTGGAGGTGTAAATATGACGTTGAAGATGATTTAATGTGGACATGGAATTGGTGGACAGGTGTTTCAGAGATAAGAGAGCTGATGCTAGTGTAGTAAGTATCAGGAGGCTTGACGACAGGGTCGGATGCACACTTATTTATTGACACCAACTTGTGCACAGTAATGGGTACACACAATACTTAAGGGGTATCGTCCCCTTCACTCGGCTACAGGGATACACAACCTCTAACCCCGCTAACCTACGCCCAAGTCCTCCACTACGGAGCTAGGGGAGGCTACCTATCCCAGCCCTGGTCAAGCTGGGATCCCGGCACCCTGAGTCTCCAGACCAGCTCGACAGTCTGGGCTCTCGGGGCCCCGCCACCGGCTTGCCCTGGTCGGCCCTGACAAGGACAGCGAGCCAGGGGAGCTCTGGGGCCTATGCTAGCTGGTCTTCGGTCTTCGCTGGTTAAAGCTGATACCCCCGACCTCGAGCCCTCCGGCTCACCACCTTTTATAGTACTCAGCCCCCGGGAGGGGCCCGTGGGGGATGCAGGTGCGGACGTCGGTGTGAGCACCTCCTATGTGTACGGCCCTAACCACGCCCCTTGTGTTTGTTGGCCATCCGCTCCCATACACAATTACACCTCTACATCACCCCCCCCTGTACAGCTCGCAGCCGTCCCCGGCTGCAACAAAACCAGAATAAAGGTGCATCTCTCCTCAATCCCGTGTGTGCCTCGCGTAATCTTAACAAGAACAATGACAACCATAACAACAACAACAACAACAGGAAACAGGTAGAAGAAGAAAGAGAAGAAAAAAAATAACCCGGCGCACCCTCCCGAATAAACACCCCATTCCGTAAAACCACCATATATATACACGCGCCCCAGGCGCCTCCCCCCCCCTCGTCCGCAAAGGCCCCCCAACGGCCGACCTCACAATAGTCTGCGCGTTTTGGCGCGCGTTCTCGCGGCGGGCCCGTCACAAGGGCCCGTCCCGGCCTGCTCAGTGGCGGTTGTTGACGGTCCGGGTGCGAGAGAGTCTGGTGCCGCTGCCGAGCGACCCCCGACCCCCCCGGGGGGGGGTTGGCGGTCGCGGAGCCGTCACTCCGGTTGCACCTGGAGATGGCACAGTTGATGTCAGGTTAGGCGAGAGCAGCGACGCCGGGGAGTCGGCGGACTCCTCACACGTTTGGCCATGCGTGCGTGTGTGCGAACCACGGGGCGGCGCAATGAACGGTTTCAACCTTGAGGGGTGCACGTACCGACGCCTCCCCCATTTGACGCTTACACATTGCGGCCGCAAGACCTGTACGACCTCCACGGGCCCCCGCCACGGCCGTACCAACTTTGACGAGGTCGCCAGCGGCACCTGGGGACAGTGCAACCATGCCCTGTCCCTGGTTTCCATTTGAACACATGTACCCACCCCAGCCGAAGCCTCTCGTTCGCCTGCTGGCGGAGTTCAGAATTTTGCACGGCCGCTTCCCGCGCCTCAGATAATTTGCCGATATTAAATTTAACGTGTTCGGACAATGTAGACTTCGCCTGAGGCGCCGAGAGCTTCAGCTGGGTGGTCACAGGGGGGTTAGCCTCGCGGCAATACATCAAAAAGAAAAGGGAAAATCCGGTGGCCGCATGGGGAGCCATCCTGTAGGCTTGCAACACACCGGCAATGCGAAGGTCCCAATCTGTCTGGGATTCCGATACCTGCTGGGACAGCATAGACGTGATGGTCCGATGCAGCCGTTCCACCATCCCGTCAGTTTGTGGGTGATACGGGGAGGTCCGAATTTTCTCCGTACCCAAGAGGTCGCACACCTCGCGGAGGAGTTTCCCCGAAAAATTCTTACCCTGGTCAGTAAGCAGCCGTTCCGGAGCACCCTTGTCGAGGACATAGCCCTGGACAAAGGCCTCCGCGATGGCTACCGCCGACTGGTTGGCCAGGGGCCAGGCCATAGGCCATCTCGTGAAGTATTCGACCCCTGTCAATAAATACCTATTCCCCCTGGGTGTAGCGGGAAATGGGCCGAGAATGTCTAGAGCAACGAGCTCGTTAACCCGGGAAACCTTTATGGACTGCAGCGGAGGGTTGGACCCCCTTGCAGGTGGCTTCCACTGCGCGCATTGCGTGCACGACCCCAGGAGATCCCCCACGTCCTTTGCCATGCCCGGCCAGAAGAAATCGAGCTGGAGCGTGGCAAAGGTCTTGTGAACCCCCAAGTGCAGAAGCCGCTCATGAACAGCCCATACCACCTTACCCCTTAATGCTGCAGGCACCACGAGCCGTTGGCGGCAGGATTTTCCGTCCCAGTGCATTAAAAGACCCTGGAACAACCCCCACGAGTCAACGTTCGCCACCCCCTGACCAACCCCCCCGGTGCGACGGTGCAGAGCGAGGAGGGATGCGTCCTCCATTTGGAGGCGTCCCCATTCCGTGACCGACAACCCCAGCAACGAATCCCTCCCTTCTTGCTCGATAGGACCCGAAGCCGAAGGCGCATCGGCGGCGGCCACGAGAACCGAATCGGTGGAGACGTTCGGGGGCCTACAACGCCCCGAACCCAAGAGGCAAGCGCACTCCGAAGTGGGTGGCAACCGCGACAGGGCATCAGCGTTCGTGTGGCAGACGCCCTTACGATATGTGGTGACAAAGTCGTAGTCTTGGAGAATCTCCAACCATCGAGACAACTGGCCCGATGGTTGTTGAACCCGCAGAGCATACTGTAGAGCCGCATGATCTGTACGGATGGTGAAACGCCGACCGTACAGATACGGGCGGTACTGCTGAATGAAATAAACAATTGCCAATAATTCCCGACGGGTAACGCAGTACCGTTGTTCCGCTGGAGACAGTACCCGACTACCGTAAGCCACCACATGCTCTACGCCCCCAACGAGCTGGGACAGCACGCCCCCAATGCCCGTGTTACTTGCGTCTGTATCGAGCAAGAAGGGTTGTGAGAAATCGGGGTAATTCAACGGCGGAGCCCCCACCAGGGCATTCCGGAGGGCGCGAAAAGCAGCCTCCTCCTCCGGCCCCCAATGAAACCTGACTCCCTTGGACGTCAAGGCATGCAATGGTTTCGCGATCGTAGCGAAGTCAGCCACAAACCGCCGATAGTACGACGCGAACCCAATGAAACTCCTGACCTCTCCCACCGAGGTGGGAGTCGGCCAGGAGCTGACGCATTCCGTTTTGGCGGGATCAGTGGATATCCCCGAGCGCCCAACAATGTGACCCAAATACCGCACCGATTCGCGGAGCAAATGGCACTTCTGCGGTTTAAATTTTAAATTGGCAGCCCGCATTTTGAGAAAAACAGCACGCAACCTCTGGAGGTGTTCCTCGAAGGATTTGCTAAAGACGATGACATCGTCCAAGTAAATTAAACACGAATCCCATTGCAAGCCTGCCAAGACCAGTTCCATTAACCGCTGAAAAGTTGCCGGCGCAGAATGTAAGCCCATCGGCAAACGGTTAAATTGGAAGAGACCTTGCGGTGTACGAAAAGCAGTCTTAGGTTTTGATTCGTCATCCAGAGGAAGCTGCCAGAATCCAGATAGTAAATCGAGGTTGGAAAAGAATCACGCACCCGCCAAGGCATCGAGCGACTCATCCATTCGAGGAAGCGGGTACGCATCTGCCACAGAAATTTTGTTCAATCGCCGAAAGTCGACACAAAACCGCAGTGAGCCGTCGTGTTTTTTCACCAAAACGATCGGCGCGCCCCACGGGCTGTTGGAAGGGGAAATGATATCGGCGGCTAGCATGTCATCAACAGCCGATTTGACATGATCCTTTTCGGCGGGACTCAACCGAAAGGGATTTTGGCGGATTGGCGCGCTGTCACCCGTGTCAATATGGTGTCGCAGCAATTTAGTACAACCAATATCAAATTTGTGTTGACTAAAAACGTCGGCAAATTCGTTCAGGAGAACTCGCAGCTGCGCACGCTGCGAGTCGGACAGGTCCACTGATCCCGCGCAAAGCGCATCCAGCCATCCGTCATCACAGTCCGAATGCGGTCGCGACGGAGGATCGGTGCTTACCTGACCCACGAGTGGTTCCTCATAGGGTACCGGCGTTGCGTGTGCAAGCACGGTCCCTTGAGGAACCACGGCCGTTCGCGATCCTACATTAAGGACTGCAATGAAGGGGTCCCCATCCCCTTTCACCATGGTCTGAGCCGCTAGCAAATCGGGTCCATTGACCCCGGCCCGAGATGGTCCCAACAAGACCCCCCGATCCGCAACCCCTTCAGCAAACGGCCGACGCAACCTAAGAGGGACGAGCATCTGCGCCCCCGGGGGTACGCGCACAGTTTTTGTCACGAGCGCCTGCACGGTGGCAAACGCCCGACGCTCCGTGGTGGGGGAAGACAAAAATGTAACACGTCGGCCCGACGGGAGCTCGATGCACCCCTGGTCAATCAAGATACGAATGGGCATTTTGGCCAAGAAATCCGTCCCCAACAGGCACGGAACCGCGAGTGAGGAGGAAACCAAAACAGGCCCGGATAATTTAATGTCTCCAATGCAAATTTTGGCACGGATTTGCCCAATAATGCCCAGCGAGCCCCCGTTAGCAGCATAGCATGGCACGTCAACGGGGAGCAAGGGACGACTTTGAACGGGAAGGATGTTATAAATCAAATCAGATATAATGGTCGCCGATGCCCCTGTGTCAATTAAAATCCGCACCTCTACCCCATCAATATGACCGACCACAACCGACGATCCCGCCGACGCTGCAACGACACGATGGGCGAGCTCCGACCACTGACCCGGTTGGAGCGCTCGCCGCATTTCAGAACAAACGGGCGCAACGGCCAGCGATTTTCGAGCCCTGTTCAGTTGAGCGCGTGAGTGTGTGTCGGATGTGTGCATGGGCCAAACGTGTGAGGTGCCACGACTCGCCGTATTTCTCTGCTGGAGCTTGGGTGGAGACGGCGCGGCGTCCTGACGAGGTGTCGCCCCGCGCTGACGGGGAGCCCGGCATCCTGAAGCAACGTGGCCTTGCAGGCCACAGTTGTAGCAGCGTGTGAGCGCCCCAGATGGCCTGGGCTGCTCCTGGCGGCTCGGTCCATTCCGAGCCTGTGGTGCCGCCGATCTCCATTCCCCCCGCCGCTCCACCCCGCAGACCTCTTCCGATGGGAGGGTGGTGGCCGCCATGGCATGGCGGCCACCCCCTTGGCGGCCTTGCGACGCAGCCCCCGTGGATGTGGCGCGCGACCAGCAGGGACGACATCTCTGCGTCGTCTTGAGCCAAGACGGCGACGTCCAGCTCATCAGCGAGTAACAGCAGATTTTCAGCGACCATGGCGTCCACTCCCTCCTCGTCCATCCGCGGAAAAGCTGCCTTTGCCAGGGCCAGGAGAGCCGTCCGGAAGGCCAGGGGCGATTCGTTGGCGCCCCGATGCCGATCGTGGAACAGCTGCCTGCAGTCCGAAGGCGGCCCATAGACGGCTGACAGCAGCTGCAGCGCCAAGTGGCTGCGTGGCGCGCTTTTCCTTAGGCGCCGAGGTGAGGGTAGCCAGGGCGTCGTTGTCCAGCATCGCCGGCAGCGCGCGTAGTGCCTCGGCGTCCGTCCAGTTCGCCATCTCTTGATGAGCGATGAACCGCCTTTTGAAGCCGCCCCAGTCTCCGTCCGCGCCCACGAATTCTTTGAGAGGCGGCAGTCGCTGCTGTAACGCGACGTCCGTGGCTGCAGATCGCGCTCCGTCCCCAACAGATGTTACAGTGTGGGCGGGCTGCGAGCATGGCATCGCCGGTCGCTCTAATGTTGACGCGCTGGCCGGTGCTGATGACGTCACGGCTTGTGCTTGGCCCTCAGCAGTCACCTGACGTGGGCCGGCCCCGCCCTCTGCCCGCACTGTAGTGATGGCCGGAAATTTAACCGCGAGCCGCGTCGGGGTGGCGGGAAATGTCGCCGCGCGTCGGCTGCTGTCGTCGTCCCGCGCAGCCCCTCCAGCACCCAGCCGCGTGATCTCTTCCAACGTGGCGGCCGCAGCGTAGAGCAGCTCCGCCAGGCGGGAGTGAGCCAGTCGAAGTCCCGACGCATCCCCCCCTTCCTGTCGTAGCAGCGCGGGTGTACTCGGCCCCAGCTGCTCCGATCCGACCTCGGCCATCTCTGGTGGCGATTCGGCCGCGGTGTCCTCCATCTCCGGCTCCCTGGTACGTGTCGTCCCTCGTGTGTCCATCGTTGGACGTTTTACTTCTGACCCCAGATGTAGTAAGTATCAGGAGGCTGGACGACAGGGTCGGAGGCACACTTATTTATTGACACCAACTTGTGCACAGTAATGGGTACACACAATACTTAAGGGGTATCGTCCCCTTCACTCGGCTACAGGGATACACAACCTCTAACCCCGCTAACCTACGCCCAAGTCCTCCACTACGGAGCTAGGGGAGGCTACCTATCCCAGCCCTGGTCAAGCTGGGATCCCGGCACCCTGAGTCTCCAGACCAGCTCGACAGTCTGGGCTCTCGGGGCCACGCCACCGGCTTGCCCTGGTCGGCCCTGACAAGGACAGCGAGCCAGGGGAGCTCCGGGGCCTATGCTAGCTGGTCTTCGGTCTTCGCTGGTTAAAGCTGATACCCCCGACCTCGAGCCCTCCGGCTCACCACCTTTTATAGTACTCGGCCCTCGGGAGGGGCCCGTGGGGGATGCAGGTGCGGACGTCGGTGTGAGCACCTCCTATGTGTACGGCCCTAACCACGCCCCTTGTGTTTGTTGGCCATCCGCTCCCATACACAATTACACCTCTACACTAGCATCGTTGAGAGCCGCGGTTCAAATCCAGTTCTCAGCTGTCATTGATTAAACCCGCTATTCACGTGCAGTAAGTTGATGATCCCAGTCCGATCACCAATGGACTGTGCAGCAAAAAAGAAAACATAAACGTTGCTTTTGCACTGAATTTAACCAAATTCAAAGTCTGAGAATTAAAATATTCGGTTTGACTCATGCAACGAACGTGACTGTCAATGGCAGGGTCTGTGGAAAAGGGTTTCTGCCCACTTAGTCTATGAGCCCTGCAGACCAGACATTTCACTTATCTGAACGAACTGATGCGGCATAGTTTAGCGGTTAAAATGTCATTGTTGTGGCCAATACTATTGGATCATCTGATAACCACGACATTAGTGGATTATCATGTGATTCGCTCTTATGGAGTACACAAATAACCCAGTTACGACTAACGTTTTGCTACTACCCTCGAGGGGTACCAATTCTGCTACTGGCCCATGGACTGTGTGGAACCGAGGTTGTTTGAAAAGATCTCAGAAGTAGCTCTGTGATGTCTGTTTATAAGGGTTCTTTTAAAAAAAAAAACGAAGGGCAACACCTGCACTCCATGAGAAGTAAGAATGGATTTTCATTTCACGATACGATATTGACAGCGAAATTGGTAAAACTATTCTATAAAAAAACATATTCACACATTATATTCATATATATATGAAATGAATAAGTTAAGTTTATAGCAGCGTCTCTTATACATAAATCGTAAGTTACTTTCACATGCAAACCTAACGCAGAGGCAGTGGAGATTAAATAAATGAAGATTAGTTCACATTTTATTCTTACCACCTTCTCCTGGTGGAGCCAGGGTATGGCTCCTCCTCGACGTCGACCCGCGGGAAAGGATTGTGGAGCAGATGGATATTAGACATATACGTCTCAGTAGAGGACGATCTGACCGAGAGGAGGCCCAGGACCCGTTCAGATAATCGTCACTGGTGTTGGTGGGCGTGAGCGGGAATAGAACTGGGATCTCGGCCGGGTTCGTAGCGCAGTACACTAACCACTGCGCCACACGCCCCACATCCACACACATGCACACACAAACGTCTGCACACACTGTATAACGGGGGATAACGTTTTGATTATGTTATTTTATTGTAGGATTACAGATTTACCCCTTGATCACAAAGTCACCCAAAAGCATTGTAATGCAATTATAAATGAAAATCACGTGTAAATCTTGTCTAATAACATGCCATTAGATTCGTCTTCAATTGCAGATATATTTCCGTCAACTTTTTAGAGGCCTGTGTGAATTTCACGACATCATTGGAGACAATTCCACGGTGACGGGATTCGAATGTTGAGTATCACACGTGCACAAGTGTTATCATTAATGTACACTGCGCTAATTTTAAACAAATGCTTTTGCTACCAATATTATGATTCATAATAAGGCGTTTGGATTGGGTCGTCGTGTACCCTTCTCATAACCCAGACCAGAAAGTGTTTTAACTCGAGATCTAAGCTCATGTTAACCACCTGATGATGCTGGATGTGATCTCTAGTGAGTAATCGCTCGAGATCTGAGCTCCTGTTAACCCCCTGGCGATGCTGGAAACACACTGTTACCAGAAGTAATGATCGCCCCGGTTGTCGAGTCAAAGAACGGATCGGCAGCCGAAGGATGGAACACTCATGGAAAGGATGTTCACGGTGGATATGAGTGCCGGTGTTAGGTCAGACTGTTAGAAGCCAGCTTTTTTTATTAGGGAAATCTATGAATAACCAATGATGATAATGATGATGGTGGTGGTAAGGACGATGATCTACAACGTATCTCACACTTGTTACGCCATCACCGTGGATTTGTCCCATGCGCGAGCGCCTGACGTCTTAAGCGGGGAATTCACAAATGAAATGAAGTTGGGTATGACAACCAATGTCATTCCACTTGCCATCGGGATATATATTCACACAGTCCTCATCGCCACCCCAACTATTGGGTTCACCTGGAGTAAAGATTCTATACCACCCGAGCCTGGATCCATCCGAGAACACGAAATTATTTTCAAGCTGAATGTCATTCAGGCCAATGAAAGCGCGGTCGCCTCTAACGACCTGCTGGATTCTGGCATTCTGAATGGCGTTCTTGGGCATGGCCAGGACACCGCCGTGATTTGCGCACTGCTGCCTGGCACTGTGGTAGTTGGATCGATTGGTGAACAGCCGGTAGATCTTGTCTGAGCATCACCATGAAGAGTGGCCAGGAGAAACCAGGATTCCGTCATCGCCGTCGTGGGGAGGAGGGCAGAGAGAGATGTCAGTGGTGTAGAAGACATGCAACTGGAAATCACTTGTAACACTCTGTTCGTACGTCTGTCTGTAACATTCAATGTATATGCTATGGAGAAAGGGCCATTGTCCGCATTAACTGTCGACTGTCCTTGTAATGCCACACGGTGCTCTTCGCAAACGGGTCAAGTTTTATTTTTTTATTTTTTTGGTAATGAGGGGTCACAGATTTCCGCAAAAATTTTTTTAAAAATTGTATGGCAATTTGATACCAATAAAAAATCAATTGTACCGAATGGATCAAATGATTCCCCACAGCAACTTGAATGCAAAACTAAGCAGAGTCGAAAGCAACGTCGCCAAAAACCCTTCCTGCGTAGCGAATCGATGACGTCAATGCCTGTGACGTGATGCCGCCAAGAGTCGTGTCACCATCAATTACCGGCATCTTGTTCTGCGGCTTTCATCGTTAACCATCGTCGGTAATTATTTAAACACATCTGAAAATCGTTGCCTGACCCAAGGGTATGTTAGATTTGTATTAATTGATCATAACGCCACGAATTCAACCGTGTTTTTTTGTTGTTGGCCAGTGTCAGTAACTTGGCAGTTATCGTTTTCAATGTTATATGTCCTCTTGAATCGTGGTGGTAAAGTATGGCCTACCAAGCACTATAGCCAATATGGGGTGTAACATAAGTTTTCACCCAGCAGTGGAAGGGCAAAGTTCCGTAAAAATTTGTATTTACATACATAGGCTTCTACGATCACTATTATGATTCATAATTAGTTTGGATTGGTTTGTCGTGTCAATTGCGACATTATAGGGTCCATCGTGACAATGTCAATTGTGACATTACAGCTGCGCGATCTAACCTCCCATGCTACATGTTGGTTAATTACGAATCAAAATCGCTGTAAACAATAGTTTATATTTCTCCACACTGGGGGAGAGGGGGGGCAGGGAAGACTTTGCAGGGGTGCGCCTTTACCCGTTCATCGACTGCGTTGCCTCTCACTCACTTTTTGGCAGGTGCCGCCTGGTTCCCTTGAGTGAGTCGATCTGCGACTGGAGTGAGGCGAACTGTGCATTGAAGTTGCAGTTGCACGGGGCTCCTGGTAAAGAAACGCATGCCGCTTCAGTAATTTCCTTTTTTTTAAAGGTGCATTTACATGCACAGATCTCAATGCGCCGCCGTGTATGGAAAGCAGGAAATGAAGATAACCTGCAGATTAAACAGCCATAACTAGGCCAGTTTGAAGAGGTTGGTTTTCAAGACAGACTTCAAAATACATCTAACGATACTGAATATGTTCTGAGAAATGAAAAATCGTTCCAAAGCCTGGAAGCTGCACATTGGCAAACGCCCCATCACCACAGGAACAGTGCCTTGATCTCCGAGTCCTTAGAAGAAGTTCGATCCGAAGGTCTCAGGGACTTTGTGTGAGAATAAACGTGGATGAGTTCCTGCAGATAGTGTGGGTCTAACCCGTAAAAAGCGGTGTAGGTCATCAGCAAGATCGTATAGTCCAATCGGTACTTGACTTGTCGCCAATATAAAGACAAAAGAGAATGTGTGTGATGTGCTTGCGAAACGGTGTTGCGTGTGTAATAGAGTTCACGACTCTTGGACGCCGGAGTTGGAGGCACACGGGTTTTATTCACACAGCACGGTTCTGGCTTACAACACTAGAGGGGGTGTCGGCCCCCTCACCCGGCTAGCTGGGGATACACGCGCTAGCTACTTCCTAGCCTGCCTCCTAGTCCTCCTCTAACGGGCTAGGGGAGGCTATCTGGCCCGACACTGGTAAGTCGGGCCTGGTACCCTGAGTCCCTGACCGCGCGTGTGCCTCACTATTTTTCAACAATAACAAGAACAACAACAAGAACACAACAAGAACGCAACAGCGAGAAGAGAAAACAACCCGACGCACCCCCCCCGAATAAATACGAATTCCGTAAAAACAGCCTATATACAATTTGCAGGGAACCCACCACACACACAACACATGGCGAACCCAACATATGTACATCCAAGGAGCCGGGAACACACCACCCACACAACACACAATGAACACAACCTATGTACACATCTTCCGGCCTCACAACAGTCTGCGCATTTTAGCGCGCGTCCTTGCAGCGGGCCCCTCACACGGGGTAACCCCGGGTGGCGGACCGTCAGGTGGCAACTGTCCGTCTCGGAGTGAGTCCTCATCCGACGCCGCGTGACCCTTGGCATCCCCAGGAGGGGTGATCGGGCGTGAGCCCGTCACTCCTGATGCACCTGGAGGTGGCACAGCCGGCAAGGCGTTAGGTGAGAGCGACGGAGACGGACCCAGTGAGTCGGTCGACCCCCCACATGTTTGGCCACGCGTGTGTGAAGTGGGGATGTGTACCGCAACGAAGGGTTTTAATCTAGAGGGGTGCACGAACCACCGCCGCTTCCCCCATTTGATGCGCACGCACTGCGGTCGCAAAACCTCGACCACCTCCACAGGGCCCCGCCACGGCCGCACCAGCTTAGAGGAGGTAGCAAGTGGCACCTGGGGACAGTGCAGCCATGCCTTGTCCCCCGGCTTCCACTGCAGCATGTGCGCCCGACCCAGTCTGAGCCGCTCATTCGCTTTCTGACGGCGGTCAGAGTTTTGCATGGCAGCATCCCGTGCCTCAGTTAATTTGGCCAGATTAAATTTTACATGGTCAGCCAATTTAGTTTTACTTTGCGGCGCGGGGATCTGCAGCTGGGCACGAACAGGCGGGTCAGGTTCGCGGCCGTACATGAGGTAGAAGGGGGAAAATCCCGTAGCTGCATGGGGGGCCATTCGGTATGCCGCCAAGACCCGTTGAATTTGCAGGTCCCAATCGGTCTGTGAGTCCGAAACCTGCTGTGACAACATTGACGTGATGGTGCGATGCAGACGCTCGACCATCCCGTCAGTTTGCGGGTGATACGGGGAGATACGAATTTTCTTCGTGCCCAGGAGCTCACAGACTTGGAGTAGTTTGCCGGAAAAATTTCTGCCCTGGTCGGTCAGCTGCCGCTCCGGAGCACCTTTGTCCAGGACATATCCCTGAACAAAGGCCTCCACGATGGCTGCTGCCGACTGATTGGCAAGGGGCCAGGCCATAGGCCAGCGCGTAAAATACTCCACACCAGTCAACAAATATCTATTGCCCCTGCGGGTGGCGGGGAATGGGCCCAAAATATCCAGCGCGACAAGCTAATTTATTCTGGACACTTTGATTGATTGCAAGGGTGGGTTAGACTCCCGTGCCGGCGGTTTTCGTTGCGCGCACCGAGGGCATGACCCCAATAAATCCCCGACATCCATCGTCATGCCTGGCCAAAAAAAATCAAGTTGGAGCAAGGCGAGGGTCTTTTGGGTCCCCAGGTGTAGGAGGCGCTCGTGAGCGGCCCACACCACCTTGCCCCGCAACCCAGAAGGGACCACCAGCCGGTGTCGATGGGATTTCCCGTCCCAATGCATCAGCAGACCTTGCACCATCTCCCATGCGTCGGCATCACCCCTCCCCCGCGCAGCACCCCCGACGCGATGACGCCACCCGAGGAGGGAGGTATCCTCCATCTGGAGGCGCCCCCATTCAGTGACGGGCAACCCCAACAGGGAATCTTTTCCCTGTTGTGCGATCGAATTAGTAATCAATGTTTCGTCGTCGTCGGCGGCCACCAAGACCGGAACCGATATGTCCCCCGGAGGCCTGCAACGTCCAGACCCCAGGAGGCATGCACATTCGGAGGTGGTTGGCATGCGCGACAGAGCGTCCGCATTGGTGTGGCGAACGCCCTTACGGTAGGTGGTTTCAAAATCAAAGTCCTGGAGAATCTCCAACCATCGAGACAATTGTCCCGATGGTTGTTGAACTCGCAGGGCGTACTGTAGTGCCGCATGATCTGTGCGGATGGTGAAATGCCGACCGTACAGATATGGGCGATACTGTTGGATGAAATAGACAATTGCCAACAGTTCCCGACGGGTGACACAATATCTTTGCTCCACAGGAGACAACACCCGACTACCGTATGCGACCACCCATTCCACGCCGTCAACCACCTGGGAAAGCACGCCCCCAATACCCGTGTTGCTCGCATCGGTGTCAAGCAAAAAGGGCTTAGAAAAATCGGGGTAAACCAAGGGAGGAGCTTTCACCAGAGCGTCCCGAAGGGAGCGGAAAGCAGCCTCCTCCTCCTGTCCCCAGTGGAACCGAACCCCTTTTGACGTTAAAGCGTGTAGGGGTTTCGCAATCGTCGCAAAATCCGCGACAAACCGTCGGTAATAGGACGCGAAGCCAATGAAACTCCTGACCTCTCCCACCGAGGTGGGAGTCGGCCAGGAGCTGACGCACTGCGTTTTGGCGGGATCGGTAGCAATACCTGAGCGTCCCACGATGTGTCCCAAATAACGCACCGATTCGCGTAACAGATGACATTTTTGGGGTTTGAATTTCAAATTAGCAGCCCGCATCTTTTGGAAAACCGCCCGCAACCTCTGGAGATGTTCGTCAAATGTTTTACTAAAGATGATAACGTCATCCAAATAAATCAAGCACGAGTCCCATTGCAATCCAGCCAAAACTAATTCCATCAAACGCTGGAAAGTTGCCGGCGCTGAGTGGAGTCCCATCGGCAACCGGTTGAATTGGAACAGGCCGTGCGGTGTACGGAAAGCAGTTTTAGGCTTTGAATCATCGTCCAGAGGAAGCTACCAGAATCCCGAAAGTAAATCCAATGTGGAGAAGAATCGCGCTCCCGCCAAGGCGTCAAGCGATTCGTCCATCCGTGGGAGCGGGTATGCGTCGGCCACCGAAATTTTGTTAAGGCGCCGAAAATCAACGCAAAACCGCAACGAGCCGTCCTGTTTCTTAACTAGGATGATCGGCGCTCCCCAAGGGCTGGTGGAAGGAGAAATGATGTCGGCGGCTAACATGTCATCAACAGCCGATTTGACATGGTCCTTTTCGGTGGGACTTAACCGAAAAGGATTCTGGCGTATTGGCGCGCTGTCACCCGTATCAATATGGTGACGCAGCAGATGAGTGCAGCCCAAATCGTATTTGTCCCGACTGAAAACGTCGGAAAATTCCCGCAGTAGTGTTTTAAGCTGTTGACGCTCTGAATTTGACAGGTCCGTCGATCCCGCACAAAGCGCCTCGAGCCACCCTTCATCGCTGTCCGAATGTGGTCGCGGCACAGGGACAGCGCTCACGTGATTCGCGACGGGTTCCTCACAGGGCACCGGCTTTGCGTGAGCAAGCACGGTCCCCTGTGGGACCACCACCGTCTGCGAGCCCACATTGAGGACCGCGATGAAGGGGTCTCCGTCCCCTCTTACTATGGTCTGGGCCGGAAGTAAATGAGGTCCACTAACCCCGGCCCTAGACGGCCCCAGCAGAACCCCCTGGGCCCCAATGCCCTTAGCGAAGGGCCGCCGAAGTTTCAAAGGAATCAACATTTGTGCCCCCGGAGGAACGCGCACCGTTCTATCTACGAACGCCGGCACCGTCGCGAACGCCGTCCGACTCGTAACGAGGGATGGCAGAAACGCCATGCGTCGGCCCGATGGGAGCTCAATGCATCCCTGGTCGATTAATATCCTAATCGGCATTTTGGCCAGGAAGTCCGTCCCCAGCAAGCACGGAACCGCCAGCGAGAAGGAAACAAAAATCGGCCCAGACAATTTAATATCCCCGATACAAATTTTGGCTCGAATTTGTCCAATGATGCCAAGTGAGCCCCCATTAGCAGCATAGAATGGCATGTTAACGGGCATCAAAGGACGGCTCTGGACAGGGAGAATATTGTAAATCAATTCCGAAATAATGGTCGCCGATGCTCCCGTATCGACCAGGATGCGCACCTCAACCCCGTCGATGTGCCCCACAACGGCAGACGACCCCGATGATGCGGCTACAACACGATGGGCCAACACGGACCACTGGCTGGGTTCGATATGAGTACCCAGAGTGGTGCGTGTTGGTGCGATGGTGCGCGATATTGACCCCCCATTCGCTGCGGTGTTTGAGTGTGTGACGGGCGTGTGCGTGGGCCAAACATGAGGGGTGCCGCGACTCGCCGGGTTATGATGACGGAGCTTGGGAAGAGGGCCGGCGTCCCGTCGAGGTGTCGTCCCCCGCTGCCGAGGAGAGCGGCACCCCGAGGCGACATGGCCCCGGATGCCGCAGTTGTAACAGCGCGGGAGCGCTGGCGAAGACGATGGATGGTCGAGATGGCCCGAACCGCCCCGGTCCGCCCGTACTCCCGCTCCCTGCTGCCGTTGATGGTCGATGGCGCAAATCTCTTCCGCCGGGAGGGTGGCTGCAGCCACGGCACGCCCGCTCGCCGCCTTGCTGGCCTTCCGTCGTTGCGCGAGCAGGTTTGCGTGGAGGAGTCGTGCCACTTGGAGGGAGCACATCTCCGCATCGTCTTGTGCGACGATGACGATATCCAAGTCGTCCGCCAGCAGGAGTATCTTTTCCGTGACCATGGCGTCGACACCTTCGATGTCCATCCGTGGAAAGGCCGCCTTCGCCAGTGCCAGGAGGCTTGTGCGGTACGCCAGGGGCGACTCCTTTGCCCCCCGCTGGCGATCGTAAAAGAGTTGGCGACAGTCCAACGGCGGACCGTAGACCGCAGCCAGCAGCTGCATCGCCGTCTGCAGCGTGGAGCGCCTCTCCTTCGGTGCCGATGTTAGAGTGGCAAGGGCGTCGCTGTCGAGGAGTGCCGGCAGCGCGCGGAGAGCCTCGGTGTCCGTCCACTGCGCCATTTCCTGGTGAGCGAGGAAGCGCCACTGGAAGCCGCCCCAGTCGCCTTCCTCGCCCACAAATTCTTTGAGTGGAGGTAGCCGCTGATGTAACGCAGCGGCTGCCGTGGAAGGTCGCACTCCCCCGTCTCCCCCACCCGGCTGTGCCGCGACTCCGTCTCCCCCACCTGGCTGTGCCGTGGCTCCGTCTCCCCCACCCGGCTGTGCCGCGACTCCATCTCCCCCACCCGGCTGTGCCGCGACTCCGTCTCCCCCACCCGGCTGTGCCGCGGCTCGAACAACCGATGGCATCGCCAGTCGCACCCGTGGTGACGTGCCGTCCGTTGGTGATGACGCGGCAAGTACTGTATGCCCGCCGTCGGACTCGATGCTCAACCCGGCCACGCCCTCAACAGCAGCTGCGGCGATGGCGGGATTTTTAAAGTGGTGCTCCGTCGAAATGGCGGGAAGGCGCTGTGGTCGCCGGCTGCCGTCGCCCCGTGGTGGTCCAGCAGCCCCCAGCTGTGTGATCTGGTCCAGCATGGCGGCAGCGGCGTACAGCAGCTCCGCCAGCTTAGCGTGCGCCTGCCTCAGCCCCTCTGTCGACGGCTTTCCATTCTCCTGTTGCTGCGGTGTGGACGCATCCGACCCCGACTGCTCCGTGTTTTCTTCAGCCGTCCCGGGCTCCCCGACTGCAATGGTGTCCTCCTCCTCCGGTACCCCGACTCGAGCTGTCCGGCGCGTGTCCATGTTCGTAGATCTTTACTTCTGACACCAGATGTAATAGAGTTCACGACTCTTGGACGCTGGAGTTGGAGGCACACGGGTTTTATTCACACAGCACGGTTCTGGCATACAACACTAGAGGGGGTGTCGGCCCCCTCACCCGGCTAGCTGGGGATACACGCGCTAGCTACTTCCTAGCCTGCCTCCTAGTCCTCCTCTAACGGGCTAGGGGAGGCTATCTGGCCCGACACTGGTAAGTCGGGCCTGGTACCCTGAGTCCCAGACCAGCGCTGACAAGAGCACCGGCTCTGGATCTCGGGACCACGCCGCTGGCTCGGTCCTGTTCGGCCCTGATAAGGACGGCGAACCAGGGGAGTCCAGGGCTCTAGCTAAGACGTCTTCAGTCTTCACTGGTTAGCTTCACAAGAACCTCGAGCCCTCCGATACAGCCCTTTTTATACCCAACCCCCCGCTGAGGGGTGGGGCCCCCCCGGGGTGCTTGGCGCGGACGTCGTAGAGAGCACCTCCCCGTGCACTCACGTAGCCCCGCCCACTGTGTTTGTTTGCCATAAGCTGCCATGCATAACGGGCTCTCTCTCTAACACCCCTACACGTGTAAGCACTCTGGCGTTGTAACATTCTTACCCGCCCCTACTGGACATGTGTGAAAAATAGCTTTATCGCTCATCGGATTCCGAACAGTAACTCATTACAGTAATGGAATTGGATTACGTATCGCACTGCACTTGATGATTACGCTATCAACGTCACAGCACCGAGATAGAAACGATCCACTTATTATTTTTCGCTTCCGCAAAAGGCCTGTAGAAGCATGCATCGCAGAGCTATTTCTCAGTTCCCTTCAAGCAAAACTTTCCCTAATGGCCCTGCAACAGAGAATAATGTTCATTGCATGCATGCCTTTCATTTTATTATTATTGTTATCTGAATTAATAACCAATCTATTGTGATGGGTTTTTCGTGGTATGCAATCATTTGGAGTGGAAGATGGCAGCCTTCACACGGTCCACTCAGTTGAGTGAGAAATCACGACGAATGCCATTGACATGGCGACTGAACCTCGATCATCAATATCTCCAGTTTCTAGAGCAACAACGCAAGCCAAGCCAACGGCCCTCTACATGGCCAAACAGCATGCCACGTAGGCCCTGAGACATCTCCCGGGCGAAGTACGAGTATCTAGCTAACATAATGAACAACCATGTAACATTTATGTACTGACGCTCCAAGAAAACCACGTCTTGAATACCCCCTACATGCCATTCGCTACCAAATCCATGGATACTACCTCACGACGAGCCATTACCACCTGAAATATGGCGTGGCCACATCTGTGAAGAACACCATCACATAATTACGAATCAAAATCGCTGTAAACAATAGTTTATATTTCTCCACACTGGGGGAGAGGGGGGGCAGGGAAGACTTTGCAGGGGTGCGCCTTTACCCGTTCATCGACTGCGTTGCCTCTCACTCACTTTTCGGCAGGTGCCGCCTGGTTCCCTTGAGTGAGTCGATCTGCGACTGGAGTGAGGCGAACTGTGCATTGAAGTTGCAGTTGCACGGGGCTCCTGGTAAAGAAACGCATGCCGCTTCAGTAATTTCCTTTTTTTTTAAAGGTGCATTTACATGCACAGATCTCAATGCGCCGCCGTGTATGGAAAGCAGGAAATGAAGATAACCTGCAGGGTAAACAGCCAGACCTAGGCCAGTTTGAAGAGGTTGGTTTTCAAGACAGACTTCAAAATACATCTAACGATACTGATTATGTTCTGAGAAATGAAAAATCGTTCCAAAGCCTGGAAGCTGCACATTGGCAAACGCCCCATCACCACAGGAATAGTGCCTTGATCTCCAAGTCCTTAGAAGAAGTTCGATCCGAAGGTCTCAGGGACTTTGTGTGAGAATAAACGTGGATGAGTTCCTGCAGATAGTGTGGAGCTAACCCGTAAAAAGCGGTGTAGGTCATCAGCAAGATCGTATAGTCCAATCGGTACTTGACTTGTCGCCAATATAAAGACAAGAGAGAATGTGTGTGATGTGCTTGCGAAACGGTGTTGCGTGTAAGCACTCTGGCGTTGTAACATTCTTACCCGCCCCTACTGGACATGTGTGAAAAATAGCTTTATCGCTCATCGGATTCCGAACAGTAACTCATTACAGTAATGGCATCGGATTACGCATCGCACTGCACTTGATGATTACGCTATCAACGTCACAGCACCGAGATAGAAACGATCCACTTATTATTTTTCGCTTCCGCAAAAGGCCTGTAGAAGCATGCATCGCAGAGCTATTTCTCAGTTCCCTTCAAGCAAAACTTTCCCTAATGGCCCTGCAACAGAGAATAATGTTCATTGCATGCATGCCTTCCATTTTATTATTATTGTTATCTGAATTAATAACAAATCTATTGTGATGGGTTTTTCGTGGTATGCAATCATTTGGAGTGGAAGATGGCAGCCTTCACACGGTCCACTTAGTTGAGTGAGAAATCACGACGAATGCCATTGACATGGCGACTGAACCTCGATCATCGATATCTCCAGTTTCTAGAGCAACAACACAAGCCAAGCCAACGGCCCTCTACAGGGCCAAACAGCATGCCACGTTGGCCCTGAGACATCTCCCGGGCGAAGTACGAGTATCTAGCTAACATAATGAACACCCACGTAACATTTATGTACTGACGCTCCAAGAAACCCACGTCTTGAATACCCCCTACATGCCATTCGCTACCAAATCCATGGATACAACCTCACGACGAGCCATTACCACCTGAAATATGGCTTGGCCACATCCGTGAAGAACACCATCACAGCGTGCTATGCCTTCCCAACAACTGAAAAATATGCCACCTACACCACCAGCATCAAGATAGAGTAACTGCACATCACCAACGTGTAAAAAGCCCCAAGTGCAGCAATTCCAGCCCTATACGTTGGCGACTTTAACAGGCACTATACAATGTGGGACCATGCAGTAAATCGCGCCGACGGTGGAGACCTCACCGACTGGATGTCTGCCGAAGATCTGCACATGTTTTTCGATCCCAAGCAGCAAACAACGTTCCACTCTGCTTGCTGGCAATGCGATTGAAATCCTGTCTCCCCAAAAGTCAAATAAGGACCATCATCAACCACATGGGCATCGAAATCTCCATAATTCTGTCAAAATGATTACCAAGGCGGAACCTGGTCACTACTGTGAGGATGGTGTATAAAAGAGTAGTGAGTCGAATTCCAATGACACCATAATGGTATCACCTTTTTGTTGACCTCCTTACTGCAGCTGCATCTGGAATGAATCCACTCCCTGCTGGACAAAAGAGACCCAGGACCAACTCCAACAGTACATCAAATCGAGCAGTCCACAGATTGGAAGGGCTTGCTGGAGTCTTTAGACTCAGCCAGATATCAGCCAGAGTGCATTGAAGGCCTGGACTTCACACACAGCCAGCATGCCTGGACCCTACTGTGACATCTGGGAGCTGCTAAAAGAATACCAGACCGGAAGAGTCCTGCCCAAATATATAGCCTCCAAACTAGTGGCAAACAGAACAGGACCGCTCAAGAAAACATCAAGCAAGAGATCCATCGTAAATTACATCAGACATTGCCTCAATTTCTTCACAAGACCCTACCACCATCACCACAGAGGAAGTGAGGGAAGGTCTGCCTGAAATTACGAAAGGTAAGGCTGCTGGAAGAGATGGTATTCCCCCAGAATTCCTTTATCACTTAGGCCCTGGAGGACACCAAAGGCTGGAAAACATGAATACCAAAACCATTCAAACTGGATGCATGCCAAAAACATGTTGTAAGGCAATGGTGATTGCAATACCGAAAACGGGCAAGCCAATTGATGACCCGGGAATCTATAGGCCATTATCATGTCTGTTGCATGACCTATAAACTCTTGGAACGTATCATCCTGTGGAGAATCAGTCTCCTCGTTGAGCCGGTCATCACTGAAGAACAAGCGAGATTCTGGCCTGGACATAGCTACTGTGACAAAGTCTTGGTCTTTGCGATGCACATCGAGGCCCAATTCCAAAAGACATCAAAGACCGGCACAGCCTTTGTGGACTTGCCATCAGCCTACAGCACAATCTAAATTAAGGATTTGATGTTGGAGCTCGCAAGGACCATTTCTTGCCATGAAACAATATGCCTGATATGGACAATGCTGAGAAATAGGCAACTGCGTGCTTATTTGGGTGACAAAGCCAGCTCACGCTGGTTCCTCAACAATGGATTGCCACAAGGTTCAGTACTCACGCCAACTCTCTTCAGTGTCTACACTAGTGACATGTTACCAAGCAGATGAGGCAAATTTGAAAATACGGATGGCTTTGCCCTGGCAACTCAAGCAGCCACTTTTAACGACATCGAATCTTACTCTGAACTAAGACATAATCACCTGTCATCAAGATGGATTTCATCTTGATAATAGGATCGCCAAACACACTCTGACAGTGACCTTCTGTGGCAACACTGTGCGACACTACCCCACTCTAACCTCTCCTGGAGTGAAGCTGGACCACACACTAACAATCCATGACCACCTGCAAAAAGGTAGTCGCCAAGACCATAAAAGGGTGAAATTGGCTAAGAAACTGGCAAGCATAAGCTAGGGAGCGTCAGCACCATTGCTACGGACATCAATGATGGCCCTTGTGCACTCCGTAGCTGAATACTCGGCAGCAGTATGGAGCAGAAGCAGTCACACTCGACGTGTTGATGTAGTTTATCACTGGAACCCTCAAAATGACCCCAACACCCTGGCTGCCCGTACTATGACACATCTCTCCCCACCCATCCGCCGCAACGCTGCAACCCGCCGATAAATCGTGCGAATCCAGGAAAACAGTCACCTTTCCATTATTCAGGATATCAATAACATCCCACGTCATTGCTTGAAGTTAAGCAAGCACCTTTGAACCCATGCACTTAACTTTTAACAATGCGAGTTCAACCCCGTTGAAGCTTGGAGAGATTAGTGGAGTTCAAAAGAACTCACAAACAACGCAGAAGATCTCTGGGTTTGGTTTTCCACGGGGCTCATGACCCACCCTAAACTATGTATGCAAAAACCATTGCAGATGCGGACACCTGATGCACAAATGAAAAATGTAACATTCTCCACGGTGCGACTGTGGGTATCCAGAACAGACCAATACAACATACAATGTCCGATCCACATATATGATGGAGACATCACAGGGAAGCAATCCGCTGCTCCTGATGCAGTTGTCCGACTTGACAACCTGAATGTTGAATTGTAGTTGTTGCTCCGCATACACATCCGCAGCCATACCAAAGCAGAAGATTCGAAATTGGGCTAAAACCAATTGATTCACTGCATTCGAGCACCCAGTTTAAGTAGCTACCTGGATTTGCACGCATATCCCTAGTGATGCCAGCTCAGCACTCTGACGTCTGAGCCACGTGCTCACATTGTAGGTTTTACTTTAATCAGCTGTAGATGGGATGTGGATGCCTGATTTAATTAAACCCTCGACAAGGATTGAAAACTACCACCTTTACATTTTGTAAATCAGTCACATCTGTCACAAGGACGCGCATCAAAATAAGCACCTGCATGAGAACTGGGACCGGAAGTCGGCATCAAGGACAGCTGGATGAACTCACCTACCCACACACTCACTCACTCATCTATTCACCCACTGACTCACCTACTCACCCATCCACTCACCTACTCACCTACTCACTTACTGGCTCACCCACCCACTCAACTACTCACGTTCCCACTCACTCACCTACTCACCTACCCACTCACTCACTCACTGACTCACGTTCTCACTCACTCACCTACTCACCCACTCTCCTACTTAGCAGTCCATCTGCCTGGAAATCACCTACACACTCACTCACCTACTCACCCGCCCACTCACCTACTCAGTGGTCTATCGGCCTGTAACTCACTGCCACTGCACGATGTTCGAAACTCTTCACAGATATTGAACATGCCAGACAGAGCTTGCGATGTATGAAGACTGCACACTCGGTATAACCTGGGTTATAAGAATTGGCGCGTTTATAAATGCACTTAATTACTTAAATGTACGTTAAATAAAATACATGAGAATCATGTTGTGAGCGAATGAAGCCTTTTCAGCTCAGTGGATGAAGAACGGCTGGGATTATGCATGTACATTGGGTAATAATTGACGGGGAACTTATTGTGAGGCAACACGATATTTATTTGGTTCTATTATACAAGGTCCCTAACACAAAGGGGTAGCGGTCCCTTTACCCAATACCTGGGGAGGTATGGCCTCCGGACTACACGGACCCTAGCACTGGGAATCCCGTTAACCTTCCGTCCTCCGGCTGGGGTCCTAGGAGAGGCTATGCTGACCCGACCGTACCAGGTCTTCGGGTCCTGACCACTTGCCTCACTGAGCTCCGGCCCTTAGAAGGATGGCAGAGCTTGGGGTCCAGGGTCCTAACTTCAGCCCAGGTCTTCAGTCTTCGGCTTGGAGATGACTGAGCCAGACCCTTGAGAGGTCCGGCGTATATACTGGTTCGTGGCTTGCTCAACCCTAGCCACGCCTCCATTCCAGAACTTTCTGGAAGGTGACATCATCCCCCGATCCCCCCCTTTCGGGGTCCAGGGAATGTGTCCCAGGATCCGCTTCCCATGGATTGTCGTTGGCCCCTTTGGGCAATGGTCATTAACACTGGCGTGATAGCGCTTCCGCCCCCTATTGATGAGAAGGAGGAGCTACCAGCCAACAGGGTGGTGAGTGCCGAGTAACCCCCTACACATATATATGTATTTTAATTTTGCTATCAATACAGGAGCGCTGGAAACGTCGCTTTGGTACAGTGCCACGTGTAGTCTCAGCACTGCCCCTAGACCCAACACTGCCCATAGACTCAACACTACCCAGAGACTCAACATTGCCCCCTCCTTAACCTCCTGCTGTTCCTCTCTCAAGCCTTACCTCTTCTCCACTGTCCATTCTCTCCCCCATCCTCGCCCCTCCACTCCTTCCCGTCCCTCCCCTACCCTTTTCAAATCCTGCACGCCCACCGTCATGCATGATCATATTTCATCCCTTGCACGCTCCTACCATCTAAAGTCATTCTGTTCTGTTTCACTGTTTTGTAAGCTACGTGAGTGAAGGCACTCCATATGTAAATACAGACAACTCGGTGGGATTGTTCTACCAGGTGGTCCAGGCGGGCCTTGCACCCCAGGTGTCCCAGAAATTCCTTGGTCTCCTTTCTCTCCAGCCACACCTAGACGGACAAAGACAAAGATCCCCCATGTAGCCTAAACAAACTGTTGGGGAAAGTGCTGTTAGCGAGTAGCAGCAACCATGATGGCTGGCACGGCACACAAGGGGGTGGTTTGCCAGTACCATTCCCGGCCGTCTTTGTCTCCCCAGTGGAGATGTTTACTACACACCGCAGCAGGTACTCGTTTTAGGCTGAACCGACCTAGGGGAGACCCAAGACCGATTCAGATGTTCGTCACTGGTGTTGGCTATGAGCGGGAATGGAACTCGGTTTGCCAGGTTCGTAACACAAGGCGCTAACCATGGACACATGTTGGGGAGACGTAGTGTTTATTTTATTGTCCTTCCCCCGCACCTCCGATTAATCCTGTCGGCATACATACACTATACATTACACTACGATACGCTCCACTGTCCACTACATTATACAGTACACTATTATATACTACCCTAATATACACTACACTAATCACTATACTATACACTGCATTATACACTGCAATGGGTTCCGGAGACACTTGTAGAGGTAACTTCTTTATTACAATACAACACTCCAACAGTCCTGATACTCTGTTACAGCCTAGGTACACAGCCTAGGTACACAGCCTAGATACACTACTCTGGCTACGCTCTGGGGTCCTCCGGCTACAATTACCCTAGGGGAGGCTAATCTGACCCGACCCAGCCAAGGTGCGGGTCTGGACTCTGGCTTCCTCGGAACTCGTCCTTACAAGGACGTAGAGCCGGGAGTCCCAAAGTCCCACCACTGGCCCTCACAGCGTCCCGGCCCTTACAAGGACAAGCGGAACGAGGGGGTCCAGGGTCTTAAGATGGCTGGTCTTGGGTCTTGGGTCTTGAGCTACAACTGGCCTCGATCGGCCAGGGAGCTGCCCTTTTATGCCTCGTCCCCAACGAGGGGTGGGGTTGTGTGCGCCCCCAGATATCCCATAGAGCACACACAGCCCCCCCCGTTGGTGGCGCCAAGGGGCTTAATTGGCTGGGGTGCGTGGGATCCCAGCGCCTGGCGCCAAGGCTTATCTGCCTAGGATCCCAGAGCCCCCAGCAGCCCCTCCCCTCTTATGGCACTACACACTACTATATACTGAACTACTATGCACTATATTCTTTAGGTCTTTTGGTAAAGTCACGTACCGAAATACCCAAAGAATCACGTAGATAGGTTCAAAGAAAATGAAATAATTATTTGAACCTATATACTTTGATTTGCAGTCACGAAAGCTTTAAGTCAATATTTACTATATATTACATTACTATACACTACATTACTATACACTACATTACTTTATACTACACTATGCACTGCATTACTGTACACTACACGACTGTACACTGCACTACCATACACTACTATATATGGCATTGGAAAATGTAACAGCAACGGTCTTCTACTGCTGAAAACATGCTCTGAGTTTGACCTGCTCATCACCAACACGATATTCCAACTACCAAAGCGCAAGAAAACATCATGGATGCATCCTCGTTCACACCACTGGCACTTGATTGACTACGTCATCATGAGGAGGAGCGACCGGCACGATGTCAGGGTGACCAAGGCAATGTGCGGTGCTAAATGTTGGACTGACCATCGTCTCATCATCTCCAAACTGAACATCCGGATTAAGCCTCCCAGACGCCCACAAGGAAATAGACGCGTCAAGCGTCTTAACATCACTCGCCTACAACAGGAACACACCAGACTGGCCTTTGTTGAGGCTCTAGATCATCACCTGGAGTCTCTAAGCTTCGAGCATACAGACGCTGAGGCAGACTGGACTGCTCTCAAGACCGTGCTGCATTCTACAGCCCTTGAATCACTTGGTGTTCCATTACGTACACATCAAGATTGGTTTGATGAGAACGATGCAGAAATCCGAGCACTCCTTGACGAAAAACACCGCCTGCATAAAGCATATCTGAATGACAGCAGCTCAAGTTTAAAGAAAACTGCCTTCCTCAACATTCGCAGGATTGTCCAGCAGAGACTCAGAGTCATGCAAGACGCCTGGCTGTGCGCAAAAGCTGAGGAGATCCAATCCTACGCTGACAGTAACAACACCAAGTGCCTCTATTATGCACTCAAGCAGGTCTATGGTCCGCAACACTCAGGAACTTCACCTCTCCTGAATTCAGATGGAACAACACTCCTCACGGAGAAGCACAAAATACTTGCAAGATGGGTCGAACACTACAGCGCGGTCCTCAACCGGCCATCATGCATAAATGAGGACGCAATTGCGAGACTGCCTCAAGTTGAAATAAACCAGTCCCTGGCTGTTCTACCATCTATTGAGGAAACCAGCAAAGCCATAACACTCCTCTCGTCAGGCAGATCTCCAGGGTCCGATGCCATTCCAGCAGAAATCTACAAGGCTGGAGGGCCTCGCTTAGTTGAGAAACTGACCGACCTCTTCCAGTCTCTGTGGAAATTAGAAGCTGTTCCCAAGGAGTTCAAGGACACTACTATAATCAATCTATATAAAAGGAAAGGCAATCGGCAGGACTGCGACAACCATAGAGGCATCTCCATACTATCAGTCGCTGGCAAAATCTTGGCAAGAATCCTTCTGAACCGCCTAATTGTCCACCTAGACCAGGGTCTGCTACCTGAGAGTCAGTGTGGTTTCAGAAAAGACCGCGGAACCACTGACATGGTATTTACTGCCCGGCAGTTACAGGAGAAATGCCAAGAACAAAATGTTGATCTATATATGGCTTTCGTTGATCTAACAAAAGCATTCGACACAGTCAGCCGGGAGGGCCTATGGAAAATCATGGCCAAGTTTGGGTGTCCAGACAAGTTCATTGGCATTGTGCGCAAACTCCATGATGGCATGATGGCCAGCGTCAGAGACCAGCAAGAACTCTCTGGTCCGTTCCCAATCACAAACGGGGTGAAGCAAGGCTGCGTTTTAGCGCCAACGCTCTTCAGCATGGTGTTTTCTGCCATGCTGCAAGACTCATTCCAGAACCACAACACTGGGATTAACTTCATCTACCGTTTTGACGGTGGGCTATTCAATCTGCGGAGGATGCAAGCCAAAACTCGAGTGGAGGAAATCACTGTTCGAGATCTTTTGTTTGCTGATGACTGTGCTCTGGCTGCTGACTCAAATAAAGATCTACAGGACAGTATGGACCACCTCTCCTCAGCCTGCAACAACTTCGGCCTAACAATCAGCACAAAGAAGACTGAAGTCCTATACCAACCTGCTCCTGGGAAACCCTACACTGAGCCAACCATCTTTGTGAATGGGCAAAAGCTTTCAGCCGTTGACAAGTTTACTTACCTTGGTAGTACACTATCTCGCGCTGTGCACATAGATGATGAAGTTAACATCAGGATTGTTAAGGCCAGTGCAGCCTTTGGACGTCTACGTGACTCGGTATGGGAAAGGACTGGCATCAAGCATGAGACAAAACTGAAGGTCTACCGGGCTGTTGTCTTACCAACTCTTCTGTATGGGTGCGAAGCCTGGACAGTTTACCAGCGCCATGCCAAGAAATTGAATCATTTCCACTTGAGCTGTCTGAGGAAACTGCTGAGGATCAAGTGGCAAGACAGAATCCCTGACACGGAAGTCCTCAGCAAGGCAAATATCCCCAGCATCTACACCTTGCTTGCGAAGGAACAGCTTAGATGGACTGGCCACGTGACCAGAATGCCCTACGCGAGACTTCCAAAACAAGTCTTCTTTGGCGAGCTGAGGAATGGCAAGCGAGCACAAGGTGGCCCCAAAAAGCGCTACAAGGACACCCTGAAAGCTTCCTTGAAGAGCTTTGGATTCGACCTTAAAAGCTGGGAATCCCTAGCACAGGACCGACCTGCCTGGAGAAGAAAAGTACAGGACGGTGCAGTCCTCTGTGAGAGTAGGAGACGCTCCTGTGCTATCTTGAAGAGGCAGCAGCGCAAATCTACCAAGGAAGGACGTGTGGCTGCACCTCAGAGCTCTGCATCCTCCCTGACCTGTCCAGTGTGCCACAGGGAATTCCGGGCTCGGATTGGCCTCTTCAGCCATTTGCACACTCATCAAAACCCAACATAATGACAAACGTGCCTTGGTCATCATCAACTTTGATGGACGAACAAGAAGAAGAAGGTACACAGCCTAGGTACACAGCCTAGATACACTACTCTGGCTACGCTCTGGGGTCCTCCGGCTACAATTACCCTAGGGGAGGCTAATCTGACCCGACCCAGCCAAGGTGCGGGTCTGGACTCTGGCTTCCTCGGAACTCGTCCTTACAAGGACGTAGAGCCGGGAGTCCCAAAGTCCCACCACTGGCCCTCACAGCGTCCCGGCCCTTACAAGGACAAGCGGAACGAGGGGGTCCAGGGTCTTAAGATGGCTGGTCTTGGGTCTTGGGTCTTGAGCTACAACTGGCCTCGATCGGCCAGGGAGCTGCCCTTTTATGCCTCGTCCCCAACGAGGGGTGGGGTTGTGTGCGCCCCCAGATATCCCATAGAGCACACACAGCCCCCCCCGTTGGTGGCGCCAAGGGGCTTAATTGGCTGGGGTGCGTGGGATCCCAGCGCCTGGCGCCAAGGCTTATCTGCCTAGGATCCCAGAGCCCCCAGCAGCCCCTCCCCTCTTATGGCACTACACACTACTATATACTGAACTACTATGCACTATATTCTTTAGGTCTTTTGGTAAAGTCACGTAGCGAAATACCCAAAGAATCACGTAGATAGGTTCAAAGAAAATGAAATAATTATTTGAACCTATATACTTTGATTTGCAGTCACGAAAGCTTTAAGTCAATATTTACTATATATTACATTACTATACACTACATTACTATACACTACATTACTTTATACTACACTATGCACTGCATTACTGTACACTACACGACTGTACACTGCACTACTATGCACTACACTACCATACACTACTATATACTACATTACTATACATTACACTACTATATACTATACACTACACGAGTTCATCATCCGTACGCACGTATTAAGGATCTCAGACACTCCTTCGTGCCTCTGCCTTTTGCCTCCCGTTGCCACGGTGGCTAGGAGATGTTAACCACCTCATCTGGTGTACAGGAGGTCGTGGGTTCGATCCCGACCCGGACACCTGCTCTATATTTGGAGTTTGCGGGTTCTGCCCATGGGCGCGTGGATTTTTCTGTGGGTCCTCCGTGTTTCGCTCGACATTCAGAATCACAATCACGCGTTTAGAGCACTTATTTGCTATACATGTCCACGTTGAGCAATCATTTTTGATAGCCAGGTCGTTTCTGAAAAAGAGCTGTATGGTTCAGTGAGCCTTACATGCTTAAACAAAAATATAGTTTAGTTTAACCTGTAATGATTGGCACCACGATGTACTTGTCGGAGCAGAGTTTCTTGTTAGACTTTTCCAGCGGGCCCACGGAGGAGAGGGCTCCGGTGGCAGCCACGAAGCCGAAGAGGATGGCGGCGGCGAGTCGGACGAGGGTTGCCATCATCATCTCTCCAGAGTCAAATCTGTGACTGCCGAGAAGAACAAAAACCCATCATGATCCGACAAGTTTCCCCTCTCCCTACGCACTGCGCGGGCCATGGGGATTATCTCTCCGTAATTATGTCTATGTGTGTATGGTGAACATCTTTCGCACCGTACGTACCCAACTGCGCTAATCGGAGGCGCTATTTCGTGTTCCACAACGGCCGCTTCTCCAGTGATGACAATCCGATGGCGCGTGCTACATTTTTTATAGTCAAAATATTTGAATCAATTTTAATAATTTTCCATGGCGGGGTGGGGGGAGGGTTTAAATTTGTAATGATTTTCATAAAGGCGGCCGATTCATGCAATTCAGTCACACCTCGAGATTTGTATTTATCTCGCGCGATGAGGGAAAAAAGAGACAAACAGAAAAAGAAAAAAACGCATTTTATATGATTGCTGTTGAAAAAAGAAAGCAAAAATAAACCCCGCACCTTGTGATGTGGCGCTATGTGTGTGTGGTCGTTGCACGGGGCGATGGCTCAGCGGTTAGGGCCCTGGGCTGCGCTAGGAACCCGGCAGAGACCCAAGTTCGAGTCCCGCTGACAGTTCCACATGCTGAATCAACATCACGCCTTTATAGTGTTTGGCCTTTATAGTGTTTGGCCGCTATAACTGTCCATATCGTGATGGTAGATATAATTTGTTAAAGTTAGGTCAATCGAAGTTTCTCATCATGGATTTTGCATGCTGGCAGCTCTTTTTACTTATTTTGCATGAAGGCAATGAGCGCCCGCATTCTTGTGAGGTTAACGACGGAGGAAGGGAACACCGTTGAGGGATGCAAAGCAGATGTCGAGGTCCTTCTTTCGTGCCCCCGCTCACGGTTGAAATCAAGCTGTCAGGTAGAACGAGGGATACACATCAATCGAGAACTTGGGCGAGTCAAGTCAAGTTAAACATTTTTTTTTGCTTAAAAATACGCGGTGTTGTGTCTTTCCGGCACAATTGTACGACTACTCAGCACCAACATTATATTTATGCTGCACCCATAAACATAGACCTGTCTATACAATTGTAATGCGGGCGAAAGCGACCTTCCGGATGTGACGTCACGAGGAGGCGGAGCCAGGTGACGTGGGTGAAAGGTTGGGGTCCTTAAGCGGGTAAACCGGAAAGAGAAGGCAGTCGGGGTGTGAATGGAAAGGTGTGGGGCCACGCGGGCGTACGAGCCGAGGGGGCACCGTCGAAGCGGGAGCCAACCCCGGAAACAGTAGGGAGCTACTGGGAGGTGTAAAGCGGCAGATAGAGATAGGCAGTAAGGCTGTGTGTGAGGGGCAGCGGGGTGGCTGCCAAGAGTCGCAGGAGCGACGAGGAGGCGAGACAGCACGAGGCTGTCAGAGCTGCAGCAGGAACAGCCAAGGGAGCTGTGTGAGATTACAGCAGCGGGGCTGCTGTGGGGCTGCAAGAGCGACAAGAACAGCAGCGGGGCTGCTGATGGTGACTGGGGTGACATCGGAACCAGCACTGAGAGAATAAGAGAGACAGCCGTGCGGGAACGCAGTACGGACCGAATAAAGGACACTGAGCCAGAGATCGTGGTCAAGTCTTTTATTACACAATGAGAAAACAATACATACTGCACTTTATTTAAAAAGGTAAGATATGTCGCGTTGACTGTTTTTCCCGTCAATATTATGTCAATATGTCAATATGATGAAGTTTTTGGCTGCTGCTATAAATTTCCATGTGATAAGCCACTTTCTTGAGCTATAATTTGTGACAGCAAGGTCACTTCAGAAAAAGCGCTGCAGAGCTCAGCGGGCCTTACCTGGTCAAATAAAAAATGGTCACAGTTTTACGTCGCTTACATCAGGATGTCTAAATGTAGCTAATAAAAACCCACTGAATGTCTAGATGTGGCTCATATAATTGATTACATTTTATTTTGCGTCATTCATGCCAATTGCATCTCACAACGAAATACAATAATCATATACTGTAAATAATAATTACATGCCCAATATAATTATATTACATAATTATTACGTTTATAATTTAGTAGAAATAATTGCGTATACAATATGTAAAGTGTGTAAATATGTGGAGATATGTAAGTGCAAAGCGCGTTAAGTTAACTATTTAGCATAATATTACAGAGTTTCAAGAAAAAACTATTCTTCTTCCACGCGTTTGTCCCACTCATGTGGGATCCGCTGTCGTTGCCAACCTTCTCCAAGCTGCCCTGTCCGGCGCCATCTCTCTTTCTGTTCCTCGGGCCACCATGGCCGATCGCACCACATCGCCCCACCTCGTCTTCTGCCTTCCTCCTTATTTATTTCCTTCCACTTACATCACTTGCACCTTCTGGTCCACATACTTTTCCTGTAGTCTCTCCACATGACCGAACCACAACAGCCTTTTCTCTATTCTCAGGTTTTTTCGGTAAAGTCACGTAGGTAAAACATTAAAAGTAATGAAAGTAAAATAAAACAAAACAAAAATAAAAATAAAATTCACGACGTTTCGGAGGCAACACAAGTCTCCGTCATCAGGTGGGACCGTCACAGCCAGATTAGCTGCATCAAGTGAAGCAATGATTCAAGATGTAATCCCTTATAAGCAAGTTGAAGGGGGGGAGGAGAGGGGGGGAGTTCATCAGAATGTGGTAGCCAATGAATGGAACGTATCGGGAGGGAGGGGGGTGGGAGGGGGAGGGAGCCAACAAAACATTTGGCGACAGCTTGGACGCGGCTGCTGCGCACGCCAACACAATGGGCAGAGAGGGGGGAGGGGAGGTCTGATACACATGATAGAACAAAGGAACGAAAATGCCCATGTTTATACCAATGCAGGCTGAAAAATGAAGAGAGTACTGTTAAAAATAACTGGGGATGTTAACACTCGGTGAAGTAAATTAAAATAGTGCCTGTCAGATAAGATGGTCCAAAAAGTGTAATTAAGTCTTTTTTGCGTGGTTAATAACATCTTTCCAGTGATTACTGAGTTTGTACCCATCATCACGGTTGAAATTATGTCTGTGTTTGTATATTTGTATGGCTTCGTGTACAAACCTTTGATGGTAGCCAGGAGGCTTGCAGAGAACCTTGGTATCGGAAAAGACAATTTCATGAGAGCCCGCCGAGTTGTAGCAATGATCGGCAACGGCCGAAGAATCAGTTCTGCCGTGTTTCAGATCTGACTTGTGCTCGCGGACACGATCAGCAACATGACGTTTTGTGGTACATTGTTTCTCCAATGTACCACCTTGAGTCTTCCTCTCACTTCTTCATTTCTCACCCTTGTTAAATCCAACATCCACAGCAACATCCTCATCTCTGTGACTGCCATAGCTTGATCCTCCCTCTTTCTTGGGCCCCAGCACTCGGCCCCATGCAACAGCACCGGCCTCACCGCAGTATTGTACACTTTTCCCTTCAACCAAACTGGGACCCTCTTATCACACACCACACCAGTCATCTCTCGCCATTTCAGCCATCCAGCCCTTGTTCTCATCTCTCCTTCTAGTGATCCATCAGCACACACCGTTTCAGCCAGGTAATTGAACTCGTTCATCTTATCAACTGTTCACCCAATTTACAATTCTCCTCATTGATTTCCACTGAAATTTGGCACCGTATAATCAGTCTTTGTCCGACTAATCCTCAACCAACTCCCTTCAATAGTATTAAACCCATATCTGAAATCATCTTCCACTACCCCTCTGCTTTCATCGCATAGCACAATGTCGTCTGCAAACAGCATACACCAGTGGGGCTCCCTCTGAATATCTCTCGTTACTGTGCCCAGCACCAGAATGAACAGGAAGGGCTCAGGGCAGAACCTTGCTTCACTCCCGCTTTGATTTGAAAGCTCTAAGACACTGCACAACTGTTTCGCGCATGCATTTTTACTCCTTCATATCCTGAATCAGTCGGACATATACCTCAATAATACCTCTTCTTATCATACACCACGAGATGAGCTCTCGAGGCACCCTGCTGTACGCTTTCTCTACATCAATAAACACCATATAAACTTCTCCATCAATACTTTCAGTCCAAAGATTGAAGCTACTTGTCTGAATCCAAACTGACTCTTGCCAATATCCACCAGCTTCATGAGTCTCTTTTTTATGATAATTTCCCAGAGTTTCATGGTGTGACTTATCAATGCTATTCCTCTGTAGTTCCCATACTCTTGTACATCACTTTTCTCTTTAAAGATGGGAACCATAGTACTCTCTCTCTCTCTCCACGCATCCGGCATTTTCTTCTCCATCGAGATTTTCCCAAACAGCCCCATCAATGTTTGAACACCCGTTTCTCCCATTAAATTAAACACATACATTAGAATCTCATATCGCCCCACTGCCTTTTGATGTTTCATGCTCCCCAGAGATTCCACTACCTCTTCTCTGGTTGTAGTATCTGCAACTACTTCAATTCTTTGATCTCCCTCAACCATTTTGCGTCTTGGGATTTCCACATTTAGAAACGTCTTAAAGTACTCTTTCCATTTCTATCTAACCTTTATCTCATCCAAAATTGGTCGTCATTCACTGTTATTAATGAGATTGACATGGTCAAAGTGCCTGGTCTTACTCTCTATGGCTCTTGCCAAACAGTATAGCATCTTCTCGCCTTCTTTTCTGCCAAGCTTCTGGTAGAGTTGTGCAAATGCTGTTGTTTTGCAATTGCTACCACGTTCTTCTTGCTGTCAGGTATTCATCCAGATGGTCCTTCTCTCTCGTGTTCTGCCACTAATTAAACTTCGCCGTTTTTCTCTCGTTGTTTTTTTACACTTCATTACTCTACCACCATCTTTCCTTCTGTTATGTCTGTCTTTATTTTCTCACTCCCACTGTACGACCTGTTGCTTTCAATATTCCACTCACCAGTTGTTCCCTAATGTAATTCACGATCCCCCTACGCCTTACGCTTTTAAAATTTTCCATAGCTTGTGTGCGGAAGTTTCTTTCTCATTATTTAGTCGCCACCACTTCACCCTGCTACAGTTATTTTGCCTCACCTCTCTCTTCCTAACTCTTTTCACTATGCAATCTGCCACCAGTAGTCTATGTTGTCAAGTCACACACTCTCCAGGGATCACTTTGCAGTTCTTCACTCCTTTCAGGTGCTTCCTCCTCACCAAAATAAAATCTCTCTGGCTCGTAACCCCTTCACTCTGGTAATTCATCAAATGTCCATCAAGCTTCTGGAAGTAGATTTTCACCACTGCAAGATAATTTGCCTGGGCCATTCGAAGAATGTCCTCTCCTTCCCTATTCCTACTGCCATATCCCGATCCTCCATGGTTCCTTTCATATCCGTCCTTACCTCTTCCCACTCTTCCATTTAAGGCTGCGCCTATCACCACTGCTTCATCTACCAGCAAGCTCTGACATTCTGCTGCCTTTCCACAAGTTTAATAAAATAAATTTAAACTCGAGATTTTAAATGATGCAGGGCGAATCTGTTGGACACATTGCAACAACTGGTGGGGGTTACAAGCGCCGCGGAGACGGAGTGGTGAAATCGGATCGTACTCACATGAGAGCTGTATGTATGTTGAACATATTTTGCACCGTATGTAGCCAACTGTGTTAATTGGAGTTGGCAGGGGCTCTTAGAATCCTTCATCTGTGAGTGAACATATCAAGGATGACGATGACGACGACGATTATTATCATTTAAAGGATGTGCATTGATTTGTATGAGTATGAGTGTGTGTTGATTTTCAGTAAAAACCTGGGTTATTGTATTTTTTGTTTGTTTTAGCATCACTCGTGTAGCGGTAAGGGCTTAATGTAAATGAACCACAAGTATAATTGTGAATTAAAGTAATAATGACCATGGATTGGGCCCATAGGGTCACTTGAGTGCACAGAAGGTCACGCCCACCAGGAGAGTAATCAATTCAGGGTACAGGATACCTATTTAGATTCGGGTGGACGCTGTACAGGGGTTGAGCAGTGAGATGGTGTGAATTGGGGTTGATTGCTGTGCATCTGAACAGAATTACTAATGCACGAATGCTCCTCAGAAGAAGGAGGGGCAGGAAGGAGTGGCGAGGAGAGGGAAGAGGAATGGGCTCTAGAAAAGGGGCAGTTAAGGGAGTTTAAGGGCAGTTAAGGGATTGAAAGGCAGTATAGGGAGTTGAAGGGCAGTTAAGGGAGTTGAAGGGCAGTTAAGGGGGTTGAAGGGCAGTTAATGGATTTGAAGGGCAGTTAATGGAGTTGAAGGGCAGTTAATGGAGTTGAAGGGCAGTTAATGGAGTTGAAGGGCAGTTAATGGAGTTGAAGGGCAGTTAATGGATTTGAAGGGCAGTTATTAGAGTTGAAGGGCAGTTAATGGAGTTGAAGGGCAGTTATAAAAGGGATAGAAAGGCAGCAAAGAGTGAGTAAAGTCTGGAGAGGAAGAGGGAGCAGCTGGGTTGTGAGAGCTCAACACGATCTCTCCCCCTCTCTGTTTAATCTCATTATGATCGCTTTGTCACGGACTCCGAATATTCTCGTGCTGTGAACTCAATAGGTACTGGAAATCGCTTGGGGATTATAGCCACCCACTCAAATTGTTGAAAGGCATCTTATTTTATTTCACATTTATAGAGCACGCCTTGGCTCAAGGACCTCTATAAGAACGTTTAAAAGCGGTAACAAAAATCGAGTAGTTTCGATGGCAAGAGCAGTGCAACGGCTGATGGTCGAGTGACTGTAGCAGAGGGCACGTGGGCGTCACGAACGCGCTCGGGTCGGGAAGAGTAAACAATGGGCGTTGGAGAAGAGGGGAGTCTTTAAGAGAGGAATGGAAGGATGCTAAGGAGGGGACTGCTTAATGTGCAAGGGCAGCGTTGAGTCTATGGTGCAGTGTTCAGTCTATTGGCAGTGCTGCGTCTATGGGCAATGTTGAGTCTACGGGCAGTGTTGAGTCTATGGTGCAGTGGTGAGTCTACGAGCAGTCGTGAGTCTACGGGCAGTGGGAGTCTACGGTGCAGTGTTGAGTCTACGGTGCAGTGGTGAGTCTACGGGCAGTGGTGTTGAGTCTACGGGAAGTGTTGAGCCTATGGGCAGTGTTGAGTCTCAAGGTGTTAGCTACGGCAGGAGCACAGTCGACGCGTAAGGCATTGTATAGTTCGTCACTAAACCATAAAACTACAAATTCCAATAAACTGTCTGCATTAGTTGGAGAGGCACACTCGTGTAGAGATAACACACAAACAAGGAAAAAGATCCCCCGTATAGCCTTAACAGGTTGTTCGGACAAGTACTGTTAGCGACCGGCAGCAGCAGCGCTGATGCAGGCAGGGCACACGAGTGGATGAGTGGCCAGCACCACGCCCGCGCGACCGCCTTTGTCCGATGTCTATGACACACCACCCCACCAGGAACTTGTTTGAGGCTGAGTCGACCTAGGAGAGGAGGCCCCAGGACCGGTTCAGATAATCGCTAGCACTGGTGTTGGTGGTGACCATAAACAGCAATACTGTACATATCCCCCCTGTAGCCTTAACAGATTGTTGGGGCAAGTGCTGATAAGGACCACCTATGGAGGCCGAAATGGCACACGAGGGAGTGTGTGGCCAGCACCACGCCCAACCGCGTTTGCCTCCCGAGTGGCGATGTTTACACACTGCACTAGGTACTCATTTGAGGCTGAGTCGACCCACATTGACCAGAATGCAAAAGTATGTCAACTGGCCATCAAGACTCAACATGGCGTGATGAGGCGCTTATCCAGCAGTAGATTCACAAAAGGGGTGTAGGTGGACAACAGATACTCAGTAATGTCTTTTCATCCTGAAACAAACACGTCT
Organism: Lampetra fluviatilis; assembly: GCF_964198595.1. Classification (NCBI taxonomy): domain Eukaryota; kingdom Metazoa; phylum Chordata; class Hyperoartia; order Petromyzontiformes; family Petromyzontidae; genus Lampetra; species Lampetra fluviatilis. Next base: position 18,036,060 of record NC_136280.1, read on the forward strand.
ACGTGCTGTATGCTATAACGCCAGTTGGTGATATGATCTCTCTACTTTGCAAGCATTCGTGAAAGCATCTTTCACAGAAGGATTTGCACATGAACAAAAACTACTTTTATTTACCAGGTAATGCCCACTGAGCAATATAGCTCTTTTCAGAAGCGACCTGGCTATCACAAATGATATCTCAATGAAGTAGCTTATCATCATCAAATGGAAATTCATAACAGCAGCCACATACTCTAAACGCGTGATGTTAATTCTAAATGTGGAGGATTAAACCAGAGAACCCGGTGAAATCCACGCGACCACCACGGAGAAAAGAGAGACGCAGACTCCAAATATATAGCAAGCATTGTCAGGGCCCGGGGTCTCACCCACGCTGTCCTGCATACCTGGTGAGGGAAAAAAAACATTTCCTAGGCACCGCGGCGCGCTCCCTATCGACACATTTATAGAAATACTCTATGAAGACACGTTTAAAAAGGAACCACGTAACACAGTGGTACCACGCTGTCAGATTGAGAACGGCGATGATACAATTCGGGGCTGGAGCGACACTGCCCCCACCTTCACCGGTATTCCTGATGGGGAAATTACTCCCTCCCACTTCACGAGATATTCTCTCTGAAAGAAAAATGTATTTGTTTAGAAACGCACGTTAAGCGAGGTCGTTGCTCGAGTGATCTTTAAGGTTCACGGTGCAGAATCAGAATCTGTATTTAGACTGGAGGAGGAATCTGATGAGCTCTGAAGCTCTTAAATATCAAAGGTTTTTTTTTTGGGTTAGATCACGTAAGTATAAATGCGTCATGAACCCACCACCACCCGACGCAGCTAATTAGTAAGTTTTGTCACGTAAACAAAACATTCCAATTCATTACGAGTTCAGCCCACCGGTGTGTTGGAGAGTAAACCCACAACAACATTTACAATTTGAGTTCCGTATTAAACCAGCTATGAAGCTCTTTTTTTTTATCACAGACTAGCGGGAAGTACCCGGCGTTGCCCCGGTCAAAAAAATATTTCAAACCTACTCTTAAAAATCTAACAGCAGTGCTTACTGACTGTGGTGGTACCTGCTATGATTACAGCAGTGCACACCCACTGTGGTGGTACCTGCTATTACTACAATAGTACATGCTGACTCTATAGCAGTATTTATGGACTCTATAGCACAAAGTACTCACCTCACAGAGTAGAGTGGTGAGGCCTAGTCCCGTGCAGAGCCTCCGGCCTCGCCTAGATTGTCCAGCTGGCCGGGGTGGCACCTTGGCAGGCAGGGGCTGGGCTGCTACCCCTGACCCCCCCCCCCCCCAGCCACGATCTCCCCGGCCGCTCTGCAGTAATATCTACGGCCTATAGTGGTAGGATCTACCGACTGTATAATAGTAACTGCAGGCATCGGGGTGGGGGGGTCATCACACAGTGAATAATTTACCTGAGCATTTAGTGTAGTTTTTATAGGCACGTGAGTTGGTATGGTCGTGCACGCGTCATAAATAAATACATAAAAATAAAGCGCACATAAATCGCACTAAATCGCTAATTAAACTAATTTAAAGTTGACGGATATGAAAAGGGAATAGTGCTTGCTCACGGCGGAGCTTACAGCGTGGAACCTGGCTATTTTTTTTACGACAACATCACGGTTGGAGAGCCAAATCCTTTGCAAGTGCGCGAACACACGCAAACACACACAAACCCACAGACAAATTGTGACTTTTATTTTTATCACAGATGTCCACGCAGTCAGCGAGTTTACAACAACAAATAAGCAAGTCACTAAATATAAATGAACAATACGTACATTAATTATATGTCCGATTAATCAAGATTTGGCAAGGCAGCAAAAAGAATAACAAAGTAGTCCCAGACCACACCAAGATAACACCACGCAGCATTAATAGCACCTCAACACAATGGCACATTAACGTTCAACTATCGATACACGGGTAATGATGAAAGTTGCAAATCACATTTGCAAATGTGACTGCTGTGTCGAGAACGAATCTTCTGCTTCAGGAATTTGTTTAAAGAAAGATTTACGATGTTCAAGGAGGAAACGAGATTGTTCCAACAACAAAGGCGTTGTCACCTATTCCAATCAGGTGATCCCCTATTCCAATCAGATGATCCCCTATTCCAATCAGGTGATCCCCTATTTAAATCAGGTGATCCCCTATTCCAATTAGGTGATCCCCTATTCCAATCCTTGTTCTAGGGATCACCATACTCTGCAGAGGATGAGCGTGGCCCTAATTTTTTTTTTGACCAGGTAAGGTACACTGAGCTATGTAGCTCATTTCAGAAGCGACCTGATTATCACAATTGATAGCTCTACGAAGTTGCTTATCATCATCACGTGAAAATCTAGAGCAGCCAAGTACTCTATACGCGTGATGTTGATTCTACATGTGGAGGGAAAAACAGGAGGACCCGGAGAAAAATCCACGTGACCACGGGGAGAGTAAATTTATCTGGGTCTTCCGGTGTTGCCCTCCACGTTTAGAATCAACACGCGTCTGGATTAGATGGCTGTTACTATACCTTCTCACTTGTGGTAATGCTATTATTAGCCAATTCGATTAGCCAAGTCGTTCCTGTGCAAGAGCTCATAGCCCAAGTGGACTTTACCTGGCAAACAAAAAGAGTTTAGTTCTATAAACGCGTGATGTTGATTCTAAATGTAGAGGCCCACTGAACTACGTAGCTATTTTCAGAAGCGACCTGGCTGTTACCTGGCTATAATAATAAGCTTATTATAAGTGCCTTATCATATGGACATTTTCTGCAGCCAAATACCCTCAACGCATGTTGATTCTAAATGTTGAGGGGGAAAAAACAGGTGGACCCGGAGGAAAATCGACGTGAGCACAGGGAGAACATGCAAACTCAGAATATACAACAGGCGTCAGGGTCGAGATGGAAATCACAACCTCCTGTATACCAGGCGAGGGAGTTCACCTCTCCTCGCCACCGTGACGCCCCTAATGCGACCGTCATAATTGTAATGCTCTTACCTCGTGCCGCCTACTGGAACATCTGTGAAAAATAACTCGTAACTCATCGGATTCCTCCAGTATGAATACATATATTTTGATTTTGATCTGTTCACCGGAACATCAGTTGCTGACAGCGCGGGAGTTGGGAGTGGCTCCGATTCTGAAGCACAGCGCCGCCGAGCAACATCTGGTGAGTTCAATACGAGGTCGTGGTTAACTCGAATTCATCACCACCACTATCGTCATCATCATCACCATTACCAAAAAAAACATCCCCACCATTATCATCATCACCACCAACATCATCATCATCATCATCACCAACAACATCAACATCACCATCATCACCATCATTATCACCAGTAAACTATTACCTGGGCGGTGACAATAGCTATAGACGGCCTCTGAACGAATTATTAATAAATAACAATCTAAAGAAAACTCATTTAAGTGATATAAAATATAGCAATGCTCAACTAAGAACCGTACTAGCATTAAATAACCGTTGCATTTTTCGTTAAAGTAATCAAACATTTAATGACAAAATTGTGATATCTAACTAACACTTTCTCTCATTAACCCTACTTGACTATTGTAACTCACAATAACTCGTTTAACCTGTTCTGAATGCCACATTCACAAGAGCATTGCTCTCAGGCCAGTCCACAGTGGGTACACAATTTCCCGTCACATCAACGTTGGTGGAGCACCTTAATTCTAGCTCCGAGAATGACAAATATCACCCTGACTGCCTTGCAAAAAAACTAGTTTTTTCTGTAGGAGAATAGATGGGGACGTACTGCCCTCTACTGCTTGAGTTGTGACATAACCAACACGGTGGAGCGTAGCGTAGTATATCGACAATGCTAGATAATTGCAACTCACTACGCTTCATCATCATAATCATCACTACCATCATCACCATCAAAATTATCATCACCAACATCATCACCACCACCATCACCAGCATCATTACTACCGTCATCACCACCACCACCATCATCGTCATCACCATCATTATTACCACAAGCACCATCATCATTATCACCACCATCATCACCACCATAATGATTATCACCACCACCACCGAAATCGCCATCATCATCACCACCATCATCACCACCATAATTATTATCACCACCACCACCACCGAAATCGCCATCATCATCACCACCATCATCACCTCCATAATTATTATCACCACCACCGCAATCGCCATCATTATCATTATCACCACCATCATCACCACGATAATGATTATCACCACCACCGAAATCGCCATCATCATCACCACGATAATGATTATCACCACCACCACCGCAATCGCTATCATCATCATCTCCACCATCATCACCACCATAATTATTATCATCACCATCATCAAGATCATCATCATCATCACCACCAACAACATCATCACCACCATCATCATTACCATTATCATCACCATTAGTACCATCATCACCATCATCATAATTACGACCACCCACACCATCACCATCATGATCGTCACCAACACCATCATCACCACAACCACCATCATCATCACCACCATCATGATTATCACCACTACCAACATCATCATCACCACCATCATCATCATCACCACCAACATCATCATCATCACCACCATCACCACCATCGTCATCAGCTTTACCATTATCATCAACATCATTATCACTAGTTAACTATTACCTGTGCAGTGACAACAGCTATAGACTGCCTGGGAACGAATTAGCTTGTTTGCCCGTCCTAAGACGGAAGCTGAAATATTATAGATATACATTTACTTTTCTTGTACATTTTTTTCCGGAAATGTTGCACATAAATAAAATTTTCTTAACTTATTAAGTGAAATTAAGGACTTTGGAAGATTTCTCAGTATACGATAGTTAGTGCGAATCTCTTATCACTGTTCAAAAGGTTTCCCTGCAGTTGACTCTACTTGATGAACACTTTGATCCGCTGAGGATTTTTAGATCTAGACAGAGCCACGTACAACTGTCCATGGGAAAATACGCGTTCATTGAGATAAATACAAAATTTTTGAAAAGTCTGACCCTGGGACTTGTTGATCGTCATCACATACGCAGGAATTATCGGAATTTTGTCGTCGTTTCAGTACGAAAGGAAGAGTGACATCACTAAGAGATAGGTCGATTCTCGGGATGAAGACGATTTCGCCTCGGTTGCATTCCGATACAATCTCTTAAGTTATTTTGTAAAGATTTGACCATCAAACGCGTTCCCTTGCAAAGACCGTTCTTCGGGTTCAGATTTCGCAGCAGCATGATGATAACGCCTGTCTTCAGTGCTAATGTGTGTGGCAGCATTTCTGAAGGCGTTTGATCGTGAAGAAATTCTGGAGGGTAATTCAATGCGTCCGCAGGATATTCCGACACGATCGAGTCAGAGCTGTAATAAATTCGGAGATCTCCGGACAGCTGTATGATGATGTTTCTGTTCATTTCGGGAGTGTCCATGTTGGTAGGTGCCAGAATCGCTATTTTCGCAAGCTCTTCGGCAGGAATGTGTTGCAAGTTCTGACTGTAATTTGCAGTGACCAGATCATCAACCGTTATCATTTGAGGTCGAATTTCAATGGAACCTAAAGGCAATTCCAGATTATCTCCGGCAAAGTTCCTAATCCAACTTTCAGCAACCAATTACTATGCTCATTTTGACCATCACTCCGAAGGTTTGCCGTGAGAGTCAATTTGGTAAACTGCTGCCATAATTTCGATTTAAAGCTTTCGTGACTGCAGGGATTCATCTTCTTGGTTCTTTCGGTAAAGTCACGTAGAAGGGAAGTAATAAAATAATAAAAATAAAACATAATAAAACAATTGTTTTATTATGTTTTATTTTTATTATTTTATTACTTCCCTTCTACGTTTTGTTTTATGTTTTATTATGTTTTATTTTTATTATTTTATTACTTCCCTTCTACGTGACTTTACCGAAAGAACCAAGAAGATGCTGCCATAATACGCTGGATTTGATGCAGCACTCGATGACATCAACACGGGTACCGTTTGCTTCGACCGGCAAAATCTGTCTGAAGTCGCCACCAATTACTACGACTTTTCCACCAAAAGGGCCGTAGAATCTGCATGATGTCGCGGAACAGCTGATCGATGCATCGAAGGCCATGCTTTGTCAGCATTGTAATTTCATCAATGATGATGAGCGAAGCTTGTCGTAGCGTTTCACCAACTGGCGAATTCAGTCTCATGAACGAAGAAGATGTGTCGAGGAGGGGAACTTGTTGTGTATATACCCCCTTTTTAATTTTTAAAAAAAAAAATTTTTTAAGAATTATTCTGCCAACATATAATATCGTTTTTTTTATAAGACGCGGCAACGTGAGAACGGACACGCCCCCACACTCCCACAGATGTGCGCACACCTAATTTCAAAGGAAAGAGGGCATGAAAGGGTAATCAAGATCATAAAAACTCCCCGAATTTCACACAGGAGGAACAAGGGAGGGGGGAATGGCAGGCGGGGGGTTGGAATGACACCCTCTCGTAAAAAAAACCTTGCAGGGCCGGGCACCACGGAGGAAGAGATGGTTATGTTCTTAACAAAGAAACAGCATTGACGACAAAAAGCACATACGGGTCTTTGAACCATGTTAGATGCACAAGTAAACTTAGCCATGAAGATTAAGCAAACAGTATCCATCCTCACTCCAATTGGAAATCAGACTACAGTCTGCACCAGAATCGCGACTCATCATTGTTAATTAAATACTGACATTATTTACCTTTAAAGAATTTCTACACGGCCGGGCCGAAGCATCGAAGAACAATTATGGCATCTATTTCGCTCCAAAACAAAGATCCCTAGCCGGGATATCAGATTAAATAATCACAAGAAGTCAAATAATAAGTACGGAATCAAAGTAGAAGAGGAAAGGCGGAGAAGGCTCTGAAAATTAACCAAAGACAACACCCCATGGGAAGCGAGCAACACGGCCGTCTTTGTCTTTCCGAGAGGATCTCCACACGCAGGCACAAAGCTAGGAAATGACACCCATAAAGGGGGCAATGGCTCAAAGGAAATTAACACGTCTTCGAAGATAAATAAATAAAAGCATGCGCCGGGTGCTTCCACCGTGGAAACAACCGTCTTTGTCTTCCTACAACACGGACAGGAAAAATTGCACACGCGAGGAAATAACATTTCCATGAGAGATCGGGTCATGATGAAACATCGTGAACACGGTTTCGGCATAACTGGGGCATAATGGAAATAAGTCGCATTTCAACTTCCAAACCAAAACAACTTAAGCTGTGTGAGACAAAAGATATGATCCCGAGCAAGGGAGGGAATAATTAAGCTCGCTTAACGCGTAGGTTTTCGCGACAAATATTATTCAGTAACAAAAACATGGATTCGAATATTTCTTTTATATATATATAACTCGACGCGAATCATCGGTCTGGCTAATGGATAACTTCGGTGGCGCCGTCACGAGGCCCCCCCCCCTTCCAGAACGACACACAGCTGTGTCTTCAAAGCTAATAAACACACGGACGGACACGCACACGACACACACACACGGATGCAGATGGTCCCACCCACAGGAAGGTTTTATGACAGACTTTGAACAACTCGGGAAACTGAGTGGATTTTCTCAATATAAGCCGGAAAAAAATCCATTCAACTCAGATCGTCAGGGGCCCTGGCCCCCCACCACAGATCGACAGGGGCTGTGCCCGCATCCTCCACCACAGATCATCCAGGCCACGGGCCCCACCGCAGATCGTCTGGGCCACGGGCCCCACCACCAGATCATCCGGGCCACGGGCCCCAACACAGATTGCCAGGGCTCTGAGCCCCATCTCGTCGCCAGGGCTTCGACTCCACCACAGATCGTCAAGAAGTTTTCGTCATCCAGCATGACGAGGTTCGCGAGGTAGCGACGTGCCGCTACAAGCCGAGGTCTGCACCACCTGAGAAGAATCGCTACCCTGAGTCGCCGAGCTGCGAGTGAAGCCAACAAAGACGCCAACGTCCACCCTGCCACGAACGAAGCATCGCTCCTCGTCAGAGTGACGACCAGCGAACAACCCGCAGGAAAGGCGGAGATCACCAAGCGAGCAAAGCAGAGAGCGCGAAGCAGTGGAGAAAGCCTGGTCAAACGGCTGTGAGGAGGAGGACAGCGCAATCGAATGCGAACTGTGTTTAAAACACACACCGACCAACGGCCAGCTAGGACAGACTATACGTCCAGAGCGACGGCGAGCATCGTGCCGACTCAACAATCGTCCAGCAGTGGAAAAGCCAGGGGCTGCCACCAAGAGAGAGCAAGAGCTATCGAATGCGCCGTGTGTCTAATACACACCCAGGTCGACTAGCATCAACCAAAACCGACTCGTCATCCCGCCGTGGAGAAAGAGAGTCAAAGTCTTCCGAACGAGCGCGCCGTCAGCTACCAAGTACAACCCAGCGCCGCCGCTCACCCCACCGCGGAGAAGTCTCGGCTGCAACTCGCTCGGACAGAGGAATCTCCTAACAGGGTCGTATGGTTTCCACACGCACAGGCTCACGGAAGCACAGAGAATATCTTGTCAAACCGGTTTCTTTGTCAGAGACTCGCCGAAGAATTAATTAAAACAGAGCCAAATTCGCCCTCCCACACACACGCCTCACCCACCATTGACTCCAACATTCCGTTAAAAGGATTTCACACTTGCCGATGAATCTATTGACATATACTTTCGCCTCTTGGGTATAATAAGTGCTTTTTATTACCGCAAAATGAAGTGTGTCATGCTTGTTTTCAAACTCGGCCAGTCGCCGATTGTGATCGATACAAAAACGAACTAATGAGATGCCTGGTTGTTAGGAGGGTTTTTAGTCATTCAGTTCGTTAAATGCATAAGAGTTTTGAGTCATTCATTTTAGTCAAATGCATAGTCTCGTAATTGCATAAGAATTTTAGTTATTCATATTAATCGAATGCATGATATCGCAAATGCATAAGTGTTTGGTTATTCATGAATTATTGACGCATGTTTGACCTGCATGATAGAATGTCACATGCTTGTTAGAATAAAATTGCTTCACACCAACTGTTCGAGTGTTTCTTTCCAAGTCCATGCAAAACTATCTTATTCATAAGAGCTGTTGCCTGTGATGAGATCTGAAACTGGTGACCTTAAATATCATAACACACGCTAGGATAATCGGTAAACGTGTAATCGATGATTATCGTGTTATCCTGATTGACAACTCTGGATAAACGAAGCTGAGCCAAATTATCATAACTGCACACATTAACATCATCGCAAGCATCCGCATAAATCACTACGATTATCTCAGCGATTATCATAATGTATGCATATAATCACATGCATTATCATAATTTATGCATATTAATACACACATTAACATAATTAATGCGATTTGCGCATTTTTTGGAAAATTATTATTTTTTATTATTTTCATCAAAAATTCATAACCCGACATATACAACATAATGGGTGGCTCGCCCGGGATCTCTCGCAGACAGTGTTTTGCATGGATGAAGGAATGAATCACATACGTGTTAACTAGAATATCGGGATCGAACATTGCATGGTGATTGTAAACGGGCGTAGAACAAAAAAAAACGCCCTCTAAGGTTAAAACCCAGAATAGCAGGTTGAAACAAAGAGAGTGGAATTTAGATAAATCATATCGAACCGATTGTATCCTGTGATAAATGGTGTTAGAGGTACGCACACTGAATCGGAAAATAACAGGATAGCTCGAGTCAAACTGACCATACTCTGTGAGATAATTGTTTTATAAGTACTCTGAAAAGGAATGTCAGGGCAGCTGACGCCACACTTGAGATGCTAGGATTAAGAATAATTTTTGAATGGGTTACGGGAATCTGGGAGCTCGTATTAAAACGTACCGACCAATCTGTTACAAAGCAGTACAGTCAGAGAGACATATGGGAAGGAAGCTGTATCGATAACACGAACACACCTCGGGGGAAACTAATTGACTGGATAAAATGTAACGAAGGCGAACACGATGCAAAAACCGCAGAGAAGGCAGGACAGGACTCATGTCTTCTCACACAGGCATACAGACAGGGATTGTGGAATAAAGAAAAATTTGGAAAGGAAACGGGAGAGAAATCGTCTCTAATAAACGAGGAAAAATGTCCTCACACCATCGTAAGGGAGGAGAAATCAGGGCTCGCGACACCAGCGAAACTCACAGACGTTGATCCACAGAATAAATATGGAAGTAACATTAAATCACACTCTTGGGTACGTGGACAGAGTCCAGGGATTGATCGCACAAAAGTTAAAGTGAAGTCGCCAAGACATGCTTCACTAAGGGCAGAGGCAAAAACTGAAGGGAAATGGCAACACGAGCGACACGGCACTGGGCGCGCACACAGAAAATGCACACCGCTTAATCACGCCCGACACAGTACAGACCAAAGTGACAGATTGCCTGATGATAACTTGTTTGATGTTGACGCTGTCGACAATCAACTTTCGGAATACTTATTCAACAGTAAAACCCTTAAATTTATGGACAAGGCTCTAGTCAGAATTCCCGATTTTGACCCCCACAATAAGACTATGGATATCCACACACATATCGCAACAGTAGAAGAGGCGGCAATGATTAGAGGGCTGAGGAGACGGGATGAAAAAGCGAGTTTGTTGAAACGGACCTTACATAAAGAATCTATCCCATGGGTAAAGTCACTACCACACAAGGTTAGAAATGATTTTAAACAACTGAGCCTGGCAGTGATTCGGAAGTTTGGAGAATATTCGACACTCACTGAAGGGTTTTATGCTGTAAAATCGATGACCCAGGGCATGGACCAAGACCCACGTGACTACCTTTTACAATTTAAAAGAGCGTATTACGCAGGCGATGTGAATCGATACCACGAAGGAGATAAAATGTTCAAAATTATGTTTTTTGAATCCTTGAGCCCAGAGATTACAGAAAGGGTGAGAATGGTTTTGAATCTAGAAACCGCATCCTTACGCCGCATAGAGAGCAAGGCGTACATGGCATGGTTATACAGAGCTAAGAATCATAATTCGGATCCAGAACACAGGGAGAGGGATAAGGAACCCAGCCTCTCAGAGAGGAATAAAAATCACTGAGCAGTCCCACAATGCCTAGAAGAGCAAACACACACACACCTGTGGCAAAATAACCCAGAGAGAGGTTGGCACGAGAATGAGAGCGGCACAAAGCCGAACATTCAGAGGAATCGCAGGAGGGGGAGGTTCAGAACAGAACCATACCAACACCCCATGCCACGACACACACGAGGCCAAAGTTGCACACTAAGATGGCGAGATAACCATCCAGCGGTAAGGTACACAGACTGCGGAGGTATGGATGCGAACATGCAGGAGAATCGTAGGAGGGAGAGGTTCAGAGCAGAACCATATCAACACCCCATCCCACGACACACGCAAGGTTCAAATTACGCACAGAGATGGCAAGATAACCACCTAGCGGGAAGGTGTTGCACAGACCGCGGAGGTATGGATGCGAACATGCAGGAGAATCGCAGGATGGGAGGTCAAACACAATCGATCCAATTCCGACCAATTCCTCCACCGGCTATACCAGGAGGGAATAGAGGAATAACACAGAATGCGGTCCAAATACATGATAAACAACCCACAGTGAGCGCGAGCGAGCGGCCAACACGCGCCCCACCCGCCGAGGTGTTAAACCCGGAGCTCAATGGGAAATACCAGCAGGCTGCAAGTGACAGGGCGGGCAAAAACGTGGACAGTGCTCCCGTAAATGACGCGCGGATCGAATACAAGGACAGGGTTGCATTGAAGCGTGATCGGACAGTACAAAAACAGACAGCAGGGACACGCCCTGAGGAGCGCAGGCGTGAGCCTTTGAATGTAAAATATCCAAGGGAAACCAAAATTTATGTGGATCGGAGTGCTAAAATGGAGACGAATGTTCATGACATATCGGGAATGGTGTTGAAATCTAACACACTCGTAAAAACAAAGAGGGCAACATTACGAGACACAGAATTAAATCGACACACTGACTCGGCAAATGTGCATGTAATCGCAGAGAGAGCGAAGGCCACGAACCAAGTGTCAAAGTGGGTTGTGTGTGCGAATTCTGATTATGTACAGCACAATTTTTCACCACACACTCTCACGACGCGAGAGAGTGAGAGAGGAAACTACAAAAACGAACCCGAAAACCGTGATCAAATTATCAAAGTGATAAGTGGTAAACCAGGCAACATGAGGAAAGTAACGCATAAATGCGTTCGAAACCGCTACCTAGCGTTTCCCAGGATTTAACAAAAACAAAAATGAATATTCGTCGGAGTTATGATGGATGAGAACCGATGTAACGCAATATCGATGTTTAACGTGTTGTTATTTTCTTTGCTTAATTCAAATGTAACCATGTTGAGCAAAAACAAAAATGAATATTCGTCGGAGTTGTGATGTATGCGAACCGATGTAACGCAATATCGATGTTTAACGTGTTGTTATTTTCTTTGCTTAATTCAAATGTAACCAGGTTGAGCAAAAACAAAAATGAATATTCGTCGGAGTTATGATGTATGAGAACCGATGTAATGCAATATCGATGTTTAACGTGTTGTTTATTTTCTTTGCTTATTTCAGATGTAACCAGGTTAAGATTGTAATACGTGCACACGCGTCGTAAGAAATAACCGCCGAGAGTAAGGGCGGCTGATGGGATGCATGACATAAAAAGGGGGCATTACTTTGTTTGAAAATTCGCCAGTGGCCAAATCGACCCCTGATAATTTTCAAACGGGCGGACTGTTGTGTATATACCCCCTTTTTAATTTTTTTTACATTTTTTTTTTAAGAATTATTCTGCCAACATATAATATCGTTTTTTTTATAAGACGCGGCAACGTGAGAACGGACACACCCCCACACTCCCACAGATGTGCGCACACCTCATTTCAAAGGAAAGAGGGCATGAAAGAAGGGTAATCAAGATCATAAAAACTCCCCGAATTTCACACAGGAGGAACAAGGGAGGGGGGAATGGCAGGCGGGGGGTTGGAATGACACCCTCTCGTAAAAAAAACCTTGCAGGGCCGGGCACCACGGAGGAAGAGATGGTTATGTTCTTAACAAAGAAACAGCATTGACGACAAAAAGCACATACGGGTCTTTGAACCATGTTAGATGCACAAGTAAACTTAGCCATGAAGATTAAGCAAACAGTATCCATCCTCACTCCAATTGGAAATCAGACTACAGTCTGCACCAGAATCGCGACTCATCATTGTTAATTAAATACTGACATTATTTACCTTTAAAGAATTTCTACACGGCCGGGCCGAAGCATCGAAGAACAATTATGGCATATATTTCGCTCCAAAACAAAGATCCCTAGCCGGGATATCAGATTAAATAATCACAAGAAGTCAAATAATAAGTACGGAATTAAAGTAGAAGAGGAAAGGCGGAGAAGGCTCTGAAAATTAACCAAAGACAACACCCCATGGGAAGCGAGCAACACGGCCGTCTTTGTCTTTCCGAGAGGATCTCCACACGCAGGCACAAAGCTAGGAAATGACACCCATAAAGGGGGCAATGGCTCAAAGGAAATTAACACGTCTTCGAAGATAAATAAATAAAAGCATGCGCCGGGTGCTTCCACCGTGGAAACAACCGTCTTTGTCTTCCCACAACACGGACAGGAAAAATTGCACACGCGAGGAAATAACATTTCCATGAGAGATCGGGTCACGATGAAACATCGTGAACACGGTTTCGGCATAACTGGGGCATAATGGAAATAAGTCGCATTTCAACTTCCAAACCAAAACAACTTAAGCTGTGTGAGACAAAAGATATGATCCCGAGCAAGGGAGGGAATAATTAAGCTCGCTTAACGCGTAGGTTTTCGCGACAAATATTATTCAGTAACAAAAACATGGATTCGAATATTTATTTTATATATATATAACTCGACGCGAATCATCGGTCTGGCTAATGGATAACTTCGGTGGCGCCGTCACGAGGCCCCCCCCCCTTCCAGAACGACACACAGCTGTGTCTTCAAAGCTAATAAACACACGGACGGACACGCACACGACACACACACACGGATGCAGATGGTCCCACCCACAGGAAGGTTTTATGACAGACTTTGAACAACTCGGGAAACTGAGTGGATTTTCTCAATATAAGCCGGAAAAAAATCCATTCAACTCAGATCGTCAGGGGCCCTGGCCCCCCACCACAGATCGCCAGGGGCTGTGCCCGCATCCTCCACCACAGATAATCCGGGCCACGGGCCCCACCGCAGATCGTCTGGGCCACGGGCCCCACCACCAGATCATCCGGGCCACGGGCCCCAACACAGATCGCCAGGGCTCTGAGCCCCATCTCGTCGCCAGGGCTTCGACTCCACCACAGATCGTCAAGAAGTTTTCGTCATCCAGCATGACGAGGTTCGCGAGGTAGCGACGTGCCGCTACAAGCCGAGGTCTGCACCACCTGAGAAGAATCGCTACCCTGAGTCGCCGAGCTGCGAGTGAAGCCAACAAAGACGCCAACGTCCACCCTGCCACGAACGAAGCATCGCTCCTCGTCAGAGTGACGACCAGCGAACAACCCGCAGGAAAGGCGGAGATCACCAAGCGAGCAAAGCAGAGAGCGCGAAGCAGTGGAGAAAGCCTGGTCAAACGGCTGTGAGGAGGAGGACAGCGCTATCGAATGCGAACCGTGTTTAAAACACACACCGACCAACGGCCAGCGAGAACAGACTATACGTCCAGAGCGACGGCGAGCATCGTGCCGACTCAACAATCGTCCAGCAGTGGAAAAGCCAGGGGCTGCCACCAAGAGAGAGCAAGAGCTATCGAATGCGCCGTGTGTCTAATACACACCCAGGTCGACCAGCATCAACCAAAACCGACTCGTCATCCCGCCGTGGAGAAAGAGAGTCAAAGTCTTCCGAACGAGCGCGCCGTCAGCTACCAAGTACAACCCAGCGCCGCCGCTCACCCCACCGCGGAGAAGTCTCGGCTGCAACTCGCTCGGACAGAGGAATCTCCTAACAGGGTCGTATGGTTTCCACACGCACAGGCTCACGGAAGCACAGATAATATCTTGTCAAACCGGTTTCTTTGTCAGAGACTCGCCGAAGAATTAATTAAAACAGAGCCAAATTCGCCCTCCCACACACACGCCTCACCCACCATTGACTCCAACATTCCGTTAAAAGGATTTCACACTTGCCGATGAATCTATTGACATATACTTTCGCCTCTTGGGTATAATAAGTGCTTTTTATTACCGCAAAATGAAGTGTGTCATGCTTGTTTTCAAACTCGGCCAGTCGCCGATTGTGATCGATACAAAAACGAACTAATGAGATGCCTGGTTGTTAGGAGGGTTTTTAGTCATTCAGTTCGTTAAATGCATAAGAGTTTTGAGTCATTCATTTTAGTCAAATGCATAGTCTCGTAATTGCATAAGAATTTTAGTTATTCATATTAATCGAATGCATGATATCGCAAATGCATAAGTGTTTGGTTATTCATGAATTATTGACGCATGTTTGACCTGCATGATAGAATGTCACATGCTTGTTAGAATAAAATTGCTTCACACCAACTGTTCGAGTGTTTCTTTCCAAGTCCATGCAAAACTATCTTATTCATAAGAGCTGTTGCCTGTTATGAGATCTGAAACTGGTGACCTTAAATATCATAACACACGCTAGGATAATCGGTAAACGTGTAATCGATGATAATCGTGTTATCCTGATTGACAACTCTGGATAAACGAAGCTGAGCCAAATTATCATAACTGCACACATTAACATCATCGCAAGCATCCGCATAAATCACTACGATTATCTCAGCGATTATCATAATGTATGCATATAATCACATGCATTATCATAATTTATGCATATTAATACACACATTAACATAATTAATGCGATTTGCGCATTTTTTGGAAAATTATTATTTTTTATTATTTTCATCAAAAATTCATAACCCGACATATACAACATAATGGGTGGCTCGCCCGGGATCTCTCGCAGACAGTGTTTTGCATGGATGAAGGAATGAATCACATACGTGTTAACTAGAATATCGGGATCGAACATTGCATGGTGATTGTAAACGGGCGTAGAACAAAAAAAAACGCCCTCTAAGGTTAAAACCCAGAATAGCAGGTTGAAACAAAGAGAGTGGAATTTAGATAAATCATATCGAACCGATTGTATCCTGTGATAAATGGTGTTAGAGGTACGCACACTGAATCGGAAAATAACAGGATAGCTCGAGTCAAACTGACCATACTCTGTGAGATAATTGTTTTATAAGTACTCTGAAAAGGAATGTCAGGGCAGCTGACGCCACACTTGAGATGCTAGGATTAAGAATAATTTTTGAATGGGTTACGGGAATCTGGGAGCTCGTATTAAAACGTACCGACCAATCTGTTACAAAGCAGTACAGTCAGAGAGACATATGGGAAGGAAGCTGTATCGATAACACGAACACACCTCGGGGGAAACTAATTGACTGGATAAAATGTAACGAAGGCGAACACGATGCAAAAACCGCAGAGAAGGCAGGACAGGACTCATGTCTTCTCACACAGGCATACAGACAGGGATTGTGGAATAAAGAAAAATTTGGAAAGGAAACGGGAGAGAAATCGTCTCTAATAAACGAGGAAAAATGTCCTCACACCATCGTAAGGGAGGAGAAATCAGGGCTCGCGACACCAGCGAAACTCACAGACGTTGATCCACAGAATAAATATGGAAGTAACATTAAATCACACTCTTGGGTACGTGGACAGAGTCCAGGGATTGATCGCACAAAAGTTAAAGTGAAGTCGCCAAGACATACTTCACTAAGGGCAGAGGCAAAAACTGAAGGGAAATGGCAACACGAGCGACACGGCACTGGGCGCGCACACAGAAAATGCACACCGCTTAATCACGCCCGACACAGTACAGACCAAAGTGACAGATTGCCTGATGATAACTTGTTTGATGATGACGCTGTCGACAATCAACTTTCGGAATACTTATTCAACAGTAAAACCCTTAAATTTATGGACAAGGCTCTAGTCAGAATTCCCGATTTTGACCCCCACAATAAGACTATGGATATCCACACACATATCGCAACAGTAGAAGAGGCGGCAATGATTAGAGGGCTGAGGAGACGGGATGAAAAAGCGAGTTTGTTGAAACGGACCTTACATAAAGAATCTATCCCATGGGTAAAGTCACTACCACACAAGGTTAGAAATGATTTTAAACAACTGAGCCTGGCAGTGATTCGGAAGTTTGGAGAATATTCGACACTCACTGAAGGGTTTTATGCTGTAAAATCGATGACCCAGGGCATGGACCAAGACCCACGTGACTACCTTTTACAATTTAAAAGAGCGTATTACGCAGGCGATGTGAATCGATACCACGAAGGAGATAAAATGTTCAAAATTATGTTTTTTGAATCCTTGAGCCCAGAGATTACAGAAAGGGTGAGAATGGTTTTGAATCTAGAAACCGCATCCTTACGCCGCATAGAGAGCAAGGCGTACATGGCATGGTTATACAGAGCTAAGAATCATAATTCGGATCCAGAACACAGGGAGAGGGATAAGGAACCCAGCCTCTCAGAGAGGAATAAAAATCACTGAGCAGTCCCACAATGCCTAGAAGAGCAAACACACACACACCTGTGGCAAAATAACCCAGAGAGAGGTTGGCACGAGAATGAGAGCGGCACAAAGCCGAACATTCAGAGGAATCGCAGGAGGGGGAGGTTCAGAACAGAACCATACCAACACCCCATGCCACGACACACACGAGGCCAAAGTTGCACACTAAGATGGCGAGATAACCATCCAGCGGTAAGGTACACAGACTGCGGAGGTATGGATGCGAACATGCAGGAGAATCGTAGGAGGGAGAGGTTCAGAGCAGAACCATATCAACACCCCATCCCACGACACACGCAAGGTTCAAATTACGCACAGAGATGGCAAGATAACCACCTAGCGGGAAGATGTTACACAGACCGCGGAGGTATGGATGCGAACATGCAGGAGAATCGCAGGATGGGAGGTCAAACACAATCGATCCAATTCCGACCAATTCCTCCACCGGCTATACCAGGAGGGAATAGAGGAATAACACAGAATGCGGTCCAAATACATGATAAACAACCCACAGTGAGCGCGAGCGAGCGGCCAACACGCGCCCCACCCGCCGAGGTGTTAAACCCGGAGCTCAATGGGAAATACCAGCAGGCTGCAAGTGACAGGGCGGGCAAAAACGTGGACAGTGCTCCCGTAAATGACGCGCGGATCGAATACAAGGACAGGGTTGCATTGAAGCGTGATCGGACAGTACAAAAACAGACAGCAGGGACACGCCCTGAGGAGCGCAGGCGTGAGCCTTTGAATGTAAAATATCCAAGGGAAACCAAAATTTATGTGGATCGGAGTGCTAAAATGGAGACGAATGTTCATGACATATCGGGAATGGTGTTGAAATCTAACACACTCGTAAAAACAAAGAGGGCAACATTACGAGACACAGAATTAAATCGACACACTGACTCGGCAAATGTGCATGTAATCGCAGAGAGAGCGAAGGCCACGAACCAAGTGTCAAAGTGGGTTGTGTGTGCGAATTCTGATTATGTACAGCACAATTTTTCACCACACACTCTCACGACGCGAGAGAGTGAGAGAGGAAACTACAAAAACGAACCCGAAAACCGTGATCAAATTATCAAAGTGATAAGTGGTAAACCAGGCAACATGAGGAAGGTAACGCATAAATGCGTTCGAAACCGCTACCTAGCGTTTCCCAGGATTTAACAAAAACAAAAATGAATATTCGTCGGAGTTATGATGGATGAGAACCGATGTAACGCAATATCGATGTTTAACGTGTTGTTATTTTCTTTGCTTAATTCAAATGTAACCATGTTGAGCAAAAACAAAAATGAATATTCGTCGGAGTTGTGATGTATGAGAACCGATGTAACGCAATATCGATGTTTAACGTGTTGTTATTTTCTTTGCTTAATTCAAATGTAACCAGGTTGAGCAAAAACAAAAATGAATATTCGTCGGAGTTATGATGTATGAGAACCGATGTAATGCAATATCGATGTTTAACATGTTGTTTATTTTCTTTGCTTATTTCAGATGTAACCAGGTTAAGATTGTAATACGTGCACACGCGTCGTAAGAAATAACCGCCGAGAGTAAGGGCGGCTGATGGGATGCATGACATAAAAAGGGGGCATTACTTTGTTTGAAAATTCGCCAGTGGCCAAATCGACCCCTGATAATTTTCAAACGGGCGGACTGTTGTGTATATACCCCCTTTTTAATTTTTTTTACATTTTTTTTTTAAGAATTATTCTGCCAACATATAATATCGTTTTTTTTATAAGACGCGGCAACGTGAGAACGGACACACCCCCACACTCCCACAGATGTGCGCACACCTCATTTCAAAGGAAAGAGGGCATGAAAGAAGGGTAATCAAGATCATAAAAACTCCCCGAATTTCACACAGGAGGAACAAGGGAGGGGGGAATGGCAGGCGGGGGGTTGGAATGACACCCTCTCGTAAAAAAAACCTTGCAGGGCCGGGCACCACGGAGGAAGAGATGGTTATGTTCTTAACAAAGAAACAGCATTGACGACAAAAAGCACATACGGGTCTTTGAACCATGTTAGATGCACAAGTAAACTTAGCCATGAAGATTAAGCAAACAGTATCCATCCTCACTCCAATTGGAAATCAGACTACAGTCTGCACCAGAATCGCGACTCATCATTGTTAATTAAATACTGACATTATTTACCTTTAAAGAATTTCTACACGGCCGGGCCGAAGCATCGAAGAACAATTATGGCATCTATTTCGCTCCAAAACAAAGATCCCTAGCCGGGATATCAGATTAAATAATCACAAGAAGTCAAATAATAAGTACGGAATTAAAGTAGAAGAGGAAAGGCGGAGAAGGCTCTGAAAATTAACCAAAGACAACACCCCATGGGAAGCGAGCAACACGGCCGTCTTTGTCTTTCCGAGAGGATCTCCACACGCAGGCACAAAGCTAGGAAATGACACCCATAAAGGGGGCAATGGCTCAAAGGAAATTAACACGTCTTCGAAGATAAATAAATAAAAGCATGCGCCGGGTGCTTCCACCGTGGAAACAACCGTCTTTGTCTTCCCACAACACGGACAGGAAAAATTGCACACGCGAGGAAATAACATTTCCATGAGAGATCGGGTCACGATGAAACATCGTGAACACGGTTTCGGCATAACTGGGGCATAATGGAAATAAGTCGCATTTCAACTTCCAAACCAAAACAACTTAAGCTGTGTGAGACAAAAGATATGATCCCGAGCAAGGGAGGGAATAATTAAGCTCGCTTAACGCGTAGGTTTTCGCGACAAATATTATTCAGTAACAAAAACATGGATTCGAATATTTATTTTATATATATATAACTCGACGCGAATCATCGGTCTGGCTAATGGATAACTTCGGTGGCGCCGTCACGAGGCCCCCCCCCCTTCCAGAACGACACACAGCTGTGTCTTCAAAGCTAATAAACACACGGACGGACACGCACACGACACACACACACGGATGCAGATGGTCCCACCCACAGGAAGGTTTTATGACAGACTTTGAACAACTCGGGAAACTGAGTGGATTTTCTCAATATAAGCCGGAAAAAAATCCATTCAACTCAGATCGTCAGGGGCCCTGGCCCCCCACCACAGATCGCCAGGGGCTGTGCCCGCATCCTCCACCACAGATAATCCGGGCCACGGGCCCCACCGCAGATCGTCTGGGCCACGGGCCCCACCACCAGATCATCCGGGCCACGGGCCCCAACACAGATCGCCAGGGCTCTGAGCCCCATCTCGTCGCCAGGGCTTCGACTCCACCACAGATCGTCAAGAAGTTTTCGTCATCCAGCATGACGAGGTTCGCGAGGTAGCGACGTGCCGCTACAAGCCGAGGTCTGCACCACCTGAAAAGAATCGCTACCCTGAGTCGCCGAGCTGCGAGTGAAGCCAACAAAGACGCCAACGTCCACCCTGCCACGAACGAAGCATCGCTCCTCGTCAGAGTGACGACCAGCGAACAACCCGCAGGAAAGGCGGAGATCACCAAGCGAGCAAAGCAGAGAGCGCGAAGCAGTGGAGAAAGCCTGGTCAAACGGCTGTGAGGAGGAGGACAGCGCTATCGAATGCGAACCGTGTTTAAAACACACACCGACCAACGGCCAGCGAGAACAGACTATACGTCCAGAGCGACGGCGAGCATCGTGCCGACTCAACAATCGTCCAGCAGTGGAAAAGCCAGGGGCTGCCACCAAGAGAGAGCAAGAGCTATCGAATGCGCCGTGTGTCTAATACACACCCAGGTCGACCAGCATCAACCAAAACCGACTCGTCATCCCGCCGTGGAGAAAGAGAGTCAAAGTCTTCCGAACGAGCGCGCCGTCAGCTACCAAGTACAACCCAGCGCCGCCGCTCACCCCACCGCGGAGAAGTCTCGGCTGCAACTCGCTCGGACAGAGGAATCTCCTAACAGGGTCGTATGGTTTCCACACGCACAGGCTCACGGAAGCACAGATAATATCTTGTCAAACCGGTTTCTTTGTCAGAGACTCGCCGAAGAATTAATTAAAACAGAGCCAAATTCGCCCTCCCACACACACGCCTCACCCACCATTGACTCCAACATTCCGTTAAAAGGATTTCACACTTGCCGATGAATCTATTGACATATACTTTCGCCTCTTGGGTATAATAAGTGCTTTTTATTACCGCAAAATGAAGTGTGTCATGCTTGTTTTCAAACTCGGCCAGTCGCCGATTGTGATCGATACAAAAACGAACTAATGAGATGCCTGGTTGTTAGGAGGGTTTTTAGTCATTCAGTTCGTTAAATGCATAAGAGTTTTGAGTCATTCATTTTAGTCAAATGCATAGTCTCGTAATTGCATAAGAATTTTAGTTATTCATATTAATCGAATGCATGATATCGCAAATGCATAAGTGTTTGGTTATTCATGAATTATTGACGCATGTTTGACCTGCATGATAGAATGTCACATGCTTGTTAGAATAAAATTGCTTCACACCAACTGTTCGAGTGTTTCTTTCCAAGTCCATGCAAAACTATCTTATTCATAAGAGCTGTTGCCTGTTATGAGATCTGAAACTGGTGACCTTAAATATCATAACACATGCTAGGATAATCGGTAAACGTTTAATCGATGATAATCGTGTTATCCTGATTGACAACTCTGGATAAACGAAGCTGAGCCAAATTATCATAACTGCACACATTAACATCATCGCAAGCATCCCCATAAATTACTACGATTATCTCAGCGATTATCATAATTTATGCATATAATCACATGCATTATCATAATTTATGCATATTAATACACACATTAACATAATTAATGCGATTTGCGCATTTTTCGGAAAATTATTAATTTTTATTATTTTCATCAAAAATTCATAACCCGACATATACAACAACTGGAAGCTTGAATCCGCTGTGCACAGTTCGTCCACCTTTCAGTAAAGTCGCTGCGATTCCAGTGGTCGCAAAAGGAAGAGCGAATTGACCTTTTCCACGAACAAATGAGAGCAGCGTGGAGTACAGAAAAGTATTTCCAGAGCCGCCAGGACCATCTAAGTAGAAAGGTCTGTTCTGGACATGCTCATCGTTGATGGCTCTCATTATTGCCGTGAAAGCTTCAAACTGTTGCCCATTAAGGGAGCAAATTCTCGTTTCAGCTTCTTGTTATTCTTGCACTGCGTTGTATAGCTGAGCTTCGATTGGACGTCCTATCGGTTGCAGAATACCAATTGATGCGCAAGACAATCCATTCTAGATTTGAAGCTTTCGTGACTGCAAGGATTCATACTCTTAGTTCTTTCGGTAAAGTCACGTAGGTAAAAAATGAAATTAAAATTAATGAAAATAAAACAATAACAAATAAAAAAAATCACGACGTTTCGGAGGCAACACAAGTCTCCGTCATCAAGTGGGACCGTCACAGCCAAATTTGCTGCATCATCATGATGATGATGCACAATATATGGAGAGCCAATCAGCATCCTTTAGTCCAATGCGAAGGACAGAAATCGTGTCGAATTAGGTATGACAAAGAGGGAGGGGGTGATCATTTTGAACCCGGGAAGGCAACCCTAATTTTCCCATGAGGTCTATTACTTTTTCGAACGCGGTTCTGCCCAACACTGCATTTCCCAGGAATGTTTGGCGAGGTCTACGTGTACTGAGCTAAGGGGTGTTGTGCCCTAGTGTAATATTAATTAACAACTATAATAGAGGTTTTTGGATTAGATCGCGTAAATATATAAATGTGTCGTTAAAACCTGCCACCACCCGACACAGCCAACTAGTAAACAGAACATGACAATTCGTCACTAGTACAGCACACCGGTGTGTTGGAGAGCCAAGCCACAGCATTTACAATCTGAGTACGACGTTTCGCCAGTAATTACAACTAGCTTCATTAAGCAACAGCCAGATTTGTGGAGAAGTCTTACTGTTTCATTCCTCATATAGAGGCGCCTCAGTGCATTCTGACTACAGGTATTGTGCTTAACTCAAGCTATAAATCATCTGATACTTACATTGTCTTTGTACTGGTCGCCTTTTGACGTTATTTTCTGGCCTAACGCTGGGTGGTGAGACAAGACCGTGAAGAAGGCTGTCTCTGGTGTAGGCCCATCAGTTTCAAAGACAATGCATATATGATTAGATCATGTTTGTATGTTCACCACAAGTAATGTGAGGTTAATGCTGAATTGATTCCTTGCAAAAGGTTTCTATTTTGTGTTTCAACATTTTAACGCCTCCTATTTTATTGCCAGAAAGAGTAAACCCTATTCTTATTTTACAAACTTTGATACTGGAAAAAAATACCCATATATATAATATTAGTTATTTCAATTAATAGATATTTTAGTTTTCCCATTCATAGTACATGATGCTAATTTATCTTGATCATGATATTATATCATAAAAATATATAAATGAAATATAAAAAAGACAGTACTGGAACTATGTACAGGCAGTCCACGACTTACAAATACCCAACTTACGAATGGGTCTCAGGAACTAATTGTATTCATAAGTAAACGACTGCCCTATAGTGCACTACAGCCACTGCTGTATCTCCTCACGTTAATTCTACGAATCTGTGCATACAAAGCCAGTGGTGGAGGATGGGTAGATGACCAAAACCCTATTACCTACTATAATCACCCAGAAATGTCTGTCTGTCCCGCGCGTGACGTCACTCCACATGAGGCCCACCCCCCTCATTAATATTCATGAGTGGGTGGATTTTTACACTAACGCAGAGGAAGGTAGTTATGTATTGTGTTTAGTTGTACACACCTCCGATTAGTACGGTTGGCTACGTACGGTACCAAAAAAGTTCAACATTTTACGACAGAACAATGGACCTAGAACCGCGATCATCTGGCTTCAACTCCTGCCTATGACTTTTCACTTTCAGTGTCCAATGGGCATAAAATCCTGGATTTGACTCAACCTTAAAACAACGTTGCCTAAGAGGTCACAGGATGCATCAGAGGTCAGAGTTCTGAACTAGCACTGCTAAGAGAGCGTCGGTTCTAATCCAAGGGCTCTGTCTTAAATCCAGATGTCAAGACTCATGAGTTTGTCATCTTACCCTGGTCACCTGAGCACCCTTGCAAAACAGATGTTTCTTCTCAATGGATCATTCAGGTGAAACAATTAAATAAATATAAAAAAAATACTACACAAAACATCTTGACGTAAAATTTGGTTCTCTGATGCTGTACTTAATTGGATAATTCCAAGGTCTTTCCAATTAAACGAACCAGGCAGACCTCCTGGAAAATGCCGCGTTCGGCAAATAATAGACCTCATGTGAAAATATGTTTACGTTCCTGGCTTCAAAATCATCAACCCCTCTTTGCTTTACTAATTCTACATCATTTCTGTACTTGTCATTGTACTAAATGATGCAGAGTCGCTCTCCATTTATTGTTTGAGTGTTTAGACTCTTTAGTCTTCCATTTCACCTCAAGGCAAAACCTCCATCTCCACTCCTCTTCCCGTACCACAGTATTCACGCCCAATGCTCGCCCCTAACACTGTCACTTGAACGTTCAATGATTCTCCATCTAGGGGTTCATATGACGTCAACGGTGAACGGACTGCTCGATGCATGCGGTAATATGTAAACATTTGCGTTGTACGTGTTTAGAGTGTTACATTACCATGCAAAAAAGCATACATACACAACAACATACATGTAAATAAATCGTTCGCACTGTTGATCAATTCACACCTTCCAATGGATGCAGTACTCCTCTTTGAGGAGATGAGAATCTTAGCAGCGTAAAATCACACATAGCCGAACCATCACCTGCGTGTTCCGGAAAACCGACCTCATTAGGTAAACGGTGTAGAGCTAAAACACGCATTCGACAAAAGCATTGGGCAAGGTTTTCCTGTACATGTGTTTGAGTGGCATGCAGCAAACTTTACTTGCTTTTGGAGTGCATTATAGGGAAACAATCCTCCCTGCTGTGTGGATCAAATGTCACAAACTAAACTATTTAATATTTTTGATTTAAAGCTTTCGTGACTGCAGGGATTCATCTTCTTGGTTCTTTCGGTAAAGTCCCGTAGAAGGGAAGTAATAAAATAATAAAAATAAAACATAATAAAATTATTCTCACGACGTTTCGGCCACAACGCAAGCAGCCGTCCTCAGGTGAAAACCAGGTCCGTCGAGGCGACAGAGTCTGAATGAAACAGCACACGAGCTTGGAGCATATATATAAGCTGGGCGCCTTGACAAAGGAATTTGCATATCAAGAGGAATTTAGCATATTTATGGGAAATGCAGGAATGTGATTAGTACTACATATGCATGTGCATTATGCAGGATTAACAGCATCAAAGGGAGCTGCAGTTGCTGCTGCTGCAGTTGCTGCTGCTGCAGTTGCTGCTGCTGCAGTTGCTGCTGCTGCAGTTGCTGCTGCTGCAGTTGCTGCTGCTGCAGTTGCTGCTGCTGCAGTTGCTGCTGCTGCAGTTGCTGCTGCTGCAGTTGCTGCTGCTGCAGTTGCTGCTGCTGCAGTTGCTACTGCTGCAGTTGCTGCTGCTGCTGCAGTTGCTGCTGCTGCAGTTGCTGCTGCTGCAGTTGCTGCTGCTGCAGTTGCTGCTGCTGCAGATGCTGCTGCTGCAGTTGCTGCTGCTGCAGTTGCTGCTGCTGCAGTTGCTGCTGCTGCAGTTGCTGCTGCTGCAGTTGCTGCTGCTGCAGTTGCTGCTGCTGCAGTTGCTGCCTTATCCATTTTAATATAACACTATGTATTATTCTACCCACCCTAATGTGTATCACACTGCTATATATTTACTATACAATTACGACACCATACATTACTCTGCACACTGCACCATGCCAGTGAGTGGAACGCGGTCTGAAAGTCATCACTCCAACCATCAAGAAGGATCCTGTTGAGGAGCCTTTCAAGACCATCACCTTACCCTACATTGCTGGGGTCACAAAAAAGATCTCCAAAATCCTGATTAAACACAAGATCCAGGTCCGATTCAACACAGTACATAAAATCCGTGATCTGGTCCCGTCTGTAAAAGATGTGGTTCCAGACATACAGTACCCTGGCGTCTGCAAACTAAGTTGCCTCTGTGGTAGCAGTTACATTGGAGAAACCAAACGACATGTCTCGGACCGCATCCGTGAACATAAAGCAGACCTGAAACATGGTAGGACAAACACCTCAGCCGTGGCAGATCACTGTTACAATTCAGTGGGCTCACATAACATTGACTTCTCCAAGACAGAGGTTCTCTGCAAGCCATCTGGCTATCATGAGAGATTCGTTCATGAGGCGATCCACATATACAAACACAGAGACAATTTCAACCGAGAAGATGGATTCTGGCTTAACAATCATTGGAAGGACGTAATAAACCATTTCGGATCTTAACTGATTGTGTTCACGTTTACGGTGACTTTCAGACCGCGTTCCACTCACTGGCATGGTGCAGTGTGCAGAGTAATGTTTGGTGTCGTAATTGTATAGTAAATATATAGCAGTGTGATACACATTAGGGTGGGTAGAATAATACATAGTGTTATATTAAAATGGATAAGGCAGCAACTGCAGCAGCAGCAACTGCAGCAGCAGCAACTGCAGCAGCAGCAACTGCAGCAGCAGCAACTGCAGCAGCAACGGCAGCAGCAGCAACTGCAGCAGCAGCAACTGCAGCAGCAGCAACTGCAGCAGCAGCAACTGCAGCAGCAGCAACTGCAGCAGCAGCAACTGCAGCAGCAGCAACTGCAGCTCCCTTTGATGCTGTTAATCCTGCATAATGCACATGCATATGCAAATTCCTTTGTCAAGGCGCCCAGCTTATATATATGCTCCAAGCTCGTGTGCTGTTTCATTCAGACTCTGTCGCCTCGACGGACCTGGTTTTCACCTGAGGACGGCTGCTTGCGTTGTGGCCGAAACGTCGTGAGAATAATTTTATTATGTTTTATTTTTTATTATTTTATTACTTCCCTTCTACGTGACTTTACCGAAAGAACCAAGAAGATATTTAATATTTATTAACAAAGGCCCACTGAGCTATGTAGCTCTTTTTCAGAAGTGGGACTGACTGTCGGGGTGAGGGGAGGGAAGAGAACGGGCAATTGAGAAGAGTTGAGGCTTTACGAGAGGAATGGAAGAAGGATTTGTGCAGATCCCTCCAAGTAGATACGTAGATGCACGTCTCGTTACATCAAAGCTATAAACTAAACTATTTTAATTTCACCAGATAATTCCCACTGAGCTATAAAGCTTTTTTTCCAGGAGCGATCTAGCCACAAATGACATCTCAACGAAGCGGATTATCACGTGAAAAATTCCGCAGCCAAATACTCTAAACAGATCTTTATAAATATGGAGGGTAATACTCTTTGGTTCTTTCGGTAAAGTCATGTAGGTATAAAATAAAATAAATTAAATCACGACGTTGCGGGCGCAACACAAGCGTCCGTCATCAGGTGGGACAACCACAGCAAGAAACAATTACTGAAGTGGCCATAAGGTCTGCTGTAACAAGAGGCTATATAGGTAAGAGAGGGGGGAGGAGCCAGGGAGGAGAGATAGAGAGTGGGGTGTGGGGTAGGGGGAGTGGAGTGCTGCCAAGTAGAGCGCTACTAAAAGTGATTAAAGGGCGAGCAGAGACAAAATGTCGGAGGGGGGGGGGGGAGTGGGGCTGGGAGTGGGGAGCTGAAGCAACAGCAGATGCGGATATGAAGGCAACACCATGAAGCATTTAGGGTTTTACCTGGTTAATAACAACCTTCCAATGATTGCTCAATTTGTATCCATGAAGGGTAAACCCCGGAGGACCTGTAGAAAAATCCACCCGGGGAGACAGAAAATGCCAACTTCAAATATACAGGAGGCGTCAGGGTCGGTATCGAACACATGACCCGGTATATCAGGCGAGGTAGTTAACATCTCACCACCGTGACTCCACTTGAAGGGTCATCAATGGTAGCTCTTAGATATCCCCTTCTGTGGACCGTTCTCTGACATGCAGAATTGCACTGCTCTGCTAGAGATCAAAATAGATGCTTAGTCTCATGGGAAGTGTTTGCACTCTCTTAGACCTGGTTGTCATCACTGCACTGTGAGCATAGCACCTCCTCCAGAGGTTCATTCTCACTGCTGATGTTACCATCGTGATTTGTAGACAGATCTGGCCGTTGTCACCCCGGATGTAAAGGACACCACAGTCGGCAGCACAGTTTTCCTGTCCTGCTCTTACACCTGCAAGATCACGGATATAAGAGGCACGCTTGTTGAGTGGTTCAGGACCATAGACGGACACGATGAGAAGGTGCGTCACTGGAAAATGTGTTCACTCTTACCTACCCCGTCTACTTACAAAGATGATTAAATGTTATTTATTAATGCCCGTTCATGATAATTTATTTCATTGGAGGTTACCCACTCTCCTTTTTTGGTCCCATTGTCAAGTTCAAAGTTTTTCAGACACCAGTATAGTATTATATCTTCAACTACAATTATCTCGAATTATCTACGTTCTCTCTACTGCAAAGAAGAGTCATTTCATAAAATGTATATCTGTTATAATTCAATGTTATTCACGAATGTCGGTTTTTGGAATGAGCACCTGTATTATGTGCACACACCGTCATGCCCTGGCGTGTTCTCATCTTTGCCTACCAGGTGTATAAGACCTACTACAGAAAGAGAAGCCTCATGCCATTGCAGGTTACAAGGGTGGGTGATGAGTCCAAGTGCAATGCCTCCATCACCATCAGCAACATCCAGACCCACGACTCTGGGCGTTATTGCTGTGTGGTTACGGTTTATCGATATGACCAGCCAGGTATGCAAGACATTGGGTATCTGCAGCTGCACGTCCACAATGAACCAGGTTTGCGTTACGTCTCCCTTGGATCTATTTGTCACCCACTACTTCATAATTATCGTGAAGAGAAAATTCTAATCCACACTATTGTCTAGATTTAGCACAAACATGTCACTCTGTGGCACAGGTATAAAGGGAAAGTGTTATTCCTCAGATATCACATGCTGTAATGTAAGAAAGTCGACTATTTTCTGAGTTGTCTACATTGTGTGTAGGTTCGAAGGTCACTGATATCATGGTAGCGAAGCATGCGGCGGCCATCTGTGTTCTGGTAAACCCAGCACAACAATTGAGAATTGTGCATCAGCCAAGGAGTCCCTGAATGTGGAATGCTTTAATGTTGAAAAATATCTTCTTAGCTCAGAGGGCTTTACTCAGGAAATGAACTTCTGATTCGGTCTCCCTCTAGGCTCGGTATTAGCACCGTCACTATTTAACATTCACAGGCAGGCCTCGGGGTTACGTTCCTCGAAGATGCCGTGTTGGGCAAAACCGCGTTATGACAAATAATAGACACTATGCGAAAACTAGGGATGCCTTGCTGGGTCCAAAATTAACACCCCCTCCCTCTGTGTCTAACTAATTCTATATGATTTATGCACTTGTTATTGTATTAACGGATGCTGTGTCGCTCTTCGTGTTTTATGTGTGTACACTTCTTAACATATCTCCCCGTCTCCATTCCTTGCTCTCCTCTAACAATGAATTTCCCGCCCCTGACATTATCACTTGAACGTTAACAATTCGCCATCTAGGCCTCCATCTAAAGCAGTGGTTCGGTGAGTCAGTCTCAGGGGTTCGGCGGAGGTTAAGACACACACCCGACTCATATGATTCGTGATGACACGTCCGGCTTGGCCATCATTGGCTGCAAGTGATCACGCTACATCGCTTGGCCTATCTGTGCTGCAGGGAATTTGGTGCGCTCGGTAGTCGACTTGTGACTGTCGTGATGGTACGTCGTGTGATTTCTTTCTTAATATTTTAATCCCTTCATACTAACTATGTCGAGCAAAAAAAGAAAGTGGTCGGACGAATATGTACAATATGGATTCACATGTATAACGGAACGTGATGGGAGTCAGCGTTTTAACTGCATGATTTGCAATGCCAAGTTGAGCAATTCTAGTCTAGCACCGGCAAAACTAAGGGAACACTTCCTTAAGCGGCATGGAGATGGGCAGTGGCGGCTCCTGCAAAATATCTCAGGGGGGGCAAATGTCTGGATGATTTATAAGGATAAGGTCCACCCATGCAATGGATAAATTAACAGCTTAAGCATGTAAAGGCAACTTCACTTCTTTAATATTAATGAAAAATAAAGTGACTCTTACAATACATCTTGTTTGTTTCTATACTCACTATTAATACAATCCACTCAAGTTTCTTTTATTAAAGATTCCACTAGGTGGCGACAAGTTATATTGTTGGATGAAACGTGCTTACGTATTATGACGTAAGCATGTTAGTGCGAGCCCTCCCGGAAGCCATAGAGAATGCATTGCAGCGCCCCCCGTTCGAAAAAAAACATCTTTGAATGTAAGTCTATGGGGCCACTCGGGGCGATTCTCAGCCGGAGTGAAATCGCCCAAAAAGAGGCGGTACTCCACAGAACGTGACATGACGCTGATTGGACTATATCCAGAGGCACAGTGACGGCTAGCGTGACTCTGTGGTTGAATGACATTGGTGGTGCGTCGCCCAATCGCCCTAATGAAGAAACCGCCCCTGGAGATGGGGAATACAAGAACACAACGCTCGCTGAATTCAAGGTGAAGAGAGCCATATTCGATGAAAAGGCTACTCTGCCTGTTCTCGGCTTTGTACCCATCAACAAACCGATTCTCACAGCATCGTACGAAGTTGCTTACCTAATCGCAAAGCAGGGCAAACCACACACCATTGGTGAAACACTCATAAAACCAGCTGTGTTGAAGATGGCGAATATCATGCTGGGAAAAGCGGCTGAAGTTAAGTTATCCCAAATTCCTCTTTCAAATGACACCATCAGCGACAGAATAGAGGACATGAGCAAAGACATCTTGGCTCAAGTAGTTGCAGATCTGATTTTAAGCCCGGCAAAATTCAGCCTCCAACTCGACGAGACCACAGACGTTTCCAATCTAAGCCAGCTTGCTGTATTCGTGCGCTATGTGAAAGACGACGTGATAAAGAAAGATTTTTTTATTTTGTAAGCATCTTACAACAACAACTAAGGCAGCCGATGTGAAGAAACTTGTGGATGACTTCTTCAAAGACAACAATCTTTCGTGGGATATGGTTTCTGCAGTTTGTTCGGACGGAGCTCCAGTCATGCTGGGAAGAAAATCTGGTTTTGGTGCGCTAGTTAAAGCCGATGCACCACACATCATTGTTACGCATTGTATTCTGCACAGGCATGCGTTGGCAACAAAAACCTTGCCTCCAAAACTGACAGAAGTATTAAAAATTATAGTGGAATGCGTGAACTATGTGCGAAATAGTGCTCTGAGGCACCGCGTCTTCAGTGAGCTGTGTAAAGAAATGGGCTCTGAATTCGAGGTACTTCTGTACCATTCTAATGTTCGGTGGTTATCCCGGGGACATGTGCTGAATCGTGTTTTTGCCATGCGTGTGGAATTAGCCCTGTTTTTGCAAGAGCACCAACATTGTCATGCAGATTGCTTCAAAAATTCTGAGTTCATTCTCATTTTAGCGTACATGGCTGATATCTTCGCAGCTCTCAATAATCTCAATCAGCAGATGCAGGGCGGTGGAGTCAACATCATTGACGCGGAAGAAAACCTGAAGGCTTTTCAAAAAAAGCTACCGTTATGGAAACGACGAACAGAGAACGATAACTTCGCAAACTTTCCCCTGCTGGACGACTATGTAAGTAAGATCAAAGATGTATCTGGAATCGGAGACATTTCTGTACCCGCGAAACTGAAGCAAGCAATTGCCACGCACTTAGATGAGCTTGCAAAGTCTCTCGATGGATACTTCCCTACAAGAGAGTCATATCCAGCATGGGTGAGACAGCCGTTCACGTTTAGTGTTGAGACAGCAGATGTCAATGATGAATACCTGGACGAAATCATTGAAATTCAGCAGAGCCAGGTTCAACAGCAACTCTTCAGAACAACAACGCTCTCAACGTTTTGGTGTCAACAAATGGTAACGTACCCTGTTATTGCTAAGAAAGCCCTGGAGATTTTCATACCGTTTGTTACAACATATCTTTGCGAGCAATCCTTTTCGAGGATGCTGTAAATAAAAACGAAGAAAAGGAACAGACTTTGTTGCGAAAATGACATGAGAGTGGCACTTGCCAAGGTGAAGCCGCGCATTTCTGAACTGGTCTCTGAAAGGCAACAGCAGAAGTCACACTGATTTGCAGTAAGTATTCATTATTATGTTTTATGTGAAATTCATGTTTTGCTGGTTTTGTTCTTTGAACACAGTGATGTTGATGCACGGTTCATTTTGTGCACCAGTAAAAAAAATCATATTTTATTTTTCCAATTAAGAAGGGTTCGGTGGATGCGCATATGAAACTGGTGGGGTTCAGTACCTCCAACAAGGTTAAGAACCACTGATCTAAAGTCTTCAATGAATGGACGGCTAGATGCATGCTACAATGTGTAAGCATATGCACGTTGAATGTTTTATATTTTCACACGATAACACATACAAACATACTTGGTAAATACATCGTTTTACAGTCGATTCCTTCACACCTTCCAATGCATGCAGCACTCTCACGGCACTACTTTTCCACAAGGAGATGAGAATCTTAGCAGCGTCAAGCCGAAACATCACCCTCGTGTTCCGGATAACAGGCCTCATCAGGTACACCGTGTAGAGCCAGATCGCACGTTTGATGAATCCACAGGGTCAGCTCCTCTTGAAACCAGGAGGAGCAGACGTTGGGCAACACAGAAACAATGAATGTGCGATAGATCTCAGTGATCAAAGTATGATCTGTGTTTTGATTTAGTGTGCTGATCTTAAAGGTGCATTGAAAAATGTTGATACTCCGACTGATGTTCCTACTGTTGTGGAGTGACTCATGCAGCCAGGTATGGCTGTAGAGTTTGGTAGTACATGTTGTTGACGTCGTTTATTGTGAAAATTCGGTCACAGTTCCTATGATCACTGTTTCATTGCTTTTATGGCTTTATTTTGGTGATTTTCGAAAAGTTTTTTGGTTTGGCCATGTTTGTTTGTTGTAGTACAGAGTTAGACTGATAGCCTTAATCTAAGTTGTCTTGTGGTTGTTGTTGTTTGACTTGCATCCCACTGGGATTTTTGCACACAGTGTTGGTGTACGGTGCTTTTTCTGCAATATTTTGCTGTCTTTTCTTGGATTTTCTGTTTGCACTCAGTCACATTCACTTTAAGATGTTTTTTTTCATGTTTTAGTTTTTTGTTTGTTGCGGTTGCACCCGATTCAAGAGCCGAATGGCTCCGAGGGCTATACCTAATAAATGAAACTTGAAACTTGATCACCTAACCGGTCTGAACTGAAAAGCCGACGAAGGAGGCGGGAGTGCTGGTGCCCATCTTACTCGAGCAGAAAGAGAGTCGGCCCACACAGCTGGGGCTGCCTTAACAAAAGAGGGGGCAACCGCATGGACAGAATAAGGATTATGAACGTGGAGGCACCAGGGCAGAGAGAAAGCAGCAGGCCTAGAGTGAGCAGAGTAGAAGTGGTGAATGTGGATTCGAGGGACTGGGGAGTGGACGCGGCCCAAGACAGCAATGAGCAGAGCTCCAAACAAGACGAGGAGGAAATGGCAGTAAGATGGTGATGATGATGGATATGCATGCCTTTGTGCGTTTTTTGTTTAATAGAACTAACAGACACCATTCCCACGCCAACCTCAGTTCCACCTGAACTACCTGTAGTTTGTATTTCCCTTGGAGTCATTGCTGCTCTGGTTGCAATTGATGTTGCTGGAGGTTTTTTTACTGCTGGAGAAATAGACCATGTCAGCGAGGAGACTAAACATTACCAGTAGCCCAGTGAGTACCAACCGCACCTGCACCAGAACCTCACAGTGAGTGATAGTACATGGCTCATGATGGCCATGTCAGAGACCCTTATCCGGCCCTCTCCAAGGCCCTGAGTTTGACTTCAGCCCCCCACCTGGCCTTGACTCAGAGCTGTGCTCATTGTAGCCTGTGTAAACTTCTGGCAACTGCTACCTCAGAGTTAGACTCCCAGGCGTGGCTGCTGTCAGTGACAGAGGCTCCATATGAGTTGTTTGGTGATGTGAGACTGCGTCAATCATAGCAGATGGTGAATTATTCACAACAGACAATGATCTCAATGAGCTCTCACGTAGTTAAATACATTATTTTAGTCAAATCAGGGGTCGTGATTGCTATGGTCAATGGTTCTATGAGGGTGCCAAACAGGTTTGTCGCCTGGATTAGACTCCAAGCCATGCCAGTGACACAGTCTGCATGTGAGCGAGGGTGTAGATGTGTGATCGACGCGTGTCTATTTCTCTCTCAACAGGGAACACGAACTAGAGTAAATTAACGCAGTTGGATACGATGCAGGAGCGAGATCAGGCAAGAGCAAAAAAGGCATGAAGCAGGAGCCACTCTCATCAGTCATTCGTCGTGTATGTGTGTGTGTGCGCATTGCGCTATGAACCAGCGACCTGCGTTGCGGGGTGTAAACACCAATACTGGTGAGAAAAAGGAGGTCGGGCATGGTGCTGGCCAGATCACCGTCGCGATCGTGCCGGCCTTAATAGGTGCTGCTTCTCGCTAACAGCACTTGCTTCAACAGACTGGTCAAGGCTACATCATGGGGGGGGATCTCCATATTCGTTTCGTGTGTTCGTTATGGCATGAAAGGTGATTTTGCTTCGTGAATCGGGTCCTTGAGGCAGGAATGAAGCCCCCTGTTATGGTGCATACAGGGACACGTGCATGACGCTAGGAATCGCGTGGTCAGGATAGGGTAGGCTGCTTAGAGGTTGGGAATGCGAGAACGGTCGTCCAGACGTCTGGGAAGATCGTGTATAGTTTTCTTCGGGTCTTCCATTGTTTCCCTCCAATCATAAACGTGCGTTTAGAGTATTTGGCTCTTCTATAATTTTTCACGTGATAATCCACTTCGTTGAGCAATTATTTGTGGCCAGGTCGCATCTGAAAAGCCAAATAGCTCAATGGGCCTTGCCTGGTGAAATAAACATAGTTTCGTTTTACTGTGACACAAATCCTCCTTCTCCACCTCTTTTAAAACCTCAACTCTTCTCCATTGCCCGTTCTATTCTCTCCCTTTACCCCGACAGTCAGTCCCGTCCCTCCCCTATAGCCCTTTCGTGACCCCC
This sequence comes from Lampetra fluviatilis, assembly GCF_964198595.1. NCBI lineage: Eukaryota > Metazoa > Chordata > Hyperoartia > Petromyzontiformes > Petromyzontidae > Lampetra > Lampetra fluviatilis. Next base: position 18,071,969 of record NC_136280.1, read on the forward strand.
ACGTGACCTCTGTTACGATCATTCAACCCTCGGCCCTTGCATGCCCTTGCCATCTCAACCACACAATTTTTGTTATCGCTTTAAAACTATGTAAAGCACCTTGAGCTGCGGCGCTCTATGAATAAAAATGAAAATAAGACAAGGCGGTTACGTCTAAACTTGGTTCTAACAACTCAGGGATATATACATCAGTTTCCGACATTGTGTGATGGGGTGATGATGAGGCTGTTGCCACTGTGCAGCTCCCAGACTATGGAACATCGCTTTTTGCCTTTGCTAACAAGACAATAATCAGAGCCATTATAGCAATTTATGTCCTGTCTTGTGGGTGAGTAAGTGGGTGGGTGAGTGAATGATGAGGCTGTTGCCACTGCAGCTCCCAGACTGGAACATCTATTTGTACTTTTGGTAACGAGACCATCAGAGCCGTGGGAGCTGTTTAGGTCCTGTCTTGAAATATTAATCTAATACTTTACATTTGTAAGGCGCATTTCATCATTAGGATCCCAATGGAGGAAAGCAGGAAATTAGATAGAGCCAGTGTAAACGACCAAGACTATGGGGAAAGAGCTATTTTAAAAGGGTAAGGTTTCGGTGCCGATTTAAATATCACTAAATATTCTGATTGTCATATTTTCAGAGGGAACGTGTTCGATAGTCTTGAAGCTGCACTGGCAAAAGCCCAATCACCCCAGGAACGGAGCCTTGACCTCAGAATACTAAGAAGATCAGAAGATCTCAAGGACCTCATTGGTGTAAAAACGTGAAACAGTTCCTGTAAGTAATGTGGGGCTAACCCATTGACAGCCGTGTAGGTAACTAGCAGGACCTTATAATAAATTCGATATTTGATTGGTGGCCAATGAAACGACAAAAGAACGAGTGTGATGTGCTCAGGAAATGGTGTTCACGTAACCATTATAGCAGCATTCTGAATGAGCTGAAATCTACCGAGCACCTTATTCGGAATCCCAATCAGTAATGCGTTGCAATAGTCACTTTGGAAGAACACAAGGGGTGAATGACTCGACTGTGAGAACGAAATACAGTATTTTTTTTATCACGTGCTGTTGCGTATGTACGTTTTTGAGTGATAATCTAACGCGTTCAAAATGCACAATGGCAGAACGCAATGGCCACACGTTAAACCGCACGCATGCAGCCTTCTAGTCGTTCAGGAGGTCAGTCAGATGGACACCTGGATGGCGAATCCTTAACGTCCAAGTGGCAGTGTTCGGGGCAAGCTTCGGGGCTGTGAATTCAGTGTTAAGGGCAAACGTAGGGCGTGAATACCACGGTGTGTGAAGAATATTGGAGATGGGGGTTTTGTGAATAAGAACAAAAAAATCCAGAAAAACGCATGTCAAAAATGTTATAAATTGATTTGCATTTTAATGAGGGAAATACGTATTTGACCCCTCTGCAAAACATGACTTAGTACTTGGTGGCAAAACATTTTTTGGCAATCACAGAGGTCAGACGTTTCTTGTAGTTGGCCACCAGGTTTGCACACATCTCAGGAGGGATTTTGTCCCACTCCTCTTTGCAGATCTTCTCCAAGTCATTAAGGTTTCGAGGCTGACGTTTGGCAACTCGAACCTTCAGCTCCCTCCACATATTTTTTATGGCATTAAGGTCTGGAGACTGGCTAGGCCACTCCAGGACCTTAATGTGCTTCTTCTTGAGCCACTCCTTTGTTGCCTTGGCCGTGTGTTTTGGGTCATTGTCATGCTGGAATACCAATCCATGACTCATTTTCAATGCCCTGGCTGAGGGAAGGAGGTTCTCACCCACGATTTGACGGTACATGGCCCAGTCCATCGTCCCTTTGATGCGGTGAAGTTGTCCTGTCCCCTTAGCAGAAAAATACCCCCAAAGCATAATGTTTCCACCTCCATGTTTGACGGTGAGGATGGTGTTCTTGGGGTCATCGGCAGCATTCCTCCTCCTCAAAACACGGCGAGTTGAGTTGATGCCAAAGAGCTCCATTTTGGTCTCATCTGATGACAACACTTTCACCCAGTTGTCCTCTGAATCATTCAGATGTTCATTGGCAAACTTCAGACGGGCATGTATATGTGCTTTCTTGAGCAGTGGGACCTTGCGGGCGCTGCAGGATTTCAGTCCTTCACGGCGTAGTGTGTTACCAACTGTTTTCTTGGTGACTATGGTCCCAGCTGCCTTGAGATCGTTGACAAGATCCTCCCGTGTAGTTCTGGGCTGATTCCTCACCGTTCTCATGATCATTGCAACTCCACGAGGTGAGATCTTGCAAGGAGCCCCAAGCCGAGGGAGATTGACAGTTCTTTTGTGTTTCTTCCATTTGCGAATAATCGCACCAACTGTTGTCACCTTCTCACCAAGCTGCTTGGCGATGGTCTTGTAGACCATTCCAGCCTTGTGTAGGTCTACAATCTTGTCCCTGACATCCTTGGAGAGTCATCTTCTTGGTTCTTTCGGTAAAGTCACGTAGAAGGGAAGTAAAAAAATAATAAAAATAAAACATAATACAATAATTCTCACGACGTTTCGGCCACAACGCAAGCAGCCGTCCTCAGGTGAAAACCAGGTCTGTCGAGGCGACAGAGTCTGAATGAAACAGCACACGTGCTTGGAGCATATATATAAGCTGAGTTGGAAGGGGGGGAAAGGGCGCCTTGACAAAAGAATTTGCATATCAAGAGGAATTAAGCATATATATGGGAAATGCAGGTATGTGATTAGTACTACTTATGCCCGTGCATTATGCAGGAATAGCAGCATCAAAGGGAGGGGATATGGGAAATGCAGGTATGTGATTAGTACTACTTATGCCCGTGCATTATGCAGGATTAGCAGCATCAAAGGGAGGGGATAGGGGTAGCATTAATAAAGGGAAGGAGTTGTAATAGTATGTAGCTGCAGTAACTAAAACCACCACGTAAACAACTAAAGTATAAACTACATAGTATCATCAGTATACTAAATATACTCTACAATAAGCTGAGTTACTAACATTGAGTAATACATTACAATTCTACGTCGTAAAAAATATAATATGCTTCCATCTAAACTTTATTCTTTTACATCACACGAGTCTACACCGTACTATATACTGCCATAGACAAACCCAACATTAAATTATATACTGTATTGCTATAAATCACCCTAAACCTTATACATTGTAATATTACACTATGTATTATTCTACCAACCCTAATGTATATCACACTGCTGTATATTCACTATACAATTACAATACTATATATTACTTTGTACATTGTATTAAGCATATAAATTCATCTTCTTGGTTCTTTCGGTAAAGTCACGTAGAAGGGAAGTAATAAAATAATTAAAATAAAACATAATAAAATTATTCTCACGACGTTTCGGCCACAACGCAGAGTCAGACTCTGTCGCCTCGACAGGCCTGGTTTTCACCTGATGACGGCTGCTTGCGTTGTGGCCGAAACGTCGTGAGAATAATTTTATTATGTTTTATTTTTTATTATTTTATTACTTCCCTTCTACGTGACTTTACCGAAAGAACCAAGAAGATGAATCCCTGCAGTCACGAAAGCTTTAAATCGAAGCATGTAAATTGTATACTATTTGTTATTCTACACTGTACCATTGACCGTCGTGTGAAAGATACTAAGAGGAAGCAACGAAATATGTCAATGGGAGAGTAGTGGTAGGAAACTTGCAGCGGAGCAAAGAATCCATTCCCTGCAAAGAATACAATGCCAGTGAGTGGAACGCGGTCTGAAAGTCACCGTAAACGTGAACACAATCAGTTAAGATCCGAAATGGTTTATTACGTCCTTCCAATGATTGCTAAGCCAAAATCCATCTTCTCGGTTGAAATTGTCTCTGTGTTTGTATATGTGGATCGCCTCATGAACGAATCTCTCATGGTAACCAGATGGCTTGCAGAGAACCTCTGTCTTGGAGAAGTCAATATCATGTGAGCCCACTGAATTGTAACAGTGATCTGCCACGGCTGAGGTGTTTGTCCTACCGTCTTTCCAGTCGGCTTTATGTTCACGGATGCGGTCCGATACATGTCGTTTGGTTTCTCCAATGTAACTGCTACCACAGAGGCAACTTAGTTTGTAGACGCCAGGGTACTGTATGTCTGGAACCACATCTTTTACAGACGGTGCCAGATCACGGATTTTATGTACTGTGTTGAATCGGACCTGGATCTTGTGTTTTATCAGGATTTTGGAGATCTTTTTTGTGACCCCAGCAATGTAGGGTAAGGTGATGGTCTTGAAAGGCTCCTCAACAGGATCCTTCTTGATGGTTGGAGTGATGGCTTTGCGGATTGTGTAGTCGGAGTAACCATTAGCCTTAAGAGCTTGGCGTACGTGTTTGAGTTCACTGGCAATGTGCTCCTGGTCGGAGATGCATTGGGCTCTATGGTATAGAGTCTTGATGAGGGAATTCTTCTGGGATGGATGGTGGTGGGAATCCGGTTTTAGGTAAGCATCTGTATGGGTGGCTTTCCTGTAGACAGAGTGGCTCATTGAACCATCAGGTCTCCTTTTAATTAGGACATCCAAAAAGGGTAGCTTGACATCTTTTTCGACTTCCATGGTGAATCTGAAGGCTGGGTGTATGGAATTGATGTGGTCGAGAAATTGGTCTAGAGCAGGCCGGCCATGTGGCCAGATGACAAAAGTGTCATCTACATACCTCTTCCATAAGGTCGGGCGTAGAGTGGCAGTCTGGATGGCGTCAGTCTCAAATTTCTCCATTAAAACGTTGGCTACAACCGGAGATAGGGGGGAGCCCATTTTGGTGCCCTCAGTTTGTTTGTAGAAAGTTCCATTCCAGGTGAAGTATGTATTGGTTAAGCAGTGTCTCACCAGGGGGGGTACCCCAGCGTTCAGTCCTTGATGAACCAAGTCTTCAATGATTGTGATGGTGTCAGGTACAGGAACTTTGTTGAATAAGGAAACCATATCAAAACTGACAAGCAGGTCGTCTGGGGACAGGGCAATCCCCTTGATTGTCGATACCAGGTCAGTAGAGTTTAGTACCGCAGAGGTGTTTTTTCCTGTGAAAGGCCGTAGGATTTCAGACAAAAAATGAGCCAGTTTGTAGGTGGGGGAGTTGATAGTAGAAACAATGGGACGAAGAGGTGTATCTTCTTTATGTATCTTTGGCAAGCCGTATAATCTTGGTGGCCTGGCTGCAGAAGGTTTCAACGAGAACTGTTTGGTCTGATCAATTAATGCGGTTAAATCAGAAATGATTTTGTTGGTTTTAATGCCGAGGCTGTTCGTGGGGTCTCTTTTATTTTTGTATAGCTGCCATCGTTGAGTAGTTCTTGAATTTTGTTGTTGTATTCTATTTTGTCCATGATGACAGTGGCATTGCCTTTGTCGGCTGAGAGGATGACAATGTCATCCCTCTTTTTTAATTGAGCTAATTCAAAATGCTCATCTTTGCTGATGTTGCTAGTTGGCATCTTAGCGTTTTTGAGGGTTGCAGAGATTTCAGATCTTGCTACGTCTGCAGCGATGTGACTCAGGCCCTTGAGAGCCACATCTACTCGGGCAATTATATCATTAACTGGTATGTGTCTAGGTGTGACTGCAAAGTTTAGTCCTTTAGCTAAAACGGATTTCAGACCTTCAGAAATAGAACTGTTACTGCGATGAATTACGACTTTGTTAACGTCTAGCTTTTCAATGTGTGGGTCCGGTCTCTTGTTTGAGAGGCGGTCAATGGTACAGTGTAGCCTGGTCTCAGCTAGCTAAGGATACTTGCCAGCAGTAATTTTAACATCGTCTTTAATTATTCAGTTCGGGAAGCTTTCCATGGCTGTATCTGAGGAATTTCCATCTTGTACAGATTCAATGGGATCCTGATTGATGCCTTGGTGCGGTCGAGAGATGGCTCCCTATTGGTCAACCATGTAATGTATGCTGATGATATGCTAATTGCTGCTCACTCAGAGGAGCAGTTAGAGGTGCTACTGCTGAACCTGGAGTGTATCACTAAGAGGTGTAGTCTTTACAATTAACCCAACTAAAACTAAGCACGTGCCTGGGTACTTTTTGCCATCAACACTTCACCCCCTCAACTGCCCATTGGTGATGGAGAAATTGTGGAGAGAGTACAAAGTTTTCTCTACCTGGGCAGTGTACTCATGACCAGCTCCGATTTGACAGGAGAGGTCTTACTCCCAATCAGTCGGGCAGCATTTAATTTTCATCTGCAGAGTAATGTTGCGTGGAAGCTACCTGGTATGTCACTCCACACGAAGCTCAGCGACTTCTCTGCCAAGCATGCCCTTCCTTCCCGATGCTTGTGAAACGTGGACCCCTCTAACGGAACATCTGTGCCGGTTAGAAATATTCAAGCCGGTCCTACCTACAATCCATCCTGGGTTAAACCAGGCTGGATTTTGTGAGGAGTTAAAAAATCCTTCATAGATCTGAACACATTCCCATCAGTGAGCTCCTCTGGCAGGCAAGGCTGCGTTAGCTGAGTTATGAAGACCGCATGCCCAAGCAGCTTGTTTGACCAGATAAAGGTGAGTAAATGGGCATGTCACGGGCTGGAGAAGACATGGGCGGATGCGGTAGCTGAAGATGTGGAGCCGAGTGGATTTGCCAAAGACCGGTACCAGATGTTTCAAGATGAGTCTCAATGAAGGGATGGCTAAAATTAGCTAAGTTTGCATATTAGGGGCACAGTTGGTGCATCTGCCAGTCATCTCAGTCAGGAACCCGTGGCATCTGGGTCTGTCCCGTCACCTCCTGTTAGCAAGCCTTTGACATTTCACGTGGCCTCAAATTGTACCTGGCATGGCACAAGCGCCGTGGTGACGTCATCGCCACTTTGTGGCGAATGGCAACTGTTGTTTTGTGTGTCTGTGGCTATTTTCTTTGGTGTGTGTGCAATTGTGGTGACTCATTGTGCCTCTGGACATGCAAACCAACATCAGATCAAGGTAAGTAAAAATAAAACAGATTTTTTTTTTCTATTTATATTCCTTTAATTTATCTTTTCTTGAATATAGTATTTTTTTTATCAGACGCGAAGGTCGCTGATCTCCATCGTGCTGCAGAATTCAGCGTGGGCCCTTTGGTGGCATTCTTGCAGCTGATTGGCTGTAATCAGCCTTTGCAAGCCGATTTTGCTACCCTATTGCAAGCCGATTGGCTAATGCGGTGTGAGGGCGATTTAATTTATAGCAACCACCCCAGTAGTTTTGATCTGGCTAGGACGTGTGTGAATGCTTGAAAGCTTTGACCCGCGCCATTTCGAATTCTATGACTGCCCGTGACATGTTACACACATTTTACTCGAACTCAGGCCCCGAGAATCTCAGTGGTCTCAGTTCAACATCTGTGACCTCTGAACCACCTCGATTAATTTTAGTTTGCGAGGTTTCTAGTTGTTGTAAGAAATTACATTTTCAAATCTAGTCCATTTTGCTATAACTCGTTTTCACAACGCGAATTGGATATAATACGATGAATGCATTGGAGAACATGTTTTTTCGAACACGGATGCGAATTGGATATAACGCAATTGCATGAATGGAACTACGTCACGCGAGTAGGAATAAAAGTGGTTGTACGGCTGCCTCGGCGTCGCATTGCACAAGGGAGCATGTTGCTGGATGCTTCTATTTGCTACCCACGCGCCTCAGTCTTTGTTCAGCCTGCGTACACTTCTCACATGTTATGGTGGACTGTGCTTTACCCCTATATTATTTATGAGAACGCGATTTGTCCCATAACGTGGTGTTCTTCAGGAATTAAACTAGCACGTTATAGAACAAACTCTACTTGAAAATTTAAGCACATGTGATGCCAATGCTGCTTCAGGATAGCAGAGCGAAAATGAAATAACCCATGACGCGGCAGAAACAAAACCAGACAAAATATATTATCTTCAATCGGAATGTTGCTAGGAATTGCGGCGTTTCATCGTAACACAAAGCATACACACGTGGACACTGGCAAATCAGTTGTAGATTTCTTTTTTTAAATATTAAATGTAAAAAAGTCAGTGAAAAACACCTTGTACAGGAATACCATGCACTTTCGTCTGGTTAGGGACCAGAGCATGGACGAATATCAAAGCAGAGCCTTTATTTAGCCTTGCTCATTAAGTTTGATTATGTCAAGCTTTTCTTGCAAATTGAAAACCTTATGGGCTTTTAGATTTACTATCACCACACTTAGCACCCATTATGAATATATTCAAGCACAAAAATAAGTATTTCACAGTAATCACAAATATAACCACGTGTTTTATAATCATGAAAAGAACTATGAACACTGTAGTATGATACTGTTATCACAAAATAACTATTAATTGTTTACAGTATAATCACAAGTACAGTATTCATAATATATTAATAAACACAAATATGAGATGCTCACTAAACGACTTTTATTCCAAGATTGAACGAAAAAAATGGCACGTGGCGCGAACATCGTGGAAGGTTGGATGAAATCTGACAAAAGAGGAAAGCACGTGGACGAAATTTGAAATGTGGTTATAATTGAAAACGGCCGAAAGAGCGAAGCGACGAAAGTCCAGTGGACGAAAGTCAAGGTATCCCTATATACACATTGAGCTGAAAACTAAAAGCAGCTACAAAGAAAACCAATATTTGACATTTTTGTCAATAAAAACATACGATTGACATTTGCATAATATTGGACAAAAAAATAAAGAAAGCAAAGGATGTGATATTTACAGGTCAAGTTATATGAAACTGCAAACCCTCTTAGAGATTTACAAGTTACGTCAAGGAGCAAAAATCATCACGGGAACTCCAGTCATCCTCGCAGCGGCTTTGGGCTAGCCATCAAACGAAGATGGTCCCTGCATCGCGTACTTTAGGATGCGGACGTCTGGAATACTCTTCCATTTGATATTAGGAATCCACTGGAGCTATGCACTGTTAAATCATCTAGAATGAACTAATTGTTGTGTTTAGTTTGTTTTCCTTCCCCGGCACATCTGATTAGCACGGTTGGCTACATACAGTGATAAATAAGTTCAACATACATTCATAGAACACGACTCCTTGTAGATGTGTAATGTAGCATTTAAGTTAAATAAGACGTCGTTTAACATTATTTAAACATTTGTTGAAATGAGTCAGAAATCATTGGGGTGTCTAAAGTGGATCACCCTGTGCATTTCAGTCCTCGCAGCAGAAGATCCATCGTCATCATTCTGAAAACCAGTAAGCGTGATCTTCACTGTCATTCATCACAAGGCTTGTGAAAGGGTCTTGATTAGGGTCTTCACTGGGCTCTGTCGACATTGATTTTTTTGGCTAGCACAAGGAGAAGAAAAACACATCGTCAATAGAATCTTTATTTCGCTTAACCAGGTCTACCAATCCAAACGAGCGCATTGGACTCTGGCTCAGACGGAGTTCATAAGGGTAAGGATTTTGCAAGCGAAGGACCACTTGCTTACTATCCTGAGCAACTCGGAGAGCCTTTATATCACATCTCATCTCAACCATTCCATCATTACCCTGCTGCGATCTCCCCAAAATTATCCCAATGGCAGCTGTCCCCCTGCGCACCACAAGGTGTACACAGCACCGGCCTTCAAGTGTGCCCATTGATCTGCCAGTATTGGGCACAGTTGGCATCTGGGTTTTTTTTCTCCCCCCAATTCAGTCGTTTGTGCATAATTCGATGAAGTTTAGTAAATGTGCACCGTGACGCCAGCACACGTGGCTAGCGCTCGTTTTAGAATATCATTGTGGAATCCCCTTCCTCAGTCCATTCGGGATTCTGAGGCCTGTGTCATTTTTTAAATCAGGTCTTAAAACTCACCTATTTGTACAACGGGCTTTCTCTGTAACTTAGGATAAAAAAAAACAATAATCTTGTCTGATTGGATTACTCCAATCATTTTTCACTTTTATCATAGTTCTTTATTGTATTGGAATTTGGAGAGTCATTGATATTGTTATTAGCTCTCTGTTTTGCTTACATTGTATCTATACTTGTGAGTGTAGTTTTATTTTTACGTAGTGTTTTGAGATACTTCGAAATGAAAGCGCTTTATAAAATAGAGATGATTATTATTATTACAGGGATCTGGAACATCCTATCTGATGCAGGTGGTGCATTGTATTCTATGGTGAATATGTGCGAGAGCATGTGTGACAGTGTTTGACGTGGTGTGTGATGTGTGTGACACTGTGTGACATGATGTGTGACACTGTGATGTGGTGTCTGACAGTGTGACATGATGTGTGACACTGTGCAACATGGTGTGTGACGTGGTGTGTGACACTGTGTGACGTGATGTGTGACAGTGTGTGACAGAGAGTGTGTACATGGTGTGTGACATTGTGTTAATGCTATATGGGGAATCTTTGTCTTTGTACCCCCCCCTCCCACCTCCGTGTACTGTGCCAGCCTTCATAGGTGCTCAACTAACAGCGCTTGCTCATACAGTCTGTCAAGGCTATAATGGGGGATCGTTATCTTTGTCTCTGTCTACGATGAATACACCTACATGATTAACCAGGGAGGTCCCTGGGACCAAACCGTGACCTTACACAACCAGCGGCAAAAACTCGCTACAGCTTCGCAATTCTGCCACTTCCCTGGTGACATGGCAGAGCAGGATAATATAACTGATAACACGGAGCACCAACCACTTACCTTTGGAATAGTGGTTGAAGTCAGGGTGGCATAAACTACTGTGCTTACTGATAACCAGAGGATGGTGCGATATACTGGCAAAATGAACACATTTAGTGGACTAGATGCTGTAGAAATGTTCTAGTCCTGCACATCACTCTACCTGCACCTTAGCGCTGTCTATGATTCTTTATTCCTCGGGACATTACTCATTAAGTATATTCAGGTGATTACACTCGGGATGGGTCTCAACGATAAATAGGTGAATAACAGTAAATCAGTCGCTATTAAACAATTCAATAGTTTTATCAAAAAAAATTGGGAGCAACAACAAAAACTAGCTTTCAGTAACCAGAGCAACAGTCTCTCGGGTTAGATGCTGACAAAAAGTGTTGCTCAGAGCAGCAAGAAAAGCCTGGGCTACATTCGCGATTCTGTTGCCCTGCTTTGTAAAGTGGGGCACTACGGTGGCTAGGAGATGTTAACTAGATCGCTTGGTATACAGGTGGTAGGATCGATCCCAACCATGTACACCTGCTGTATATTTGGAGTTTGCAGGTTCTATCTCCCCATGGTTGTGTGGATGTTTCTCTGGCTCCACATTTAGAATAGACATCACGTATTTAGATTATTTCGCTGCTACTATAAATTTTCACGTGATTAGTCAACTTCGTTGAGCTATCATTTGTGGCCAGGTCACTTCTTAGAAAGAGCTACGTTGCTAAGTGGCCGTTACATGGTAAAACAAAAAAAATGCTTAGTTTAACTGTATGTTCTCCCCGTGTTCCACATGGGTTTCCTCTGAGTTTTCCAGTTTATTACTATAACAAAAAAAAACACATAATGTGACTGGCATTGGCCCAAACAATCCTGAAAATTATTGGCAAGATTACGGGAGCCTTTTTTGCCAGTATCAAGATGATGAAAAAAATAAAAGGCGTTTTACCCTTTCGAGCAATAATTCAGGAGGCGTTAAGATGTGCAAACACCAAATAGACGCACCTAATTTTGATGCTTTGCAATAGGTGTGTCGATTGTTATAAATACCAACATCAACACCTGCCATTTGCCACTACGTGACGGTGACATCACCACGGGGCTTGTGCCAGACCAGGTGTATTTTGAGGCCACGTGAAGTGTCAAAGGCTCGCTGCTGACAGCAGGAGGTCACGGGACAGACCCAGCAGGTGTCATGGGTTGACTGACTGAGATGACTGCTGCCAGATGCACCAGATATTGGTTCCAGAAATATGTGGCCACTACTTGAACATATTTGCACAAGACAGAAGAAAGTATAAACAAATTATAAAATGTGCAGTGGGCACCTACGGGCCATCTGCCCATGGATCGTGACGATGATGATGATCCTGACTAGACACGTGTCATTATACTGCCTGCTAAAACCAAATCTGGAGACGCATACATATTTAAGACGCAGTTTAAATGGAATAATACATTATGTAGTACATGTATGGAGTATGAAATGCACATCAGAATCAGATGATCTTTAAATATATTTTTCACAGATGTCCAGTAGGAGATGCACTAGACCAATTGATGTACGTCATAATTCCCACGAAGAGCATAATAATATGTTTACATAGTATAGCGTGTATATTGATTGTACCAGATTGCTATTGTGTAGTATAAACCACGAAATAATAAACTAAACTATAAACTATTTTTACTTTACCATCTGAGACCCACTGAGCTATATAGCTCTTTTTCAGAAGCGACCTGGCCATCACAAATGATAGCTCAACATGTACAAATGTATAGCAGCCAAATACTATAAACGTGTGATGTTGATTCTAAATGTGAAGGGAAAAACCGGAGGACCCGGAGAAAAATCCACACGACTACGGGGCGAGACACTGTAAACTCCAAATATACGTCAAGGTCGGAATCGAACCCACAATCTCCTGCATACCAGGCAAGGTAGTTAACATCGCTTAACCACTGTGGCACCCCAATACGTTGGGGATGGCGATGTGCACGACCACTCACCTGTTATTGTGATGTTGCCTCCAGAAATAACATAAAACAGCAATCACAATGACCGGCACAACCAGTAGCATTAACAGCCACAGCCACTGCGATCCGCTTTCCTCTGCGTCTGAATCTTGACGAGGTTCGTCTGAGCGAGGAGACAAATTCGCGCATCCACACAAAAGCAGCATCAGCAGCCGTTCACCGCTTAGTGGCGGTGACGATTACACCACTGTGCTCGTGCCATGCTAGGTGCACTTGGAGGCCTTCGCGTGAAGTGTCCAAGGCTCGCTGCTGGCAGATCACAGGATTGATCCTCCAAGTGTTATGGGTTAACTGACATGACCGACAGCACCCACGTGCAATCGATTTAATTTCTCACTGAATATTTGTCAGGGTCGCTGAGAGTAGACTGGTAGGAGTCGGTCATGTGCTTCAGTAGCCATAGCAAGAGGTATACTGGATGCGGTGTGCCAATTTTGGAAACATTTCCCAGGTCACTAACATGGTCAGATGGTGGCATGACATTAATCCCTTAAGGTGCGTGTACCAAAACGGTGCCAATTCAGCGTGTAAAGTCACCAAACAGATGGCCTATTAAGCCTGATCCAGGGCAATCTGGCCAGAATGGGGGGCTATGCGCAAGGTGGTGGTGCATTGTACAATACAATGCATTATATTGTCTCGCATTCCATTTAATGTGTAGTGACTGGGAATGTCACTGTGTGGTGCCACGCCTGCGAGGCCACGGCGGGAGTCATATTGTTGTGTATACACCCCGGATACGGGGTGCAGTACCAGCCCTAGTGGGGGCTTGGGTGAGCGCTGGTTAAGCGCGGTGGCACCACGCACAGCATGCGGTGCGGGCTCCCGTGGAGAGAGCAAGAGAGTATCAGCCAGCTAGGGTCACTTTGGGGGCATGATACTCTGGCTGACCTGGGGACACGTGACCGGATGATACCGGAGGGGGGCCACCTGTGGAGGGGGCCAATGGGTGGTCACGTGGTCCGGGAAGAACTCTCGAGAGCCTTCGAGCAAGGGCGAGAGAGATCGAGGAGGTGAGCGGGGCGAGAGGTGGAGCCAGCCCCAGCCTGGCCAGATATAAGGGGGGCTCCGAGAGGGGCTCGGGGTTCTTACTGTTGGAGAGGCAGGAGATCCATGTCAAGCTTGAAGAAGCCTCCAGCCACACAGTCTGGGACCCAACTTGTGGTCCGGACCGGGATAGTGAAACCGTGTCTAGTTCCGCCATAGCGTGTTTAGTTGGGTGATCACCCGAGAGTATGTTGTGTTAATAGTTAAATAAAAGTGTTGCTCCTAACACAACGTCTGCGACTCAGTTGCACTCACTACAAATGTATTAGATTATGTACGCTCCAGTGGCGAGATATTAACTACCTCGCCCGTTATATAGGAGGTCATGGGTTCAATCACGACCCTGACGCCTGTATATTTGGAGTTTACGTGTCTCCTTGTGGTGTGGATTTTTTCACCCGAGAGTATGTTGTGTTAATAGTTAAATAAAAGTGTTTCTCCTAACACAACGTCTGCGACTCAGTTGCACTCACTACAAACGTATTAGATTATGTACGCTCCAGCGGCGAGATATTAACTACCTCGCCCGTTATATAGGAGGTCATGGGTTCAATCACGACCCTGACGCCTGTATATTTGGAGTTTACGTGTCTCCTTGTGGTGTGGATTTTTTCTGTGTCCTCCGGTTTTTCCCGTCCAAGTTTACAATCATCATTATGCATTTAGACTATATGGCTGTGATACATTTCCCCTAATTATTTGTGATAGCCATATCGCTTCTGAAAAAGGGCTTCATAGCTCAGTGGGGCCTTACCTGGTAAAATAAAATAGCAGTAATAGTAAAAACATAGAATTGTAACTGCCTTGGAAATGTGTGATTTATCAGGTTCATTGCACTATGTGCAGACCTCCATTTACTTGTGCTAATTTCATGGTGGCACATCGGGACTTGTTTTATACTTTGTGAGACGCTAGAAAAGTGATACATAATTATTCTTATTTTAGAATGGGATGTGTTCTGTTACACGATTGCATGTAATCGCATGGGATTGCCATATATGTCTGCACACCCACCTTTCACCACGAGCCTGGTGGTTGAACTTGTCACTTCACCACTAAACAGTCGCTGCACCTTGCACTGGTAGGGGCCCTCATCCTCCTGACCCAGGTTCATGATCACGAGTTTGGCCTGGCCTTGCGCGAGGTCCAGCGCGCAGTGCAACCTGCTGAAGACCAGGGGCAGCTCCTTACAGCTCTCAAACTGGACAGCAGAGGATGGAGGAGAGAAGAGGTTATACCCTACATTATGGGAAAGGAACCTATACTGTATCTGTTGGGCCAAATACGTCCTGCTACTTCACTTAATACGGACTGTGACTTTGTATCCTAAGAAGGTGCTCACAGTGGTGAGATGCAAACTATCTTGCCTGGTATACAGCAGGTCATGGGTTCGACCCCGACCCTGGCGCCTCTATATTTGGAGTATGCGTGTTCTCTCCATGGTCGCATGGATTTTCCTCCAGATCCTCCGGTTTTTTCCTCCACATTTAAAAATATGCGTTTAGAGTATTTGGCTGGTACTATAATTTACCACGTGATAAGCCACGCCGTCGAGCTATCATTTGTTATAGCCAGGTCACTTCTGAAGAGCTATATAGCTCAGTGGGCCTTATCTGGTAAAATAAAATGATGTATATAAAACAAAAATACTATGGTATGGCAGTACAGCAAGTCTATTAATTCCCATATTGTTAATGCCATCTTCATGTGGAACGAGTTGAATCCCCTGTGAAAGGCGTTGGTTGTGTCCGGGTAGCTTGGGTTTCCTCCTCACATTCATGAACACGCGTCGAGGGAGTTGACCAAACGTTCCGACGCAGGCCCACACAGCGTGATTCAGTTTGGTTTGAAGTAACAAAGAGGAAGATGTAGAAGTAGCTGCAGTAAATCATGATGAAGCTTTTACGTATAAAGCAAGAGGCGCTGGTAAATTCCCCCATGCTGCGCTGTGTCATGCACACAGGGGAAGCAAAATTGCGTCCCCAAATTTCCTCTCGGTGCAAAGGGTAAATCTATTGCTGTAAAACACCTCTCCTGCAGTTTCCTCACTCCACTGAACCACGGCAAACCGCTACCTTCCACTGAACACTAAACTTTTTTTTATTTTACTAGGTAAAGCCCACTGACCTATGTAGCGCTTTTTCAGATGCGACCTGGCCATCACAAATGATAGCTCAACATGTAGAAATGTATAGCAGCCAAATACTATAAACGTGTGATGTTGATTCTAAATGTGAAGGGAAAAACCGGAGGACCCGGAAAAAATCCATACGACCACAAGGAGAACATGCCAACTTCAAATATACAGGCGTCAGGGTCGGGATCGAACGCAACGACCTCCTGTATACCAGACGAAGTAGTTAACATCTCACCGAGTCCTTGTAGAACCAGTCAACGTCCACCTTCTCCCCCGGTGTGGGTGCAGGGAACTGGCACGGAAGGGACACCCAATCGCCGAGAAGCCCCGTCACCTCGACCTGGGCTCTAACTGGGGATGCGCGAACTGCGAAGGCACAGGGATCAAGCAGATGCATTACGTTCAATGTAATGTTCTTTTTCAAAAAAATGTGCATATGTTTTTGTCTTAATTGCAATTCTTATACATGTGTAGTTTTAATGTTAAGTTAGCAACACAATCTGTAATGCTCTCCTCTTTCCTCCTGATGACGGTCGCTTGTGTTGTGATCGAAACGTCGTAGTTTTTGGTTATTTTTTTTACCTATCTACGTGACTTTACCGAAAGACCCAAAGAATATTAAACAATGTATGCGGATCGCTATAATGGTACTAATTGTACACATCTACTATGCCCGTTATTCCACAGTTCTACAATGCACATAGCTTTTAGGAGCACTCTTCATGCAAGATCAATCTTGCGGGCTGCTGGCTCCACAATAAAATACAAAATAAGATATTGACCAATGAATGCAGCACAAATACAATGAAATTCCGGTCATCCCTGCAGCACCGGCTTTTGGTTGACCGTCGAATAAATACTGCCACTGTATTGCGGCTTTTGCGGCCGTTTGGAACACCCGATGTTATGAAACCACTGGAGCTAAGCACTTTAAAATCGAGGTTGAAAACTAATTTCATTTAAACTGCTTGCTGTTTAGTTTGCCCCCCCCCCCGCACATCTGATTAGCACGGTAAGCAATGCACGGTATGTATATGTATGTATGTTAAACTTATTCAGCACTGTACATAGCCAACCGTGCTAATCGGAGATAAAGCCCATGCAGCTAAGAATATTTTTTTTTAATTGGCTACTCGGGCCCGCAGAAAACATCAACGTATTCCACAATTCCAGATTTAAAAAGAAATTAACGTAACCACAGCAAATTGTATCATTGCTGTGACGTGATGCACCGTACCTGGTATGAACGCGGCGGTGTAGGTAGCCCAGGCGAAGAGAAGCAGCATTTTGTAGCGGAAAATTTGACTTACAATAAAAGTGTGTAAAAATATAAAACGACGGGTGAAAAGCGAGAGGCGAGTGGAGTTGTTGAACTGTCGCTCTTCCTGTGGGCAGAGCATTTTTAAAGGATTCGCGCCAACAGCTCAGCTCCGGCGCGGACCAATCAGGGCTCTGTGTGGGAAATAAAAAAAAAAGTTGGCTTTGTTCAAAAAGAGATTACAACACCAGGGAACTGTGAACCTGGTTGGGATGAGGGCCCTACCCTAGGGGCGCAACTATGGTTGTTGGTGTATGTGACAGTGTTATGCGACACATAGGGGCCCAAGTCGGCCACAACGGGGCCCCGAATCAACAGATAATCAAGTTAAAAATGTTCAAAAAAAATATTACAAAAAATGTCTTCGTTAAAAATGACTTGCGGTTTACCGTGGACCAAGCCCGACTAACACATATGGCTATCGTATCAATAGAGCAGCATCAAGTTGCGCGATTCATTCGCTTTGAGGAAATCCTAGAGCGATAAGGCCGGCATGAAAGCAAGATAACTTGTGACTTTGTACCTTAAATCTACACGGGGGAACTTTGTCTGAGTAAACTGTGTGTGAGTGGCGCAGTGATTTGTGAACCGAACGACTAAAGTGACCACATGAGTTACATTCCGGGCCAAACCTAAGTGTAGAATAATATCTGCACTGGCCCAGCACCTTGTGCTCTGTGTAATAAACATCACTGCTGGGGAGACAAAGACGTCCGGGCGTGGTCCTGACCATGCCCACCCCATCCTGTCCGGCCGTCTGGAACACTCTTCCTTCCGCTATTAGAAACACACTGGAGCTATGCACTTAAAAATAAATATTCATCTTGACAAACTCATTTCTTTACAACTGATTTTTGTCTTTAGTTTATTGTCCTTTTAGCACGATTGGCTACCTCTGGTGCGAAATAAGTTAAACATTTCCGCACCGTGCAACTCGCTCCATCAGCCTCATAGCAGCTCCGGCGGGGGTGGTGGTGGTCATAGTCCACTGCGCGTGTCGCTGAACAAACTGCCGCACGCATTTGCAGCTGCTCAGTGTTTGTCGAGGCGGCCGTTTAAATTGCGCAACGTCACTTAAACATCGCACTCCAGCTCTGATTGGCCCGTTCAGAAGCGTCGTGACGTACACCACGTGTTGTGTGTTTGGTCATCTTCATCTCGACCGTTATTGCTTTAGACAACGTGGTAGCGTTAACAAGCGAGGGCTTTATATGAATAAATGAAGGCATTCGTAACGGTTTTTGTTCTGCTTACTTTTTGAATATGTTTGGAATATTATTTTCATTAGCAGCAAGGGTTCCAAATAAGCTGTTATTCTTTCTTTTGTTTGTGCGCAAATTGGACAGGGGGTAGCCCAGTCGTGGCATTCATTCCGCTATACTCGCTGTGAAGACACAGACCCTGCTGCCTGTGCATTATGTGTTTACAGTATTACATGCAAATGTACATTATTCCTTTTTTAAATCCTTTATATTAAGTTCACTTGTCTTCTTGGTTCTTTCGGTAAAGTCACGTAGAAGGGAAGTAATAAAATAATAAAAATAAAACATAATAAAACAATTCTCACGACGTTTCGGCCACAACGCAAGCAGCCGTCCTCAGACGAAGAATGAGACATTATCAAGCTAGGAGCTTATATAGGTGTAGCGAGGAGGAGCGCCTTAACAAAAGAATGTGCATATGAAGAGGAATTTAGCATACCAATGGGCAACGTGTAGGAGGTGGGCGGAGGTGTTTCAAAGTCCCATTATGCCCATGCATTATGCAGGATCAACAGCACCACGGGGGGGCGCAAGGAACAGCGTTAATAAAGGAAAGGAATGTTAATGATATGTAGCTGCATTTACCAAACAACCACGTAGAAAACCAAAGTAAAAACTACATAAAAAACTAAAATATAAACTGATACTTACTATACTCTACAATAAGCTGAGTTACTAACAACAAATAATAAATTACAATTCTACGTCGTAAGAAGTATAAAATATACTTCCATCTAAACTTTATTCTCTTAGCATATACAGTACTATATACTGCCATAGATAAACCCAACGTTAAATTATATACTGTATTGCTGTAAACCACCTTATACTTTATACATTTTAATATAACACTATGTATTATTCAACTCACCCTAATGTGTATCGAAATGGTTTATTACGTCCTTCCAATGATTGCTAAGCCTGAATCCATCTTCTCGGTTAAAATTGTCTATGTGTTTGTATATGTGGATCGCCTCATGAACGAATCTTCATGATAGCCAGATGGCTTGCAGAGAACCTCCGTCTTGGAGAAGTCAATGTCATGTGAGCCCACTGAGTTGTAACAGTGGTCTGCCACGGCTGAGGTGTTTGTCCTACCGTGTTTTAGATCAGCTTTATGTTCACGAATGCGGTCTGAGACGTGTCGTTTGGTTTCCTCAATGTAACTGCTACCACAGAGGCAACTTAGTTTGTAGACGCCAGGGTACTGTATGTCTGGAATCACATCTTTTACAGACGGTACCAGATCACGGATTTTATGTACTGTGTTGAATCGGACCTGGATCTTGTGTTTAATCAGGATTTTGGAGATCTTTTTTGTGACACCAGCAATGTAGGGTAAGGTGATGGTCTTGAAAGGCTCCTCAACAGGATCCTTCTTGATGGTTGGAGTGATGGCTTTGCGGATTGTGTAGTCGGAGTAACCATTAGCCTTAAGAGCTTGGCGTACGTGTTTGAGTTCACTGGAAATGTGTTCATGGTCGGAGATGCATTGGGCTCTATGATATACAGTTTTGATGAGGGAATTCTTCTGGGATGGATGGTGGTGGGAATCCGGTTTTAGATAAGCATCCGTGTGGGTGGCTTTCCTGTAGACAGAGTGGCTCATTGAACCATCAGGTCTCCTTTTGATTAGGACATCCAAAAAGGGTAGCTTGCCATCATTCTTAATTTAGGAGCTTTCGTGACTGCAGGAATTATTCTTTGGTTCTTTTCGGTTAAGTCACGTCTAAAAATAAAATGATAAATTAAAATAACATATTACGACGTTTCGATTGCAACACAAGCAATCATCATCAGGCATAAAAGAAAACAAAAATCTAACTAGAAAACTATAGACAGACATACAAGCAGACAGACATCACAACGGCACACAGAGAGAGGACACAAATCGGCACAAAGAGAGGGGTCGTTTCTGCGACGATCCCTTAAATATAGAGAGGGGGGGCGGGGACGGAGAGAGGGAGGGGGCAGAGAGAATTAGCATATCAATGAGTGTACGGCAACGTGTTGTAAGTAAGATGACAACGTGCAACGGGCACGCAAGCTTGAAAATTAGGAGACAGGCACACGAAAATTAAATAACCTAGCAAAATATCGAAATGTGATGTAATACAACACAGAGAGTCGGTTAACACACAATTAACGCATAGCCTGGTTGATTACGTGTTTCAAACTTTGCTAAGTTAGAATTTTAAGTGTGAAACTTCAAAGAAAGGACACAGGCAGAGAGAACAAATAGCCAGAAAGAAAAAGGATAAGCTTAAAACTTCCCCGTAGAAGTGGTTCAATCTTAATTTAGGAGCTTTCGTGACTGCAGGAATTATTCTTTGGTTCTTTTCGGTTAAGTCACGTCTAAAAATAAAATAATAAATTAAAATAACATATTACGACGTTTCGATTGCAACACAAGCAATCATCGTCAGGCATAAAAGAAAACAAAAATCTAACTAGAAAACTATAGACAGACATACAAGCAGACAGACATCACAACGGCACACAGAGAGAGGACACAAATCGGCACAAAGAGAGGGGTCGTTTCTGCGACGATCCCTTAAATATAGAGAGGGGGGGCGGGGACGGAGAGAGGGAGGGGGCAGAGAGAATTAGCATATCAATGAGTGTACGGCAACGTGTTGTAAGTAAGATGACAACGTGCAACGGGCACGCAAGCTTGAAAATTAGGAGACAGGCACACGAAAATTAAATAACCTAGCAAAATATCGAAATGTGATGTAATACAACACAGAGAGTCGGTTAACACACAATTAACGCATAGCCTGGTTGATTACGTGTTTCAAACTTTGCTAAGTTAGAATTTTAAGTGTGAAACTTCAAAGAAAGGACACAGGCAGAGAGAACAAATAGCCAGAAAGAAAAAGGATAAGCTTAAAACTTCCCCGTAGAAGTGGTTCAATCTTAATTTAGGAGCTTTCGTGACTGCAGGAATTATTCTTTGGTTCTTTTCGGTTAAGTCACGTCTAAAAATAAAATAATAAATTAAAATAACATATTACGACGTTTCGATTGCAACACAAGCAATCATCGTCAGGCATAAAAGAAAAAAAAAATCTAACTAGAAAACTATAGACAGACATACAAGCAGACAGACATCACAACGGCACACAGAGAGAGGACACAAATCGGCACAAAGAGAGGGGTCGTTTTTGCGACGATCCCTTAAATATAGAGAGGGGGGGCGGGGACGGAGAGAGGGAGGGGGCAGAGAGAATTAGCATATCAATGAGTGTACGGCAACGTGTTGTAAGTAAGATGACAACGTGCAACGGGCACGCAAGCTTGAAAATTAGGAGACAGGCACACGAAAATTAAATAACCTAGCAAAATATCGAAATGTGATGTAATACAACACAGAGAGTCGGTTAACACACAATTAACGCATAGCCTGGTTGATTACGTGTTTCAAACTTTGCTAAGTTAGAATTTTAAGTGTGAAACTTCAAAGAAAGGACACAGGCAGAGAGAACAAATAGCCAGAAAAAAAAAGGATAAGCTTAAAACTTCCCCGTAGAAGTGGTTCAATCTTAATTTAGGAGCTTTCGTGACTGCAGGAATTATTCTTTGGTTCTTTTCGGTTAAGTCACGTCTAAAAATAAAATAATAAATTAAAATAACATATTACGACGTTTCGATTGCAACACAAGCAATCATCGTCAGGCATAAAAGAAAACAAAAATCTAACTAGAAAACTATAGACAGACATACAAGCAGACAGACATCACAACGGCACACAGAGAGAGGACACAAATCGGCACAAAGAGAGGGGTCGTTTCTGCGACGATCCCTTAAATATAGAGAGGGGGGGCGGGGACGGAGAGAGGGAGGGGGCAGAGATAATTAGCATATCAATGAGTGTACGGCAACGTGTTGTAAGTAAGATGACAACGTGCAACGGGCACGCAAGCTTGAAAATTAGGAGACAGGCACACGAAAATTAAATAACCTAGCAAAATATCGAAATGTGATGTAATACAACACAGAGAGTCGGTTAACAGACAATTAACGCATAGCCTGGTTGATTACGTGTTTCAAACTTTGCTAAGTTAGAATTTTAAGTGTGAAACTTCAAAGAAAGGACACAGGCAGAGAGAACAAATAGCCAGAAAGAAAAAGGATAAGCTTAAAACTTCCCCGTAGAAGTGGTTCAATCTTAATTTAGGAGCTTTCGTGACTGCAGGAATTATTCTTTGGTTCTTTTCGGTTAAGTCACGTCTAAAAATAAAATAATAAATTAAAATAACATATTACGACGTTTCGATTGCAACACAAGCAATCATCATCAGGCATAAAAGAAAACAAAAATCTAACTAGAAAACTATAGACAGACATACAAGCAGACAGACATCACAACGGCACACAGAGAGAGGACACAAATCGGCACAAAGAGAGGGGTCGTTTCTGCGACGATCCCTTAAATATAGAGAGGGGGGGCGGGGACGGAGAGAGGGAGGGGGCAGAGAGAATTAGCATATCAATGAGTGTACGGCAACGTGTTGTAAGTAAGATGACAACGTGCAACGGGCACGCAAGCTTGAAAATTAGGAGACAGGCACACGAAAATTAAATAACCTAGCAAAATATCGAAATGTGATGTAATACAACACAGAGAGTCGGTTAACACACAATTAACGCATAGCCTGGTTGATTACGTGTTTCAAACTTTGCTAAGTTAGAATTTTAAGTGTGAAACTTCAAAGAAAGGACACAGGCAGAGAGAACAAATACCCAGAAAGAAAAAGGATAAGCTTAAAACTTCCCCGTAGAAGTGGTTCAATCTTAATTTAGGAGCTTTCGTGACTGCAGGAATTATTCTTTGGTTCTTTTCGGTTAAGTCACGTCTAAAAATAAAATAATAAATTAAAATAACATATTACGACGTTTCGATTGCAACACAAGCAATCATCATCAGGCATAAAAGAAAACAAAAATCTAACTAGAAAACTATAGACAGACATACAAGCAGACAGACATCACAACGGCACACAGAGAGAGGACACAAATCGGCACAAAGAGAGGGGTCGTTTCTGCGACGATCCCTTAAATATAGAGAGGGGGGGGCGGGGACGGAGAGAGGGAGGGGGCAGAGAGAATTAGCATATCAATGAGTGTACGGCAACGTGTTGTAAGTAAGATGACAACGTGCAACGGGCACGCAAGCTTGAAAATTAGGAGACAGGCACACGAAAATTAAATAACCTAGCAAAATATCGAAATGTGATGTAATACAACACAGAGAGTCGGTTAACACACAATTAACGCATAGCCTGGTTGATTACGTGTTTCAAACTTTGCTAAGTTAGAATTTTAAGTGTGAAACTTCAAAGAAAGGACACAGGCAGAGAGAACAAATACCCAGAAAGAAAAAGGATAAGCTTAAAACTTCCCCGTAGAAGTGGTTCAATCTTAATTTAGGAGCTTTCGTGACTGCAGGAATTATTCTTTGGTTCTTTTCGGTTAAGTCACGTCTAAAAATAAAATAATAAATTAAAATAACATATTACGACGTTTCGATTGCAACACAAGCAATCATCATCAGGCATAAAAGAAAACAAAAATCTAACTAGAAAACTATAGACAGACATACAAGCAGACAGACATCACAACGGCACACAGAGAGAGGACACAAATCGGCACAAAGAGAGGGGTCGTTTCTGCGACGATCCCTTAAATATAGAGAGGGGGGGCGGGGACGGAGAGAGGGAGGGGGCAGAGAGAATTAGCATATCAATGAGTGTACGGCAACGTGTTGTAAGTAAGATGACAACGTGCAACGGGCACGCAAGCTTGAAAATTAGGAGACAGGCACACGAAAATTAAATAACCTAGCAAAATATCGAAATGTGATGTAATACAACACAGAGAGTCGGTTAACACACAATTAACGCATAGCCTGGTTGATTACGTGTTTCAAACTTTGCTAAGTTAGAATTTTAAGTGTGAAACTTCAAAGAAAGGACACAGGCAGAGAGAACAAATAGCCAGAAAGAAAAAGGATAAGCTTAAAACTTCCCCGTAGAAGTGGTTCAATCTTAATTTAGGAGCTTTCGTGACTGCAGGAATTATTCTTTGGTTCTTTTCGGTTAAGTCACGTCTAAAAATAAAATAATAAATTAAAATAACATATTACGACGTTTCGATTGCAACACAAGCAATCATCGTCAGGCATAAAAGAAAACAAAAATCTAACTAGAAAACTATAGACAGACATACAAGCAGACAGACATCACAACGGCACACAGAGAGAGGACACAAATCGGCACAAAGAGAGGGGTCGTTTCTGCGACGATCCCTTAAATATAGAGAGGGGGGGCGGGGACGGAGAGAGGGAGGGGGCAGAGAGAATTAGCATATCAATGAGTGTACGGCAACGTGTTGTAAGTAAGATGACAACGTGCAACGGGCACGCAAGCTTGAAAATTAGGAGACAGGCACACGAAAATTAAATAACCTAGCAAAATATCGAAATGTGATGTAATACAACACAGAGAGTCGGTTAACACACAATTAACGCATAGCCTGGTTGATTACGTGTTTCAAACTTTGCTAAGTTAGAATTTTAAGTGTGAAACTTCAAAGAAAGGACACAGGCAGAGAGAACAAATAGCCAGAAAGAAAAAGGATAAGCTTAAAACTTCCCCGTAGAAGTGGTTCAATCTTAATTTAGGAGCTTTCGTGACTGCAGGAATTATTCTTTGGTTCTTTTCGGTTAAGTCACGTCTAAAAATAAAATAATAAATTAAAATAACATATTACGACGTTTCGATTGCAACACAAGCAATCATCGTCAGGCATAAAAGAAAAAAAAAATCTAACTAGAAAACTATAGACAGACATACAAGCAGACAGACATCACAACGGCACACAGAGAGAGGACACAAATCGGCACAAAGAGAGGGGTCGTTTTTGCGACGATCCCTTAAATATAGAGAGGGGGGGCGGGGACGGAGAGAGGGAGGGGGCAGAGAGAATTAGCATATCAATGAGTGTACGGCAACGTGTTGTAAGTAAGATGACAACGTGCAACGGGCACGCAAGCTTGAAAATTAGGAGACAGGCACACGAAAATTAAATAACCTAGCAAAATATCGAAATGTGATGTAATACAACACAGAGAGTCGGTTAACACACAATTAACGCATAGCCTGGTTGATTACGTGTTTCAAACTTTGCTAAGTTAGAATTTTAAGTGTGAAACTTCAAAGAAAGGACACAGGCAGAGAGAACAAATAGCCAGAAAGAAAAAGGATAAGCTTAAAACTTCCCCGTAGAAGTGGTTCAATCTTAATTTAGGAGCTTTCGTGACTGCAGGAATTATTCTTTGGTTCTTTTCGGTTAAGTCACGTCTAAAAATAAAATAATAAATTAAAATAACATATTACGACGTTTCGATTGCAACACAAGCAATCATCGTCAGGCATAAAAGAAAACAAAAATCTAACTAGAAAACTATAGACAGACATACAAGCAGACAGACATCACAACGGCACACAGAGAGAGGACACAAATCGGCACAAAGAGAGGGGTCGTTTCTGCGACGATCCCTTAAATATAGAGAGGGGGGGCGGGGACGGAGAGAGGGAGGGGGCAGAGATAATTAGCATATCAATGAGTGTACGGCAACGTGTTGTAAGTAAGATGACAACGTGCAACGGGCACGCAAGCTTGAAAATTAGGAGACAGGCACACGAAAATTAAATAACCTAGCAAAATATCGAAATGTGATGTAATACAACACAGAGAGTCGGTTAACACACAATTAACGCATAGCCTGGTTGATTACGTGTTTCAAACTTTGCTAAGTTAGAATTTTAAGTGTGAAACTTCAAAGAAAGGACACAGGCAGAGAGAACAAATAGCCAGAAAGAAAAAGGATAAGCTTAAAACTTCCCCGTAGAAGTGGTTCAATCTTAATTTAGGAGCTTTCGTGACTGCAGGAATTATTCTTTGGTTCTTTTCGGTTAAGTCACGTCTAAAAATAAAATAATAAATTAAAATAACATATTACGACGTTTCGATTGCAACACAAGCAATCATCATCAGGCATAAAAGAAAACAAAAATCTAACTAGAAAACTATAGACAGACATACAAGCAGACAGACATCACAACGGCACACAGAGAGAGGACACAAATCGGCACAAAGAGAGGGGTCGTTTCTGCGACGATCCCTTAAATATAGAGAGGGGGGGCGGGGACGGAGAGAGGGAGGGGGCAGAGAGAATTAGCATATCAATGAGTGTACGGCAACGTGTTGTAAGTAAGATGACAACGTGCAACGGGCACGCAAGCTTGAAAATTAGGAGACAGACACACGAAAATTAAATAACCTAGCAAAATATCGAAATGTGATGTAATACAACACAGAGAGTCGGTTAACACACAATTAACGCATAGCCTGGTTGATTACGTGTTTCAAACTTTGCTAAGTTAGAATTTTAAGTGTGAAACTTCAAAGAAAGGACACAGGCAGAGAGAACAAATACCCAGAAAGAAAAAGGATAAGCTTAAAACTTCCCCGTAGAAGTGGTTCAATCTTAATTTAGGAGCTTTCGTGACTGCAGGAATTATTCTTTGGTTCTTTTCGGTTAAGTCACGTCTAAAAATAAAATAATAAATTAAAATAACATATTACGACGTTTCGATTGCAACACAAGCAATCATCATCAGGCATAAAAGAAAACAAAAATCTAACTAGAAAACTATAGACAGACATACAAGCAGACAGACATCACAACGGCACACAGAGAGAGGACACAAATCGGCACAAAGAGAGGGGTCGTTTCTGCGACGATCCCTTAAATATAGAGAGGGGGGCGGGGACGGAGAGAGGGAGGGGGCAGAGAGAATTCGCATATCAATGAGTGTACGGCAACGTGTTGTAAGTAAGATGACAACGTGCAACGGGCACGCAAGCTTGAAAATTAGGAGACAGGCACACGAAAATTAAATAACCTAGCAAAATATCGAAATGTGATGTAATACAACACAGAGAGTCGGTTAACACACAATTAACGCATAGCCTGGTTGATTACGTGTTTCAAACTTTGCTAAGTTAGAATTTTAAGTGTGAAACTTCAAAGAAAGGACACAGGCAGAGAGAACAAATAGCCAGAAAGAAAAAGGATAAGCTTAAAACTTCCCCGTAGAAGTGGTTCAATCTTAATTTAGGAGCTTTCGTGACTGCAGGAATTATTCTTTGGTTCTTTTCGGTTAAGTCACGTCTAAAAATAAAATAATAAATTAAAATAACATATTACGACGTTTCGATTGCAACACAAGCAATCATCATCAGGCATAAAAGAAAACAAAAATCTAACTAGAAAACTATAGACAGACATACAAGCAGACAGACATCACAACGGCACACAGAGAGAGGACACAAATCGGCACAAAGAGAGGGGTCGTTTCTGCGAAACACGTAATCAACCAGGCTATGCGTTAATTGTGTGTTAACCGACTCTCTGTGTTGTATTACATCACATTTCGATATTTTGCTAGGTTATTTAATTTTCGTGTGCCTGTCTCCTAATTTTCAAGCTTGCGTGCCCGTTGCACGTTGTCATCTTACTTACAACACGTTGCAGTACACTCATTGATATGCTAATTCTTTCTGCCCCCTCCCTCTCTCCGTCCCCGCCCCCCCTCTCTATATTTAAGGGATCGTCGCAGAAACGACCCCTCTCTTTGTGCCGATTTGTGTCCTCTCTCTGTGTGCCGTTGTGCTGTCTGTCTGCTTGTATGTCTGTCTATAGTTTTCTAGTTAGATTTTTGTTTTCTTTTATGCCTGATGATGATTGCTTGTGTTGCAATCGAAACGTCGTAATATGTTATTTTAATTTATTATTTTATTTTTAGACGTGACTTAACCGAAAAGAACCAAAGAATAATTCCTGCAGTCACGAAAGCTCCTAAATTAAGATTGAACCACTTCTACGGGGAAGTTTTAAGCTTATCCTTTTTCTTTCTGGCTATTTGTTCTCTCTGCCTGTGTCCTTTCTTTGAAGTTTCACACTTAAAATTCTAACTTAGCAAAGTTTGAAACACGTAATCAACCAGGCTATGCGTTAATTGTGTGTCAACCGACTCTCTGTGTTGTATTACATCACATTTCGATATTTTGCTAGGTTATTTAATTTTCGTTTGCCTGTCTCCTAATTTTCAAGCTTGCGTGCCCGTTGCACGTTGTCATCTTACTTACAACACGTTGCCGTACACTCATTGATATGCTAATTCTCTCTGCCCCCTCCCTCTCTCCGTCCCCGCCCCCCCTCTCTATATTTAAGGGATCGTCGCAGAAACGACCCCTCTCTTTGTGCCGATTTGTGTCCTCTCTCTGTGTGCCGTTGTGATGTCTGTCTGCTTGTATGTCTGTCTATAGTTTTCTAGTTAGATTTTTGTTTTCTTTTATGCCTGATGATGATTGCTTGTGTTGCAATCGAAACGTCGTAATATGTTATTTTAATTTATTATTTTATTTTTAGACGTGACTTAACCGAAAAGAACCAAAGAATAATTCCTGCAGTCACGAAAGCTCCTAAATTAAGATTGAACCACTTCTACGGGGAAGTTTTAAGCTTATCCTTTTTCTTTCTGGCTATTTGTTCTCTCTGCCTGTGTCCTTTCTTTGAAGTTTCACACTTAAAATTCTAACTTAGCAAAGTTTGAAACACGTTATCAACCAGGCTATGCGTTAATTGTGTGTTAACCGACTCTCTGTGTTGTATTACATCACATTTCGATATTTTGCTAGGTTATTTAATTTTCGTGTGCCTGTCTCCTAATTTTCAAGCTTGCGTGCCCGTTGCACGTTGTCATCTTACATACAACACGTTGCCGTACACTCATTGATATGCTAATTCTCTCTGCCCCCTCCCTCTCTCCGTCCCCGCCCCCCCTCTCTATATTTAAGGGATCGTCGCAGAAACGACCCCTCTCTTTGTGCCGATTTGTGTCCTCTCTCTGTGTGACGTTGTGATGTCTGTCTGCTTGTATGTCTGTCTATAGTTTTCTAGTTAGATTTTGTTTTCTTTTATGCCTGATGATGATTGCTTGTGTTGCAATCGAAACGTCGTAATATGTTATTTTAATTTATTATTTTATTTTTAGACGTGACTTAACCGAAAAGAACCAAAGAATAATTCTTGCCATCATTTTCGACTTCCATGGTGAATCTGATGGCTGGGTGTATGGAATTGATGTGGTCGAGAAATTGGTCTAGAGCAGGCCGGCCATGTGGCCAGATGACAAAAGTGTCGTCTACGTACCTCTTCCATAAGGTCGGGCGTAGAGTGGCAGTCTGGATGGCGTCCGTTTCAAATTTCTCCATGAAGATGTTGGCTACAACCGGAGATAGGGGGGAGCCCATTGGGGTGCCCTCAATTTGCTTGTAGAAGGTTCCATTCCAGGTGAAGTATGTATTGGTTAAGCAGTGTCTCACCAGGGGGGGTACCCCAGCATTCAGTCCTTGATGAACCAAGTCTTCAATGATTGCGATGGTGTCAGGCAACGGCACCTTGGTGAACAAGGAAACCACATCAAAACTGACAAGCAGGTCGTCTGGGGACAGGGCAATCCCCTTGATTGTCGATACCAGGTCAGTAGAGTTTAGTACTGCAGAGGTGGTTTTTCCAGTGAAAGGCCGTAGGATTTCGGACAAAAAACGAGCCAGTTTGTAAGTGGGGGAGTTGATAGTAGAGACAATGGGACGAAGAGGTGTATCTTCTTTATGTATCTTTGGCAAGCCGTGCAATCTTGGTGGCCTGGCTGCAGAAGGTTTCAACGAGAACTGTTTGGTCTGATCAATTAATGCGGTTGAAGCAGAAATGATGTTGTTGGTTTTGGAGACGAGGCTGTTGGTGGGGTCTCTTTTTATTTTTGTATAGCTGCCATCGTTGAGTAGTTCTTGAATTTTGTTGTTGTATTCTATTTTGTCCATGATGACAGTGGCATTGCCTTTGTCGGCTGAGAGGATAACAATGTCATCCCTCTTTTTTAATTGAGCTAATTCAAAACGCTCTTCTTTGCTGATGTTGCTAGCTGGCATCTTAGCGTTTTTGAGGGTTACAGAGATTTCAGATCTTGCTACGTCTGCAGCGATGTGACTCAAGCCCTTGAGAGCTACATCTACTCGAGCAATTATATCATTAACTGGTATGTGTCTAGGTGTGACTGCAAAGTTTAGTCCTTTGGCTAAAACGGATTTCAAACCTTCAGAAATAGGACTGTTACTGCGATTAATTACGACTTTGTTAACATCTAGCTTTTCAATGTGTGGGTCCGGTTTCTTGTTTGAGAGGCGGTTGAATTTGGAAATCAAGTTGTCCTTACATTTAGTCGACATAGCGGCAGCTGAAGAGGCAGTCATTTTTTCCACGTGTTCCCAATCCGATGTGGACATTGTTGCACTCAAAGATAAGTGTGATTTGTAGAGTGTCTTGTCTAACTGATCTAGTTCGGTGCGCGTAAGTCTGATTTTCTCTGAGATAAGAGCTAAGCTAGTTCTAGACAGAATTCGTTTCGCATTAGAAGAAGTTACAGCAGCAGATGTTAGTGTAAATGCGTTTGGTATTACCTTAGAGTCGCGGCATCTCTTCAGAAAGGTGAGAGACTCGATTAGCTGAGCCTTCTTATCCCGGAGCTTGTTGAAGGATCTCAAAGTTATGTGGAAACCCTCCCCGTAGAGGCGGTTAAATTTCGATTTAAAGCTTTCGTGACTGCAGGGATTCATCTTCTTGGTTCTTTCGGTAAAGTCACGTAGAAGGGAAGTAATAAAATAATAAAAATAAAACATAATAAAACAATTCTCACGACGTTTCGGCCTCAACGCAAGCAGCCGTCCTCAGGCGAAGAATGAGACATTATCAAGCTAGGAGCTTATATAGGTGTAGCGAGGTGGAGCGCCTTAACAAAAGAATGTGCATATGAAGAGGAATTTAGCATACCAATGGGCAACGTGTAGGAGGTGGGCGGAGGTGTTTCAAAGTCCCATTATGCCCATGCATTATGCAGGATCAACAGCACCACGGGGGGGCGCAAGGAACAGCGTTAATAAAGGAAAGGAATGTTAATGATATGTAGCTGCATTTACCAAACAACCACGTAGAAAACCAAAGTAAAAACTACATAAAAAACTAAAATATAAACTGATACTTACTATACTCTACAATAAGCTGAGTTACTAACAACAAATAATAAATTACAATTCTACGTCGTAAGAAGAATAAAATATACTTCCATCTAAACTTTATTCTCTTAGCATATACAGTACTATACACTGCCATAGATAAACCCAACGTTAAATTATATACTGTATTGCTGTAAACCACCTTATACTTTATACATTTTAATATAACACTATGTATTATTCAACTCACCCTAATGTGTATCGAAATGGTTTATTACGTCCTTCCAATGATTGCTAAGCCTGAATCCATCTTCTCGGTTAAAATTGTCTCTGTGTTTGTATATGTGGATCGCCTCATGAACGAATCTCTCATGATAGCCAGATGGCTTGCAGAGAACCTCCGTCTTGGAGAAGTCAATGTCATGTGAGCCCACTGAGTTGTAACAGTGGTCTGCCACGGCTGAGGTGTTTGTCCTACCGTGTTTTAGATCAGCTTTATGTTCACGAATGCGGTCTGAGACGTGTCGTTTGGTTTCCCCAATGTAACTGCTACCACAGAGGCAACTTAGTTTGTAGACGCCAGGGTACTGTATGTCTGGAATCACATCTTTTACAGACGGTACCAGATCACGGATTTTATGTACTGTGTTGAATCGGACCTCGATCTTGTGTTTAATCAGGATTTTGGAGATCTTTTTTGTGACCCCAGCAATGTAGGGTAAGGTGATGGTCTTGAAAGGCTCCTCAACAGGATCCTTCTTGATGGTTGGAGTGATGGCTTTGCGGATTGTGTAGTCGGAGTAACCATTAGCCTTAAGAGCTTGGCGTACGTGTTTGAGTTCACTGGAAATGTGTTCATGGTCGGAGATGCATTGGGCTCTATGATATAGAGTTTTGATGAGGGAATTCTTCTGGGATGGATGGTGGTGGGAATCCGGTTTTAGATAAGCATCCGTGTGGGTGGCTTTCCTGTAGACAGAGTGGCTCATTGAACCAACATATCTCCTTTTGATTAGGACATCCAAAAAGGGTAGCTTGCCATCATTTTCGACTTCTATGGTGAATCTGATGGCTGGGTGTATGGAATTGATGTGGTCGAGAAATTGGTCTAGAGCAGGCCGGCCATGTGGCCAGATGACAAAAGTGTCGTCTACGTACCTCGTCCATAAGGTCGGGCGTAGAGTGGCAGTCTGGATGGCGTCCGTCTCAAATTTCTCCATGAAGATGTTGGCTACAACCGGAGATAGGGGGGAGCCCATTGGGGTGCCCTCAATTTGCTTGTAGAAGGTTCCATTCCAGGTGAAGTATGTATTGGTTAAGCAGTGTCTCACCAGGGGGGTACCCCAGCATTCAGTCCTTGATGAACCAAGTCTTCAATGATTGCGATGGTGTCAGGCACAGGCACCTTGGTGAACAAGAAAACCACATCAAAACTGACAAGCAGGTCGTCTGGGGACAGGGCAATCCCCTTGATTGTCGATACCAGGTCAGTAGAGTTTAGTACTGCAGAGGTGGTTTTTCCAGTGAAAGGCCGTAGGATTTCGGACAAAAACGAGCCAGTTTGTAAGTGGGGGAGTTGATAGTAGAGACAATGGGACGAAGAGGTGTATCTTCTTTATGTATCTTTGGCAAGCCGTACAATCTTGGTGGCCTGGCTGCAGAAGGTTTCAACGAGAACTGTTTGGTCTGATCAATTAATGCGGTTGAAGCAGAAATGATGTTGTTGGTTTTGGAGACGAGGCTGTTGGTGGGGTCTCTTTTTATTTTTGTATAGCTGCCATCGTTGAGTAGTTCTTGAATTTTGTTGTTGTATTCTATTTTGTCCATGATGACAGTGGCATTGCCTTTGTCGGCTGAGAGGATGACAATGTCATCCCTCTTTTTTAATTGA
The DNA here is from genome assembly GCF_964198595.1 of Lampetra fluviatilis. Taxonomy (NCBI): domain Eukaryota; kingdom Metazoa; phylum Chordata; class Hyperoartia; order Petromyzontiformes; family Petromyzontidae; genus Lampetra; species Lampetra fluviatilis. The sequence goes on from NC_136280.1 coordinate 18,105,435, forward strand.
GCTAATTCAAAACGCTCATCTTTGCTGATGTTGCTAGCTGGCATCTTAGCGTTTTTGAGGGTTACAGAGATTTCAGATCTTGCTACGTCTGCAGCGATGTGACTCAAGCCCTTGAGAGCTACATCTACTCGAGCAATTATATCATTAACTGGTATGTGTCTAGGTGTGACTGCAAAGTTTAGTCCTTTGGCTAAAACGGATTTCAAACCTTCAGAAATAGGACTGTTGCTGCGATTAATTACGACTTTGTTAACATCTAGCTTTTCAATGTGTGGGTCCGGTTTCTTGGTTGAGAGGCGGTTGAATTTGGACATCAAGTTGTCCTTACATTTAGTCGACATACCGGCAGCTGAAGAGGCAGTCATTTTTTCCACGTGTTCCCAATCCGACGTGGACATTGTTGCACTCAAAGATAAGTGTGATTTGTAGAGTGTCTTGTCTAACTGATCTATTTCGGTGCGCGTAAGTCTGATTTTCTCTGAGATAAGAGCTAAGCTAGTTCTAGACAGAATTCGTTTCGCATTAGAAGAAGTTACAGCAGCAGATGTTAGTGTAAATGCGTTTGCTATTACCTTAGAGTCGCGGCATCTCTTCAGAAAGGTGAGAGACTCGATTAGCTGAGCCTTCTTATCCCGGAGCTTGTTGAAGGATCTCAAAGTTATGTGGAAACCCTCCCCGTAGAGGCGGTTAAATTTCGATTTAAAGCTTTCGTGACTGCAGGGATTCATCTTCTTGGTTCTTTCGGTAAAGTCACGTAGAAGGGAAGTAATAAAATAATAAAAATAAAACATAATAAAACAATTCTCACGACGTTTCGGCCACAACGCAAGCAGCCGTCCTCAGACGAAGAATGAGACATTATCAAGCTAGGAGCTTATATAGGTGTAGCGAGGAGGAGCGCCTTAACAAAAGAATGTGCATATGAAGAGGAATTTAGCATACCAATGGGCAACGTGTAGGAGGTGGGCGGAGGTGTTTCAAAGTCCCATTATGCCCATGCATTATGCAGGATCAACAGCACCACGGGGGGGCGCAAGGAACAGCGTTAATAAACGAAAGGAATGTTAATGATATGTAGCTGCATTTACCAAACAACCACGTAGAAAACCAAAGTAAAAACTACATAAAAAACTAAAATATAAACTGATACTTACTATACTCTACAATAAGCTGAGTTACTAACAACAAATAATAAATTACAATTCTACGTCGTAAGAAGTATAAAATATACTTCCATCTAAACTTTATTCTCTTAGCATATACAGTACTATATACTGCCATAGATAAACCCAACGTTAAATTATATACTGTATTGCTGTAAACCACCTTATACTTTATACATTTTAATATAACACTATGTATTATTCAACTCACCCTAATGTGTATCGAAATGGTTTATTACGTCCTTCCAATGATTGCTAAGCCTGAATCCATCTTCTCGGTTAAAATTGTCTCTGTGTTTGTATATGTGGATCGCCTCATGAACGAATCTCTCATGATAGCCAGATGGCTTGCAGAGAACCTCCGTCTTGGAGAAGTCAATGTCATGTGAGCCCACTGAGTTGTAACAGTGGTCTGCCACGGCTGAGGTGTTTGTCCTACCGTGTTTTAGATCAGCTTTATGTTCACGAATGCGGTCTGAGACGTGTCGTTTGGTTTCCCCAATGTACCTGCTACCACAGAGGCAACTTAGTTTGTAGACGCCAGGGTACTGTATGTCTGGAATCACATCTTTTACAGACGGTTCCAGATCACGGATTTTATGTACTGTGTTGAATCGGACCTGGATCTTGTGTTTAATCAGGATTTTGGAGATCTTTTTTGTGACCCCAGCAATGTAGGGTAAGGTGATGGTCTTGAAAGGCTCCTCAACAGGATCCTTCTTGATGGTTGGAGTGATGGCTTTGCGGATTGTGTAGTCGGAGTAACCATTAGCCTTAAGAGCTTGGCGTACGTGTTTGAGTTCACTGGAAATGTGTTCATGGTCGGAGATGCATTGAGCTCTTTGATATAGAGTTTTGATGAGGGAATTCTTCTGGGATGGATGGTGGTGGGAATCCGGTTTTAGATAAGCATCCGTGTGGGTGGCTTTCCTGTAGACAGAGTGGCTCATTGAACCATCAGATCTCCTTTTGATTAGGACATCCAAAAAGGGTAGCTTGCCATCATTTTCGACTTCCATGGTGAATCTGATGGCTGGGTGTATAGAATTGATGTGGTCGAGAAATTGGTCTAGAGCAGGCCGGCCATGTGGCCAGATGACAAAAGTGTCGTCTACGTACCTCTTCCATAAGGTCGGGCGTAGAGTGGCAGTCTGGATGGCCTCCGTCTCAAATTTCTCCATAAAGATGTTGGCTACAACCGGAGATAGGGGGGAGCCCATTGGGGTGCCCTCAATTTGCTTGTAGAAGGTTCCATTCCAGGTGAAGTATGTATTGGTTAAGCAGTGTCTCACCAGGGGGGTACCCCAGCATTCAGTCCTTGATGAACCAAGTCTTCAATGATTGCGATGGTGTCAGGCAACGGCACCTTGGTGAACAAGGAAACCACATCAAAACTGACAAGCAGGTCGTCTGGGGACAGGGCAATCCCCTTGATTGTCGATACCAGGTCAGTAGAGTTTAGTACTGCAGAGGTGGTTTTTCCAGTGAAAGGCCGTAGGATTTCGGACAAAAAACGAGCCAGTTTGTAAGTGGGGGAGTTGATAGTAGAGACAATGGGACGAAGAGGTGTATCTTCTTTATGTATCTTTGGCAAGCCGTGCAATCTTGGTGGCCTGGCTGCAGAAGGTTTCAACGAGAACTGTTTGGTCTGATCAATGAATGCGGTTGAAGCAGAAATGATGTTGTTGGTTTTGGAGACGAGGCTGTTGGTGGGGTCTCTTTTTATTTTTGTATAGCTGCCATCGTTGAGTAGTTCTTGAATTTTGTTGTTGTATTCTATTTTGTCCATGATGACAGTGGCATTGCCTTTGTCGGCTGAGAGGATGACAATGTCATCCCTCTTTTTTAATTGAGCTAATTCAAAACGCTCATCTTTGCTGATGTTGCTAGCTGGCATCTTAGCGTTTTTGAGGGTTACAGAGATTTCAGATCTTGCTACGTCTGCAGCGATGTGACTCAAGCCCTTGAGAGCTACATCTACTCGAGCAATTATATCATTAACTGGTATGTGTCTAGGTGTGACTGCAAAGTTTAGTCCTTTGGCTAAAACGGATTTCAAACCTTCAGAAATAGGACTGTTACTGCGATTAATTACGACTTTGTTAACATCTAGCTTTTCAATGTGTGGGTCCGGTTTCTTGTTTGAGAGGCGGTTGAATTTGGAAATCAAGTTGTCCTTACATTTAGTCGACATAGCTGCAGCTGAAGAGGCAGTCATTTTTTCCACGTGTTCCCAATCCGATGTGGACATTGTTGCACTCAAAGATAAGTGTGATTTGTAGAGTGTCTTGTCTAACTGATCTAGTTCGGTGCGCGTAAGTCTGATTTTCTCTGAGATAAGAGCTAAGCTAGTTCTAGACAGAATTCGTTTCGCATTAGAAGAAGTTACAGCAGCAGATGTTAGTGTAAATGCGTTTGGTATTACCTTAGAGTCGCGGCATCTCTTCAGAAAGGTGAGAGACTCGATTAGCTGAGCCTTCTTATCCCGGAGCTTGTTGAAGGATCTCAAAGTTATGTGGAAACCCTCCCCGTAGAGGCGGTTAAATTTCGATTTAAAGCTTTCGTGACTGCAGGGATTCATCTTCTTGGTTCTTTCGGTAAAGTCACGTAGAAGGGAAGTAATAAAATAATAAAAATAAAACATAATAAAACAATTCTCACGACGTTTCGGCCACAACGCAAGCAGCCGTCCTCAGGCGAAGAATGAAACATTATCAAGCTAGGAGCTTATATAGGTGTAGCGAGGAGGAGCGCCTTAACAAAAGAATGTGCATATGAAGAGGAATTTAGCATACCAATGGGCAACGTGTAGGAGGTGGGCGGAGGTGTTTCAAAGTCCCATTATGCCCATGCATTATGCAGGATCAACAGCACCACGGGGGGGCGCAAGGAACAGCGTTAATTAAGGAAAGGAATGTTAATGATATGTAGCTGCATTTACCAAACAACCACGTAGAAAACCAAAATAAAAACTACATAAAAAACTAAAATATAAACTGATACTTACTATACTCTACAATAAGCTGAGTTACTAACAACAAATAATAAATTACAATTCTACGTCGTAAGAAGTATAAAATATACTTCCATCTAAACTTTATTCTCTTAGCATATACAGTACTATATACTGCCATAGATAAACCCAACGTTAAATTATATACTGTATTGCTGTAAACCACCTTATACTTTATACATTTTAATATAACACTATGTATTATTCAACTCACCCTAATGTGTATCGAAATGGTTTATTACGTCCTTCCAATGATTGCTAAGCCTGAATCCATCTTCTCAGTTAAAATTGTCTCTGTGTTTGTATATGTGGATCGCCTCATGAACGAATCTCTCATGATAGCCAGATGGCTTGCAGAGAACCTCCGTCTTGGAGAAGTCAATGTCATGTGAGCCCACTGAGTTGTAACAGTGGTCTGCCACGGCTGAGGTGTTTGTCCTACCGTGTTTTAGATCAGCTTTATGTTCACGAATGCGGTCTGAGACGTGTCGTTTGGTTTCCCCAATGTATCTGCTACCACAGAGGCAACTTAGTTTGTAGACGCCAGGGTACTGTATGTCTGGAATCACATCTTTTACAGAGGGTACCAGATCACGGATTTTATGTACTGTGTTGAATCGGACCTGGATCTTGTGTTTAATCAGGATTTTGGAGATCTTTTTTGTGACCCCAGCAATGTAGGGTAAGGTGATGGTCTTGAAAGGCTCCTCAACAGGATCCTTCTTGATGGTTGGAGTGATGGCTTTGCGGATTGTGTAGTCGGAGTAACCATTAGCCTTAAGAGCTTGGCGTACGTGTTTGAGTTCACTGGAAATGTGTTCATGGTCGGAGATGCATTGGGCTCTATGATATAGAGTTTTGATGAGGGAATTCTTCTGGGATGGAAGGTGGTGGGAATCCGGTTTTAGATAAGCATCCGTGTGGGTGGCTTTCCTGTAGACAGAGTGGCTCATTGAACCATCAGATCTCCTTTTGATTAGGACATCCAAAAAGGGTAGCTTGCCATCATTTTCTACTTCCATGGTGAATCTGATGGCTGGGTGTATGGAATTGATGTGGTCGAGAAATTGGTCTAGAGCAGGCCGGCCATGTGGCCAGATGACAAAAGTGTCGTCTACGTACCTCTTCCATAAGGTCGGGCGTAGAGTGGCAGTCTGGATGGCGTCCGTCTCAAATTTCTCCATGAAGATGTTGGCTACAACCGGAGATAGGGGGGAGCCCATTGGGGTGCCCTCAATTTGCTTGGTGAAGGTTCCATTCCAGGTGAAGTATGTATTGGTTAAGCAGTGTCTCACCAGGGGGGGTACCCCAGCATTCAGTCCTTGATGAACCAAGTCTTCAATGATTGCGATGGTGTCAGGCAACGGCACCTTGGTGAACAAGGAAACCACATCAAAACTGACAAGCAGGTCGTCTGGGGACAGGGCAATCCCCTTGATTGTCGATACCAGGTCAGTAGAGTTTAGTACTGCAGAGGTGGTTTTTCCAGTGAAAGGCCGTAGGATTTCGGACAAAAAACGAGCCAGTTTGTAAGTGGGGGAGTTGATAGTAGAGACAATGGGACGAAGAGGTGTATCTTCTTTATGTATCTTTGGCAAGCCGTACAATCTTGGTGGCCTGGCTGCAGAAGGTTTCAACGAGAACTGTTTGGTCTGATCAATTAATGCGGTTGAAGCAGAAATGATGTTGTTGGTTTTGGAGACGAGGCTGTTGGTGGGGTCTCTTTTTATTTTTGTATAGCTGCCATCGTTGAGTAGTTCTTGAATTTTGTTGTTGTATTCTATTTTGTCCATGATGACAGTGGCATTGCCTTTGTCGGCTGAGAGGATGACAATGTCATCCCTCTTTTTTAATTGAGCTAATTCAAAACGCTCATCTTTGCTGATGTTGCTAGCTGGTATCTTAGCGTTTTTGAGGGTTACAGAGATTTCAGATCTTGCTACGTCTGCAGCGATGTGACTCAAGCCCTTGAGAGCTACATCTACTCGAGCAATTATATCATTAACTGGTATGTGTCTAGGTGTGACTGCAAAGTTTAGTCCTTTGGCTAAAACGGATTTCAAACCTTCAGAAATAGGACTGTTACTGCGATTAATTACGACTTTGTTAACATCTAGCTTTTCAATGTGTGGGTCCGGTTTCTTGTTTGAGAGGCGGTTGAATTTGGAAATCAAGTTGTCCTTACATTTAGTCGACATAGCGGCAGCTGAAGAGGCAGTCATTTTTTTCCACGTGTTCCCAATCCGATGTGGACATTGTTGCACTCAAAGATAAGTGTGATTTGTAGAGTGTCTTGTCTAACTGATCTAGTCGAGAAATTGGTCTAGAGCAGGCCGGCCATGTGGCCAGATGACAAAAGTGTCGTCTACGTACCTCTTCCATAAGGTCGGGCGTAGAGTGGCAGTCTGGATGGCATCCGTGTCAAATTTCTCCATGAAGATGTTGGCTACAACCGGAGATAGGGGGGAGCCCATTGGGGTGCCCTCAATTTGCTTGTAGAAGGTTCCATTCCAGGTGAAGTATGTATTGGTTAAGCAGTGTCTCACCAGGGGGGGTACCCCAGCATTCAGTCCTTGATGAACCAAGTCTTCAATGATTGCGATGGTGTCATGCACAGGCACCTTGGTGAACAAGGAAACCACATCAAAACTGACAAGCAGGTCGTCTGGGGACAGGGCAATCCCCTTGATTGTCGATACCAGGTCAGTAGAGTTTAGTACTGCAGAGGTGGTTTTTCCAGTGAAAGGCCGTAGGATTTCGGACAAAAAACGAGCCAGTTTGTAAGTGGGGGAGTTGATAGTAGAGACAATGGGACGAAGAGGTGTATCTTCTTTATGTATCTTTGGCAAGCCGTACAATCTTGGTGGCCTGGCTGCAGAAGGTTTCAACGAGAACTGTTTGGTCTGATCAATTAATGCGGTTGAAGCAGAAATGATGTTGTTGGTTTTGGAGACGAGGCTGTTGGTGGGGTCTCTTTTTATTTTTGTATAGCTGCCATCGTTGAGTAGTTCTTGAATTTTGTTGTTGTATTCTATTTTGTCCATGATGACAGTGGCATTGCCTTTGTCGGCTGAGAGGATGACAATGTCATCCCTCTTTTTTAATTGAGCTAATTCAAAACGCTCATCTTTGCTGATGTTGCTAGCTGGTATCTTAGCGTTTTTGAGGGTTACAGAGATTTCAGATCTTGCTACGTCTGCAGCGATGTGACTCAAGCCCTTGAGAGCTACATCTACTCGAGCAATTATATCATTAACTGGTATGTGTCTAGGTGTGACTGCAAAGTTTAGTCCTTTGGCTAAAACGGATTTCAAACCTTCAGAAATAGGACTGTTACTGCGATTAATTACGACTTTGTTAACATCTAGCTTTTCAATGTGTGGGTCCGGTTTCTTGTTTGAGAGGCGGTTGAATTTGGAAATCAAGTTGTCCTTACATTTAGTCGACATAGCGGCAGCTGAAGAGGCAGTCATTTTTTTCCACGTGTTCCCAATCCGATGTGGAGATTGTTGCACTCAAAGATAAGTGTGATTTGTAGAGTGTCTTGTCTAACTGATCTAGTCGAGAAATTGGTCTAGAGCAGGCCAGCCATGTGGCCAGATGACAAAAGTGTCGTCTACGTACCTCTTCCATAAGGTCGGGCGTAGAGTGGCAGTCTGGATGGCGTCCGTCTCAAATTTCTCCATGAAGATGTTGGCTACAACCGGAGATAGGGGGGAGCCCATTGGGGTGCCCTCAATTTGCTTGTAGAAGGTTCCATTCCAGGTGAAGTATGTATTGGTTAAGCAGTGTCTCACCAGGGGGGGTACCCCAGCATTCAGTCCTTGATGAACCAAGTCTTCAATGATTGCGATGGTGTCAGGCAACGGCACCTTTGTGAACAAGGAAACCACATCAAAACTGACAAGCAGGTCGTCTGGGGACAGGGCAATCCCCTTGATTGTCGATACCAGGTCAGTAGAGTTTAGTACTGCAGAGGTGGTTTTTCCAGTGAAAGGCCGTAGGATTTCGGACAAAAAACGAGCCAGTTTGTAAGTGGGGGAGTTGATAGTAGAGACAATGGGACGAAGAGGTGTATCTTCTTTATGTATCTTTGGCAAGCCGTACAATCTTGGTGGCCTGGCTGCAGAAGGTTTCAACGAGAACTGTTTGGTCTGATCAATTAATGCGGTTGAAGCAGAAATGATGTTGTTGGTTTTGGAGACGAGGCTGTTGGGGGGGTCTCTTTTTATTTTTGTATAGCTGCCATCGTTGAGTAGTTCTTGAATTTTGTTGTTGTATTCTATTTTGTCCATGATGACAGTGGCATTGCCTTTGTCGGCTGAGAGGATGACAATGTCATCCCTCTTTTTTAATTGAGCTAATTCAAAACGCTCATCTTTGCTGATGTTGCTAGCTGGCATCTTAGCGTTTTTGAGGGTTACAGAGATTTCAGATCTTGCTACGTCTGCAGCGATGTGACTCAAGCCCTTGAGAGCTACATCTACTCGAGAAATTATATCATTAACTGGTATGTGTCTAGGTGTGACTGCAAAGTTTAGTCCTTTGGCTAAAACGGATTTCAAACCTTCAGAAATAGGACTGTTACTGCGATTAATTACGACTTTGTTAACATCTAGCTTTTCAATGTGTGGGTCCGGTTTCTTGTTTGAGAGGCGGTTGAATTTGGAAATCAAGTTGTCCTTACATTTAGTCGACATAGCGGCAGCTGAAGAGGCAGTCATTTTTTCCACGTGTTCCCAATCCGATGTGGACATTGTTGCACTCAAAGATAAGTGTGATTTGTAGAGTGTCTTGTCTAACTGATCTAGTTCGGTGCGCGTAAGTCTGATTTTCTCTGAGATAAGAGCTAAGCTAGTTCTAGACAGAATTCGTTTCGCATTAGAAGAAGTTACAGCAGCAGATGTTAGTGTAAATGCGTTTGGTATTACCTTAGAGTCGCGGCATCTCTTCAGAAAGGTGAGAGACTCGATTAGCTGAGCCTTCTTATCCCGGAGCTTGTTGAAGGATCTCAAAGTTATGTGGAAACCCTCCCCGTAGAGGCGGTTAAATTTCGATTTAAAGCTTTCGTGACTGCAGGGATTCATCTTCTTGGTTCTTTCGGTAAAGTCACGTAGAAGGGAAGTAATAAAATAATAAAAATAAAACATAATAAAACAATTCTCACGACGTTTCGGCCACAACGCAAGCAGCCGTCCTCAGGCGAAGAATGAGACATTATCAAGCTAGGTGCTTATATAGGTGTAGCGAGGAGGAGCGCCTTAACAAAAGAATGTGCATATGAAGAGGAATTTAGCATACCAATGGGCAACGTGTAGGAGGTGGGCGGAGGTGTTTCAAAGTCCCATTATGCCCATGCATTATGCAGGATCAACAGCACCACGGGGGGGCGCAAGGAACAGCGTTAATAAACGAAAGGAATGTTAATGATATGTAGCTGCATTTACCAAACAACCACGTAGAAAACCAAAGTAAAAACTACATAAAAAACTAAAATATAAACTGATACTTACTATACTCTACAATAAGCTGAGTTACTAACAACAAATAATAAATTACAATTCTACGTCGTAAGAAGTATAAAATATACTTCCATCTAAACTTTATTCTCTTAGCATATACAGTACTATATACTGCCATAGATAAACCCAACGTTAAATTATATACTGTATTGCTGTAAACCACCTTATACTTTATACATTTTAATATAACACTATGTATTATTCAACTCACCCTAATGTGTATCGAAATGGTTTATTACGTCCTTCCAATGATTGCTAAGCCTGAATCCATCTTCTCGGTTAAAATTGTCTCTGTGTTTATATATGTGGATCGCCTCATGAACGAATCTCTCATGATAGCCAGATGGCTTGCAGAGAACCTCCGTCTTGGAGAAGTCAATGTCATGTGAGCCCACTGAGTTGTAACAGTGGTCTGCCACGGCTGAGGTGTTTGTCCTACCGTGTTTTAGATCAGCTTTATGTTCACGAATGCGGTCTGAGACGTGTCGTTTGGTTTCCCCAATGTAACTGCTACCACAGAGGCAACTTAGTTTGTAGACGCCAGGGTACTGTATGTCTGGAATCACATCTTTTACAGACGGTACCAGATCACGGATTTTATGTACTGTGTTGAATCGGACCTGGATCTTGTGTTTAATCAGGATTTTGGAGATCTTTTTTGTGACCCCAGCAATGTAGGGTAAGGTGATGGTCTTGAAAGGCTCCTCAACAGGATCCTTCTTGATGGTTGGAGTGATGGCTTTGTGGATTGTGTAGTCGGAGTAACCATTAGCCTTAAGAGCTTGGCGTACGTGTTTGAGTTCACTGGAAATGTGTTCATGGTCGGAGATGCATTGGGCTCTATGATATAGAGTTTTGATGAGGGAATTCTTCTGGCATGGATGGTGGTGGGAATCCGGTTTTAGATAAGCATCCGTGTGGGTGGCTTTCCTGTAGACAGAGTGGCTCATTGAACCATCAGATCTCCTTTTGATTAGGACATCCAAAAAGGGTAGCTTGCCATCATTTTCGACTTCCATGGTGAATCTGATGGCTGGGTGTATGGAATTGATGTGGTCGAGAAATTGGTCTAGAGCAGGCCGGCCATGTGGCCAGATGACAAAAGTGTCGTCTACGTACCTCTTCCATAAGGTCGGGCGTAGAGTGGCAGTCTGGATGGCATCCGTGTCAAATTTCTCCATGAAGATGTTGGCTACAACCGGAGATAGGGGGGAGCCCATTGGGGTGCCCTCAATTTGCTTGTAGAAGGTTCCATTCCAGGTGAAGTATGTATTGGTTAAGCAGTGTCTCACCAGGGGGGGTAACCCAGCATTCAGTCCTTGATGAACCAAGTCTTCAATGATTGCGATGGTGTCAGGCACAGGCACCTTGGTGAACAAGGAAACCACATCAAAACTAACAAGCAGGTCGTCTGGGGACAGGGCAATCCCCTTGATTGTCGATACCAGGTCAGTAGAGTTTAGTACTGCAGAGGTGGTTTTTCCAGTGAAAGGCCGTAGGATTTCGGACAAAAAACGAGCCAGTTTGTAAGTGGGGGAGTTGATAGTAGAGACAATGGGACGAAGAGGTGTATCTTCTTTATGTATCTTTGGCAAGCCGTACAATCTTGGTGGCCTGGCTGCAGAAGGTTTCAACGAGAACTGTTTGGTCTGATCAATTAATGCGGTTGAAGCAGAAATGATGTTGTTGGTTTTGGAGACGAGGCTGTTGGTGGGGTCTCTTTTTATTTTTGTATAGCTGCCATCGTTGAGTAGTTCTTGAATTTTGTTGTTGTATTCTATTTTGTCCATGATGACAGTGGCATTGCCTTTGTCGGCTGAGAGGATGACAATGTCATCCCTCTTTTTTAATTGAGCTAATTCAAAACGCTCATCTTTGCTGATGTTGCTAGCTGGTATCTTAGCGTTTTTGAGGGTTACAGAGATTTCAGATCTTGCTACGTCTGCAGCGATGTGACTCAAGCCCTTGAGAGCTACATCTACTCGAGCAATTATATCATTAACTGGTATGTGTCTAGGTGTGACTGCAAAGTTTAGTCCTTTGGCTAAAACGGATTTTAAACCTTCAGAAATTGGACTGTTACTGCGATTAATTACGACTTTGTTAACATCTAGCTTTTCAATGTGTGGGTCCGGTTTCTTGTTTGAGAGGCGGTTGAATTTGGAAATCAAGTTGTCCTTACATTTAGTCGACATAGCGGCAGCTGAAGAGGAAGTCATTTTTTTCCACGTGTTCCCAATCCGATGTGGACATTGTTGCACTCAAAGATAAGTGTGATTTGTAGAGTGTCTTGTCTAACTGATCTAGTCGAGAAATTGGTCTAGAGCAGGCCGGCCATGTGGCCAGATGACAAAAGTGTCGTCTACGTACCTCGTCCATAAGGTCGGGCGTAGAGTGGCAGTCTGGATGGCGTCCGTCTCAAATTTCTCCATGAAGATGTTGGCTACAACCGGAGATAGGGGGGAGCCCATTGGGGTGCCCTCAATTTGCTTGTAGAAGGTTCCATTCCAGGTGAAGTATGTATTGGTTAAGCAGTGTCTCACCAGGGGGGGTACCCCAGCATTCAGTCCTTGATGAACCAAGTCTTCAATGATTGCGATGGTGTCAGGCACAGGCACCTTGGTGAACAAGGAAACCACATCAAAACTGACAAGCAGGTCGTCTGGGGACAGGGCAATCCCCTTGATTGTCGATACCAGGTCAGTAGAGTTTAGTACTGCAGAGGTGGTTTTTCCAGTGAAAGGCCGTAGGATTTCGGACAAAAAACGAGCCAGTTTGTAAGTGGGGGAGTTGATAGTAGAGACAATGGGACGAAGAGGTGTATCTTCTTTATGTATCTTTGGCAAGCCGTACAATCTTGGTGGCCTGGCTGCAGAAGGTTTCAACGAGAACTGTTTGGTCTGATCAATTAATGCGGTTGAAGCAGAAATGATGTTGTTGGTTTTGGAGACAAGGCTGTTGGTGGGGTCTCTTTTTATTTTTGTATAGCTGCCATCGTTGAGTAGTTCTTGAATTTTGTTGTTGTATTCTATTTTGTCCATGATGACAGTGGCATTGCCTTTGTCGGCTGAGAGGATGACAATGTCATCCCTCTTTTTTAATTGAGCTAATTCAAAACGCTCATCTTCGCTGATGTTGCTAGCTGGTATCTTAGCGTTTTTGAGGGTTACAGAGATTTCAGATCTTGCTACGTCTGCAGCGATGTGACTCAAGCCCTTGAGAGCTACATCTACTCGAGCAATTATATCATTAACTGGTATGTGTCTAGGTGTGACTGCAAAGTTTAGTCCTTTGGCTAAAACGGATTTCAAACCTTCAGAAATAGGACTGTTACTGCGATTAATTACGACTTTGTTAACATCTAGCTTTTCAATGTGTGGGTCCGGTTTCTTGTTTGAGAGGCGGTTGAATTTGGAAATCAAGTTGTCCTTACATTTAGTCGACATAGCGGCAGCTGAAGAGGCAGTCATTTTTTTCCACGTGTTCCCAATCCGATGTGGACATTGTTGCACTCAAAGATAAGTGTGATTTGTAGAGTGTCTTGTCTAACTGATCTAGTCGAGAAATTGGTCTAGAGCAGGCCAGCCATGTGGCCAGATGACAAAAGTGTCGTCTACGTACCTCTTCCATAAGGTCGGGCGTAGAGTGGCAGTCTGGATGGCGTCCGTCTCAAATTTCTCCATGAAGATGTTGGCTACAACCGGAGATAGGGGGGAGCCCATTGGGGTGCCCTCAATTTGCTTGTAGAAGGTTCCATTCCAGGTGAAGTATGTATTGGTTAAGCAGTGTCTCACCAGGGGGGGTACCCCAGCATTCAGTCCTTGATGAACCAAGTCTTCAATGATTGCGATGGTGTCAGGCAACGGCACCTTTGTGAACAAGGAAACCACATCAGAACTGACAAGCAGGTCGTCTGGGGACAGGGCAATCCCCTTGATTGTCGATACCAGGTCAGTAGAGTTTAGTACTGCAGAGGTGGTTTTTCCAGTGAAAGGCCGTAGGATTTCGGACAAAAAACGAGCCAGTTTGTAAGTGGGGGAGTTGATAGTAGAGACAATGGGACGAAGAGGTGTATCTTCTTTATGTATCTTTGGCAAGCCGTACAATCTTGGTGGCCTGGCTGCAGAAGGTTTCAACGAGAACTGTTTGGTCTGATCAATTAATGCGGTTGAAGCAGAAATGATGTTGTTGGTTTTGGAGACGAGGCTGTTGGGGGGGTCTCTTTTTATTTTTGTATAGCTGCCATCGTTGAGTAGTTCTTGAATTTTGTTGTTGTATTCTATTTTGTCCATGATGACAGTGGCATTGCCTTTGTCGGCTGAGAGGATGACAATGTCATCCCTCTTTTTTAATTGAGCTAATTCTAAACGCTCATCTTTGCTGATGTTGCTAGCTGGCATCTTAGCGTTTTTGAGGGTTACAGAGATTTCAGATCTTGCTACGTCTGCAGCGATGTGACTCAAGCCCTTGAGAGCTACATCTACTCGAGCAATTATATCATTAACTGGTATGTGTCTAGGTGTGACTGCAAAGTTTAGTCCTTTGGCTAAAACGGATTTCAAACCTTCAGAAATAGGACTGTTACTGCGATTAATTACGACTTTGTTAACATCTAGCTTTTCAATGTGTGGGTCCGGTTTCTTGTTTGAGAGGCGGTTGAATTTGGAAATCAAGTTGTCCTTACATTTAGTCGACATAGCGGCAGCTGAAGAGGCAGTCATTTTTTCCACGTGTTCCCAATCCGATGTGGACATTGTTGCACTCAAAGATAAGTGTGATTTGTAGAGTGTCTTGTCTAACTGATCTAGTTCGGTGCGCGTAAGTCTGATTTTCTCTGAGATAAGAGCTAAGCTAGTTCTAGACAGAATTCGTTTCGCATTAGAAGAAGTTACAGCAGCAGATGTTAGTGTAAATGCGTTTGGTATTACCTTAGAGTCGCGGCATCTCTTCAGAAAGGTGAGAGACTCGATTAGCTGAGCCTTCTTATCCCGGAGCTTGTTGAAGGATCTCAAAGTTATGTGGAAACCCTCCCCGTAGAGGCGGTTAAATTTCGATTTAAAGCTTTCGTGACTGCAGGGATTCATCTTCTTGGTTCTTTCGGTAAAGTCACGTAGAAGGGAAGTAATAAAATAATAAAAATAAAACATAATAAAACAATTCTCACGACGTTTCGGCCACAACGCAAGCAGCCGTCCTCAGGCGAAGAATGAGACATTATCAAGCTAGGAGCTTATATAGGTGTAGCGAGGAGGAGCGCCTTAACAAAAGAATGTGCATATGAAGAGGAATTTAGCATACCAATGGGCAACGTGTAGGAGGTGGGCGGAGGTGTTTCAAAGTCCCATTATGCCCATGCATTATGCAGGATCAACAGCACCACGGGGGGGCGCAAGGAACAGCGTTAATAAACGAAAGGAATGTTAATGATATGTAGCTGCATTTACCAAACAACCACGTAGAAAACCAAAGTAAAAACTACATAAAAAACTAAAATATAAACTGATACTTACTATACTCTACAATAAGCTGAGTTACTAACAACAAATAATAAATTACAATTCTACGTCGTAAGAAGTATAAAATATACTTCCATCTAAACTTTATTCTCTTAGCATATACAGTACTATATACTGCCATAGATAAACCCAACGTTAAATTATATACTGTATTGCTGTAAACCACCTTATACTTTATACATTTTAATATAACACTATGTATTATTCAACTCACCCTAATGTGTATCGAAATGGTTTATTACGTCCTTCCAATGATTGCTAAGCCTGAATCCATCTTCTCGGTTAAAATTGTCTCTGTGTTTGTATATGTGGATCGCCTCGTGAACGAATCTCTCATGATAGCCAGATGGCTTGCAGAGAACCTCCGTCTTGGAGAAGTCAATGTCATGTGAGCCCACTGAGTTGTAACAGTGGTCTGCCACGGCTGAGGTGTTTGTCCTACCGTGTTTTAGATCAGCTTTATGTTCACGAATGCGGTCTGAGACGTGTCGTTTGGTTTCCCCAATGTAACTGCTACCACAGAGGCAACTTAGTTTGTAGACGCCAGGGTACTGTATGTCTGGAATCACATCTTTTACAGACGGTACCAGATCACGGATTTTATGGTCTGTGTTGAATCGGACCTGGATCTTGTGTTTAATCAGGATTTTGGAGATCTTTTTTGTGACCCCAGCAATGTAGGGTAAGGTGATGGTCTTGAAAGGCTCCTCAACAGGATCCTTCTTGATGGTTGGAGTGATGGCTTTGTGGATTGTGTAGTCGGAGTAACCATTAGCCTTAAGAGCTTGGCGTACGTGTTTGAGTTCACTGGAAATGTGTTCATGGTCGGAGATGCATTGGGCTCTATGATATAGAGTTTTGATGAGGGAATTCTTCTGGCATGGATGGTGGTGGGAATCCGGTTTTAGATAAGCATCCGTGTGGGTGGCTTTCCTGTAGACAGAGTGGCTCATTGAACCATCAGATCTCCTTTTGATAAGGACATCCAAAAAGGGTAGCTTGCCATCATTTTCGACTTCCATGGTGAATCTGATGGCTGGGTGTATGGAATTGATGTGGTCGAGAAATTGGTCTAGAGCAGGCCGGCCATGTGGCCAGATGACAAAAGTGTCGTCTACGTACCTCTTCCATAAGGTCGGGCGTAGAGTGGCAGTCTGGATGGCATCCGTGTCAAATTTCTCCATGAAGATGTTGGCTACAACCGGAGATAGGGGGGAGCCCATTGGGGTGCCCTCAATTTGCTTGTAGAAGGTTCCATTCCAGGTGAAGTATGTATTGGTTAAGCAGTGTCTCACCAGGGGGGGTACCCCAGCATTCAGTCCTTGATGAACCAAGTCTTCAATGATTGCGATGGTGTCAGGCACAGGCACCTTGGTGAACAAGGAAACCACATCAAAACTAACAAGCAGGTCGTCTGGGGACAGGGCAATCCCCTTGATTGTCGATACCAGGTCAGTAGAGTTTAGTACTGCAGAGGTGGTTTTTCCAGTGAAAGGCCGTAGGATTTCGGACAAAAAACGAGCCAGTTTGTAAGTGGGGGAGTTGATAGTAGAGACAATGGGACGAAGAGGTGTATCTTCTTTATGTATCTTTGGCAAGCCGTACAATCTTGGTGGCCTGGCTGCAGAAGGTTTCAACGAGAACTGTTTGGTCTGATCAATTAATGCGGTTGAAGCAGAAATGATGTTGTTGGTTTTGGAGACGAGGCTGTTGGTGGGGTCTCTTTTTATTTTTGTATAGCTGCCATCGTTGAGTAGTTCTTGAATTTTGTTGTTGTATTCTATTTTGTCCATGATGACAGTGGCATTGCCTTTGTCGGCTGAGAGGATGACAATGTCATCCCTCTTTTAAAATTGAGCTAATTCAAAACGCTCATCTTTGCTGATGTTGCTAGCTGGTATCTTAGCGTTTTTGAGGGTTACAGAGATTTCAGATCTTGCTACGTCTGCAGCGATGTGACTCAAGCCCTTGAGAGCTACATCTACTCGAGCAATTATATCATTAACTGGTATGTGTCTAGGTGTGACTGCAAAGTTTAGTCCTTTGGCTAAAACGGATTTCAAACCTTCAGAAATTGGACTGTTACTGCGATTAATTACGACTTTGTTAACATCTAGCTTTTCAATGTGTGGGTCCGGTTTCTTGTTTGAGAGGCGGTTGAATTTGGAAATCAAGTTGTCCTTACATTTAGTCGACATAGCGGCAGCTGAAGAGGCATTCATTTTTTTTCCACGTGTTCCCAATCCGATGTGGACATTGTTGCACTCAAAGATAAGTGTGATTTGTAGAGTGTCTTGTCTAACTGATCTAGTCGAGAAATTGGTCTAGAGCAGGCCGGCCATGTGGCCAGATGACAAAAGTGTCGTCTACGTACCTCTTCCATAAGGTCGGGCGTAGAGTGGCAGTCTGGATGGCGTCCGTCTCAAATTTCTCCATGAAGATGTTGGCTACAACCGGAGATAGGGGGGAGCCCATTGGGGTGCCCTCAATTTGCTTGTAGAAGGTTCCATTCCAGGTGAAGTATGTATTGGTTAAGCAGTGTCTCACCAGGGGGGGTACCCCAGCATTCAGTCCTTGATGAACCAAGTCTTCAATGATTGCGATGGTGTCAGGCACAGGCACCTTGGTGAACAAGGAAACCACATCAAAACTGACAAGCAGGTCGTCTGGGGACAGGGAAATCCCCTTGATTGTCGATACCAGGTCAGTAGAGTTTTGTACTGCAGAGGTGGTTTTTCCAGTGAAAGGCCGTAGGATTTCGGACAAAAAACGAGCCAGTTTGTAAGTGGGGGAGTTGATAGTAGAAACAATGGGACGAAGAGGTGTATCTTCTTTATGTATCTTTGGCAAGCCGTACAATCTTGGTGGCCTGGCTGCAGAAGGTTTCAACGAGAACTGTTTGGTCTGATCAATTAATGCGGTTGAAGCAGAAATGATGTTGTTGGTTTTGAAGACGAGGCTGTTGGTGGGGTCTCTTTTTATTTTTGTATAGCTGCCATCGTTGAGTAGTTCTTGAATTTTGTTGTTGTATTCTATTTTGTCCATGATGACAGTGGCATTGCCTTTGTCGGCTGAGAGGATGACAATGTCATCCCTCTTTTTTAATTGAGCTAATTCAAAACGCTCATCTTTGCTGATGTTGCTAGCTGGTATCTTAGCGTTTTTGAGGGTTACAGAGATTTCAGATCTTGATACGTCGGCAGCGATGTGACTCAAGCCCTTGAGAGCTACATCTACTCGAGCAATTATATCATTAACTGGTATGTGTCTAGGTGTGACTGCAAAGTTTAGTCCTTTGGCTAAAACGGATTTCAAACCTTCAGAAATAGGACTGTTACTGCGATTAATTACGACTTTGTTAACATCTAGCTTTTCAATGTGTGGGTCCGGTTTCTTGTTTGAGAGGCGGTTGAATTTGGAAATCAAGTTGTCCTTACATTTAGTCGACATAGCGGCAGCTGAAGAGGCAGTCATTTTTTTCCACGAGTTCCCAATCCGATGTGGACATTGTTGCACTCAAAGATAAGTGTGATTTGTAGAGTGTCTTGTCTAACTGATCTAGTTCGGTGCGCGTAAGTCTGATTTTCTCTGAGATAAGAGCTAAGCTAGTTCTAGACAGAATTCGTTTCGCATTAGAAGAAGTTACAGCAGCAGATGTTAGTGTAAATGCGTTTGGTATTACCTTAGAGTCGCGGCATCTCTTCAGAAAGGTGAGAGACTCGATTAGCTGAGCCTTCTTATCCCGGAGCTTGTTGAAGGATCTCAAAGTTATGTGGAAACCCTCCCCGTAGAGGCGGTTAAATTTCGATTTAAAGCTTTCGTGACTGCAGGGATTCATCTTCTTGGTTCTTTCGGTAAAGTCACGTAGAAGGGAAGTAATAAAATAATAAAAATAAAACATAATAAAACAATTCTCACGACGTTTCGGCCACAACGCAAGCAGCCGTCCTCAGGCGAAGAATGAGACATTATCAAGCTAGGAGCTTATATAGGTGTAGCGAGGAGGAGCGCCTTAACAAAAGAATGTGCATATGAAGAGGAATTTAGCATACCAATGGACAACGTGTGGGAGGTGGGCGGAGGTGTTTCAAAGTCCCATTATGCCCATGCATTATGCAGGATCAACAGCACCACGGGGGGGGCGCAAGGAACAGCGTTAATAAAGGAAAGGAATGTTAATGATATGTAGCTGCATTTACCAAACAACCACGTTGAAAACCAAAGTAAAAACTACATAAAAAACTAAAATATAAACTGATACTTACTATACTCTACAATAAGCTGAGTTACTAACAACAAATAATAAATTACAATTCTACGTCGTAAGAAGTATAAAATATACTTCCATCTAAACTTTATTCTCTTAGCATATACAGTACTATATACTGCCATAGATAAACCCAACGTTAAATTATATACTGTATTGCTGTAAACCACCTTATACTTTATACATTTTAATATAACACTATGTATTATTCAACTCACCCTAATGTGTATCGAAATGGTTTATTACGTCCTTCCAATGATTGCTAAGCCTGAATCCATCTTCTCGGTTAAAATTGTCTCTGTGTTTGTATATGTGGATCGCCTCATGAACGAATCTCTCATGATAGCCAGATGGCTTGCAGAGAACCTCCGTCTTGGAGAAGTCAATGTCATGTGAGCCCACTGAGTTGTAACAGTGGTCTGCCACGGCTGAGGTATTTGTCCTACCGTGTTTTAGATCAGCTTTATGTTCACGAATGCGGTCTGAGACGTGTCGTTTGGTTTCCCCAATGTAACTGCTACCACAGAGGCAACTTAGTTTGAAGACGCCAGGGTACTGTATGTCTGGAATCACATCTTTTACAGACGGTACCAGATCACGGATTTTATGTACTGTGTTGAATCGGACCTGGATCTTGTGTTTAATCAGGATTTTGGAGATCTTTTTTGTGACCCCAGCAATGTAGGGTAAGGTGATGGTCTTGAACGGCTCCTCAACAGGATCCTTCTTGATGGTTGGAGTGATGGCTTTGCGGATTGTGTAGTCGGAGTAACCATTAGCCTTAAGAGCTTGGCGTACGTGTTTGAGTTCACTGGAAATGTGTTCATGGTCGGAGATGCATTGGGCTCTATGATATAGAGTTTTGATGAGGGAATTCTTCTGGGATGGATGGTGGTGGGAATCCGGTTTTAGATAAGCATCCGTGTGGGTGGCTTTCCTGTAGACAGAGTGGCTCATTGAACCATCAGGTCTCCTTTTGATTAGGACATCCAAAAAGGGTAGCTTGACATCATTTTCGACTTCCATGGTGAATCTGATGGCTGGGTGTATGGAATTGATGTGGTCGAGAAATTGGTCTAGAGCAGGCCGGCCATGTGGCCAGATGACAAAAGTGTCGTCTACGTACCTCTTCCATAAGGTCGGGGGTAGAGTGGCAGTCTGGATGGCCTCCGTCTCAAATTTCTCCATGAAGATGTTGGCTACAACCGGAGATAGGGGGGAGCCCATTGGGGTGCCCTCAATTTGCTTGTAGAAGGTTCCATTCCAGGTGAAGTATGTATTGGTTAAGCAGTGTCTCACCAGGGGGGGTACCCCAGCATTCAGTCCTTGATGAACCAAGTCTTCAATGATTGCGATGGTGTCAGGCACAGGCACCTTGGTGAACAAGGAAACCACATCAAAACTGACAAGCAGGTCGTCTGGGGACAGGGCAATCCCCTTGATTGTCGATACCAGGTCAGTAAAGTTTAGTACTGCAGAGGTGGTTTTTCCAGTGAAAGGCCGTAGGATTTCGGACAAAAAACGAGCCAGTTTGTAAGTGGGGAGTTGATAGTAGAGACAATGGGACGAAGAGGTGTATCTTCTTTATGTATCTTTGGCAAGCCGTACAATCTTGGTGGCCTGGCTGCAGAAGGTTTCAACGAGAACTGTTTGGTCTGATCAATTAATGCGGTTGAAGCAGAAATGATGTTGTTGGTTTTGGAGACGAGGCTGTTGGTGGGGTCTCTTTTTGTTTTTGTATAGCTGCCATCGTTGAGTAGTTCTTGAATTTTGTTGTTGTATTCTATTTTGTCCATGATGACAGTGGCATTGCCTTTGTCGGCTGAGAGGATGACAATGTCATCCCTCTTTTTTAATTGAGCTAATTCAAAACGCTCATCTTTGCTGATGTTGCTAGCTGGCATCTTAGCGTTTTTGAGGGTTACAGAGATTTCAGATCTTGCTACGTCTGCAGCGATGTGACTCAAGCCCTTGAGAGCTACATCTACTCGAGCAATTATATCATTAACTGGTATGTGTCTAGGTGTGACTGCAAAGTTTAGTCCTTTGGCTAAAACGGATTTCAAACCTTCAGAAATAGGACTGTTACTGCGATTAATTACGACTTTGTTAACATCTAGCTTTTCAATGTGTGGGTCCGGTTTCGTGTTTGAGAGGCGGTTGAATTTGGAAATCAAGTTGTCCTTACATTTAGTCGACATAGCGGCAGCTGAAGACGCAGTCATTTTTTCCACGTGTTCCCAATCCGATGTGGACATTGTTGCACTCAAAGATAAGTGTGATTTGTAGAGTGTCTTGTCTAACTGATCTAGTTCGGTGCGCGTAAGTCTGATTTTCTCTGAGATAAGAGCTAAGCTAGTTCTAGACAGAATTCGTTTCGCATTAGAAGAAGTTACAGCAGCAGATGTTAGTGTAAATGCGTTTGGTATTACCTTAGAGTCGCGGCATCTCTTCAGAAAGGTGAGAGACTCGATTAGCTGAGCCTTCTTATCCCGGAGCTTGTTGAAGGATCTCAAAGTTACGTGGAAACCCTCCCCGTAGAGGCGGTTAAATTTCGATTTAAAGCTTTCGTGACTGCAGGGATTCATCTTCTTGGTTCTTTCGGTAAAGTCACGTAGAAAGGAAGTAATAAAATAATAAAAATGAAACATAATAAAACAATTCTCACGACGTTTCGGCCACAACGCAAGCAGCCGTCCTCAGACGAAGAATGAGACATTATCAAGCTAGGAGCTTATATAGGTGTAGCGAGGAGGAGCGCCTTAACAAAAGAATGTGCATATGAAGAGGAATTTAGCATACCAATGGGCAACGTGTAGGAGGTGGGCGGAGGTGTTTCAAAGTCCCATTATGCCCATGCATTATGCAGGATCAACAGCACCACGGGGGGGCGCAAGGAACAGCGTTAATAAAGGAAAGGAATGTTAATGATATGTAGCTGCATTTACCAAACAACCACGTAGAAAACCAAAGTAAAAACTACATAAAAAACTAAAATATAAACTGATACTTACTATACTCTACAATAAGCTGAGTTACTAACAACAAATAATAAATTACAATTCTACGTCGTAAGAAGTATAAAATATACTTCCATCTAAACTTTATTCTCTTAGCATATACAGTACTATATACTGCCATAAATAAACCCAACGTTAAATTATATACTGTATTGCTGTAAACCACCTTATACTTTATACATTTTAATATAACACTATGTATTATTCAACTCACCCTAATGTGTATCGAAATGGTTTATTACGTCCTTCCAATGATTGCTAAGCCTGAATCCATCTTCTCGGTTAAAATTGTCTCTGTGTTTGTATATGTGGATCGCCTCATGAACGAATCTCTCATGATAGCCAGATGGCTTGCAGAGAACCTCCGTTTTGGAGAAGTCAATGTCATGTGAGCCCACTGAGTTGTAACAGTGGTCTGCCACGGCTGAGGTGTTTGTCCTACCGTGTTTTAGATCAGCTTTATGTTCACGAATGCGGTCTGAGACGTGTCGTTTGGTTTCCCCAATGTAACTGCTACCACAGAGGCAACCTAGTTTGTAGACGCCAGGGTACTGTATGTCTGGAATCACATCTTTTACAGACGTTACCAGATCACGGATTTTATGTACTGTGTTGAATCGGACCTGGATCTTGTGTTTAATCAGGATTTTGGAGATCTTTTTTGTGACCCCAGCAATGTAGGGTAAGGTGATGGTCTTGAAAGGCTCCTCAACAGGATCCTTCTTGATGGTTGGAGTGATGGCTTTGCGGATTGTGTAGTCGGAGTAACCATTAGCCTTAAGAGCTTGGCGTACGTGTTTGAGTTCACTGGAAATGTGTTCATGGTCGGAGATGCATTGGGCTCTATGATATAGAGTTTTGATGAGGGAATTCTTCTGGGATGGATGGTGGTGGGAATCCGGTTTTAGATAAGCATCCGTGTGGGTGGCTTTCCTGTAGACAGAGTGGCTCATTGAACCATCAGGTCTCCTTTTGATTAGGACATCCAAAAAGGGTAGCTTGCCATCATTTTCGACTTCCATGGTGAATCTGATGGCTGGGTGTATGGAATTGATGTGGTCGAGAAATTGGTCTAGAGCAGGCCGGCCATGTGGCCAGATGACAAAAGTGTCGTCTACGTACCTCTTCCATAAGGTCGGGCGTAGAGTGGCAGTCTGGATGGCGTCCGTCTCAAATTTCTCCATGAAGATGTTGGCTACAACCGGAGATAGGGGGGAGCCCATTGGGGTGCCCTCAATTTGCTTGTAGAAGGTTCCAATCCAGGTGAAGTATGTATTGGTTAAGCAGTGTCTCACCAGGGGGGGTACCCCAGCATTCAGTCCTTGATGAACCAAGTCTTCAATGATTGCGATGGTGTCAGGCAACGGCACCTTGGTGAACAAGGAAACCACATCAAAACTGACAAGCAGGTCGTCTGGGGACAGGGCAATCCCCTTGATTGTCGATACCAGGTCAGTAGAGTTTAGTACTGCAGAGGTGGTTTTTCCAGTGAAAGGCCGTAGGATTTCGGACAAAAAACGAGCCAGTTTGTAAGTGGGGGAGTTGATAGTAGAGACAATGGGACGAAGAGGTGTATCTTCTTTATGTATCTTTGGCAAGCCGTACAATCTTGGTGGCCTGGCTGCAGAAGGTTTCAACGAGAACTGTTTGGTCTGATCAATTAATGCGGTTGAAGCAGAAATGATGTTGTTGGTTTTGGAGACGAGGCTGTTGGTGGGGTCTCTTTTTATTTTTGTATAGCTGCCATCGTTGAGTAGTTCTTGAATTTTGTTGTTGTATTCTATTTTGTCCATGATGACAGTGGCATTGCCTTTGTCGGCTGAGAGGATGACAATGTCATCCCTCTTTTTTAATTGAGCTAATTCAAAACGCTCATCTTTGCTGATGTTGCTAGCTGGCATCTTAGCGTTTTTGAGGGTTACAGAGATTTCAGATCTTGCTACGTCTGCAGCGATGTGACTCAAGCCCTTGAGAGCTACATCTACTCGAGCAATTATATCATTAACTGGTATGTGTCTAGGTGTGACTGCAAAGTTTAGTCCTTTGGCTAAAACGGATTTCAAACCTTCAGAAATAGGACTGTTACTGCGATTAATTACGACTTTGTTAACATCTAGCTTTTCAATGTGTGGGTCCGGTTTCTTGTTTGAGAGGCGGTTGAATTTGGAAATCAAGTTGTCCTTACATTTAGTCGACATAGCGGCAGCTGAAGAGGCAGTCATTTTTTCCACGTGTTCCCAATCCGATGTGGACATTGTTGCACTCAAAGATAAGTGTGATTTGTAGAGTGTCTTGTCTAACTGATCTAGTTCGGTGCGCGTAAGTCTGATTTTCTCTGAGATAAGAGCTAAGCTAGTTCTAGACAGAATTCGTTTCGCATTAGAAGAAGTTACAGCAGCAGATGTTAGTGTAAATGCGTTTGGTATTACCTTAGAGTCGCGGCATCTCTTCAGAAAGGTGAGAGACTCGATTAGCTGAGCCTTCTTATCCCGGAGCTTGTTGAAGGATCTCAAAGTTATGTGGAAACCCTCCCCGTAGAGGCGGTTAAATTTCGATTTAAAGCTTTCGTGACTGCAGGGATTCATCTTCTTGGTTCTTTCGGTAAAGTCACGTAGAAGGGAAGTAATAAAATAATAAAAATAAAACATAATAAAACAATTCTCACGACGTTTCGGCCACAACGCAAGCAGCCGTCCTCAGGCGAAGAATGAGACATTATCAAGCTAGGAGCTTATATAGGTGTAGCGAGGAGGAGCGCCTTAACAAAATAATGTGCATATGAAGAGGAATTTAGCATACCAATGGGCAACGTGTAGGAGGTGGGCGGAGGTGTTTCAAAGTCCCATTATGCCCATGCATTATGCAGGATCAACAGCACCACGGGGGGGCGCAAGGAACAGCGTTAATAAACGAAAGGAATGTTAATGATATGTAGCTGCATTTACCAAACAACCACGTAGAAAACCAAAGTAAAAACTACATAAAAAACTAAAATATAAACTGATACTTACTATACTCTACAATAAGCTGAGTTACTAACAACAAATAATAAATTACAATTCTACGTCGTAAGAAGTATAAAATATACTTCCATCTAAACTTTATTCTCTTAGCATATACAGTACTATATACTGCCATAGATAAACCCAACGTTAAATTATATACTGTATTGCTGTAAACCACCTTATACTTTATACATTTTAATATAACACTATGTATTATTCAACTCACCCTAATATGTATCGAAATGGTTTATTACGTCCTTCCAATGATTGCTAAACCTGAATCCATCTTCTCGGTTAAAATTGTCTCTGTGTTTGTATATGTGGATCGCCTCATGAACGAATCTCTCATGATAGCCAGATGGCTTGCAGAGAACCTCCGTCTTGGAGAAGTCAATGTCATGTGAGCCCACTGAGTTGTAACAGTGGTCTGCCACGGCTGAGGTGTTTGTCTTACCGTGTTTTAGATCAGCTTTATGTTCACGAATGCGGTCTGAGACGTGTCGTTTGGTTTCCCCAATGTAACTGCTACCACAGAGGCAACTTAGTTTGTAGACGCCAGGGTACTGTATGTCTGGAATCACATCTTTTACAGACGGTACCAGATCACGGATTTTATGTACTGTGTTGAATCAGACCTGGATTTTGTGTTTAATCAGGATTTTGGAGATCTTTTTTGTGACCCCAGCAATGTAGGGTAAGGTGATGGTCTTGAAAGGCTCCTCAACAGGATCCTTCTTGATGGTTGGAGTGATGGCTTTGCGGATTGTGTAGTCGGAGTAACCATTAGCCTTAAGAGCTTGGCGTACGTGTTTGAGTTCTCTGGAAATGTGTTCATGGTCGGAGATGCATTGGGCTCTATGATATAGAGTTTTGATGAGGGAATTCTTCTGGGATGGATGGTGGTGGGAATCCGGTTTTAGATAAGCATCCGTGTGGGTGGCTTTCCTGTAGACAGAGTGGCTCATTGAACCATCAGGTCTCCTTTTGATTAGGACATCCAAAAAGGGTAGCTTGCCATCATTTTCGACTTCCATGGTGAATCTGATGGCTGGGTGTATGGAATTGATGTGGTCGAGAAATTGGTCTAGAGCAGGCCGGCCATGTGGCCAGATGACAAAAGTGTCGTCTACGTACCTCTTCCATAAGGTCGGGCGTAGAGTGGCAGTCTGGATGGCTAGCTGGTATCTTAGCGTTTTTGAGGGTTAAAGAGATTTCAGATCTTGCTACGTCTGCAGCGATGTGACTCAAGCCCTTGAGAGCTACATCTACTCGAGCAATTATATCATTAACTGGTATGTGTCTAGGTGTGACTGCAAAGTTTAGTCCTTTGGCTAAAACGGATTTCAAACCTTCAGAAAAGGGACTGTTAATGCGATTAATTACGACTTTGTTAACATCTAGCTTTTCAATGTGTGGGTCCGGTTTCTTGTTTGAGAGGCGGTTGAATTTGGAAATCAAGTTGTCCTTACATTTAGTCGACATAGCGGCAGCTGAAGAGGCAGTCATTTTTTTCCACGTGTTCCCAATCCGATGTAGACATTGTTGCACTCAAAGATAAGTGTGATTTGTAGAGTGTCTTGTCTAACTGATCTAGTTCGGTGCGCGTAAGTCTGATTTTCTCTGAGATAAGAGCTAAGCTAGTTCTAGACAGAATTCGTTTCGCATTAGAAGAAGTTACAGCAGCAGATGTTAGTGTAAATGCGTTTGTGTACATTGGGGAAACCAAACGACACGTCTCAGACCGCATTCGTGAACATAAAGCTGATCTAAAACACGGTAGGACAAACACCTCAGCCGTGGCAGACCACTGTTACAACTCAGTGGGCTCACATGACATTGACTTCTCCAAGACGGAGGTTCTCTGCAAGCCATCTGGCTATCATGAGAGATTCGTTCATGAGGCGATCCACATATACAAACACAGAGACAATTTTAACCGAGAAGATGGATTCAGGCTTAGCAATCATTGGAAGGACGTAATAAACAATTTCGATACACATTAGGGTGAGTTGAATAATACATAGTGTTATATTAAAATGTATAAAGTATAAGGTGGTTTACAGCAATACAGTATATAATTTAACGTTGGGTTTATCTATGGCAGTATATAGTACTGTATATGCTAAGAGAATAAAGTTTAGATGGAAGTATATTTTATACTTCTTACGACGTAGAATTGTAATTTATTATTTGTTGTTAGTAACTCAGCTTATTGTAGAGTATAGTAAGTATCAGTTTATATTTTAGTTTTTTATGTAGTTTTTACTTTGGTTTTCTACGTGGTTGTTTGGTAAATGCCGCTACATATCATTAACATTCCTTTCCTTTATTAACGCTGTTCCTTGCGCCCCCCCCCCCCCCCCCGTGGTGCTGTTGATCCTGCATAATGCATGGGCATAATGGGACTTTGAAACACCTCCGCCCACCTCCTACACGTTGCCCATTGGTATGCTAAATTCCTCTTCATATGCACATTCTTTTGTTAAGGCGCTCCTCCTCGCTACACCTATATAAGCTCCTAGCTTGATAATGTCTCATTCTTCGCCTGAGGACGGCTGCTTGCGTTGTGGCCGAAACGTCGTGAGAATTGTTTTATTATGTTTTATTTTTATTATTTTATTACTTCCCTTCTACGTGACTTTACCGAAAGAACCAAGAAGATGAATCCCTGCAGTCACGAAAGCTTTAAATCGAAATTTAACCGCCTCTACGGGGAGGGTTTTCACATAACTTTGAGATCCTTCAACAAGCTCCGGGATAAGAAGGCTCAGCTAATCGAGTCTCTCACCTTTCTGAAGAGATGCCGCGACTCTAAGGTAATACCAAACGCATTTACACTAACATCTGCTGCTGTAACTTCTTCTAATGCGAAACGAATTCTGTCTAGAACTAGCTTAGCTCTTATCTCAGAGAAAATCAGACTTACGCGCACCAAACTAGATCAGTTAGACAAGACACTCTACAAATCACACTTATCTTTGAGTGCAACAATGTCCACATCGGATTGGGAACACGTGGAAAAAATGACTGCCTCTTCAGCTGCCGCTATGTCGACTAAATGTAAGGACAACTTGATTTCCAAATTCAACCGCCTCTCAAACAAGAAACCGGACCCACACATTGAAAAGCTAGATGTTAACAAAGTCGTAATTAATCGCAGTAACAGTCCTATTTCTGAAGGTTTGAAATCCGTTTTAGCCAAAGGACTAAACTTTGCAGTCACACCTAGACACATACCAGTTAATGATATAATTGCTCGAGTAGATGTAGCTCTCAAGGGCTTGAGTCACATCGCTGCAGACGTAGCAAGATCTGAAATCTCTGTAACCCTCAAAAACGCTAAGATGCCAGCTAGCAACATCAGCAAAGATGAGCGTTTTGAATTAGCTCAATTAAAAAAGAGGGATGACATTGTCATCCTCTCAGCCGACAAAGGCAATGCCACTGTCATCATGGACAAAATAGAATACAACAACAAAATTCAAGAACTACTCAACGATGGCAGCTATACAAAAATAAAAAGAGACCCCACCAACAGCCTCGTCTCCAAAACCAACAACATCATTTCTGCTTCAACCGCATTAATTGATCAGACCAAACAGTTCTCGTTGAAACCTTCTGCAGCCAGGCCACCAAGATTGTACGGCTTGCCAAAGATACATAAAGAAGATACACCTCTTCGTCCCATTGTCTCTACTATCAACTCCCCCACTTACAAACTGGCTCGTTTTTTGTCCGAAATCCTACGGCCTTTCACTGGAAAAACCACCTCTGCAGTACTAAACTCTACTGACCTGGTATCGACAATCAAGGGGATTGCCCTGTCCCCAGACGACCTGCGTGTCAGTTTTGATGTGGTTTCCTTGTTCACCAAGGTGCCGTTGCCTGACACCATCGCAATCATTGAAGACTTGGTTCATCAAGGACTGAATGCTGGGGTACCCCCCCTGGTGAGACACTGCTTAACCAATACATACTTCACCTGGAATGGAACCTTCTACAAGCAAATTGAGGGCACCCCAATGGGCTCCCCCCTATCTCCGGTTGTAGCCAACATCTTCATGGAGAAATTTGAGACGGACGCCATCCAGACTGCCACTCTACGCCCGACCTTATGGAAGAGGTACGTAGACGACACTTTTGTCATCTGGCCACATGGCCGGCCTGCTCTAGACCAATTTCTCGACCACATCAATTCCATACACCCAGCCATCAGATTCACCATGGAAGTCGAAAATGATGGCAAGCTACCCTTTTTGGATGTCCTAATCAAAAGGAGACCTGATGGTTCAATGAACCACTCTGTCTACAGGAAAGCCACCCACACGGATGCTTATCTAAAACCGGATTCCCACCACCATCCATCCCAGAAGAATTCCCTCATCAAAACTCTATATCATAGAGCCCAATGCATCTCCGACCATGAACACATTTCCAGTGAACTCAAACACGTACGCCAAGCTCTTAAGGCTAATGGTTACTCCGACTACACAATCCGCAAAGCCATCACTCCAACCATCAAGAAGGATCCTGTTGAGGAGCCTTTCAAGACCATCACCTTACCCTACATTGCTGGGGTCACAAAAAAGATCTCCAAAATCCTGATTAAACACAAGATCCAGGTCCGATTCAACACAGTACATAAAATCCGTGATCTGGTACCGTCTGTAAAAGATGTGATTCCAGACATACAGTACCCTGGCGTCTACAAACTAAGTTGCCTCTGTGGTAGCAGTTACATTGGGGAAACCAAACGACACGTCTCAGACCGCATTCGTGAACATAAAGCTGATCTAAAACACGGTAGGACAAACACCTCAGCCGTGGCAGACCACTGTTACAACTCAGTGGGCTCACATGACATTGACTTCTCCAAGACGGAGGTTCTCTGCAAGCCATCTGGCTATCATGAGAGATTCGTTCATGAGGCGATCCACATATACAAACACAGAGACAATTTTAACCGAGAAGATGGATTCAGGCTTAGCAATCATTGGAAGGACGTAATAAACAATTTCGATACACATTAGGGTGAGTTGAATAATACATAGTGTTATATTAAAATGTATAAAGTATAAGGTGGTTTACAGCAATACAGTATATAATTTAACGTTGGGTTTATCTATGGCAGTATATAGTACTGTATATGCTAAGAGAATAAAGTTTAGATGGAAGTATATTTTATACTTCTTACGACGTAGAATTGTAATTTATTATTTGTTGTTAGTAACTCAGCTTATTGTAGAGTATAGTAAGTATCAGTTTATATTTTAGTTTTTTATGTTGTTTTTACTTTGGTTTTCTACGTGGTTGTTTGGTAAATTCAGCTAGATATCATTAACATTCCTTTCCTTTATTAACGCTGTTCCTTGCGCCCCCCCCCCGTGGTGCTGTTGATCCTGCATAATGCATGGGCATAATGGGACTTTGAAACACCTCCGCCCACCTCCTACACGTTGCCCATTGGTATGCTAAATTCCTCTTCATATGCACATTCTTTTGTTAAGGCGCTCCTCCTCGCTACACCTATATAAGCTCCTAGCTTGATAATGTCTCATTCTTCGCCTGAGGACGGCTGCTTGCGTTGTGGCCGAAACGTCGTGAGAATTGTTTTATTATGTTTTATTTTTATTATTTTATTACTTCCCTTCTACGTGACTTTACCGAAAGAACCAAGAAGATGAATCCCTGCAGTCACGAAAGCTTTAAATCGAAATTTAAGTTCACTTGCTTGCTTGCTTGCGCGCTTACGACCGTGCAAATCTTTCGGTCGTTTTTTAACCCACTTCCCGTGATCCAATCGAGCTGACATTTTGCACACAGACTCGTTGTGCGTGACAATTTATTTTCGTGAAAAATTTTTTCCAAAATTTTCCACTTTTTAGGACATTTTTTTTTTCATATTTAATTTAAAATACCAATGTGATAAAAATGAAACTCTTACTCAAGAAAAACAGAAATGAATAATAAAATAAAACCGATGCCACGCATATAAAGGATTTATAGTGAAAAACTTTGTTTTTACGGGTTAATTTTTAATTATGAGTTTAACAACGCTTCCCGTTTGTTATTGAACCGTAACCCATTTAATAACACTGACACGTATGGGCATTTAAATACAGTGCATTATTGTGATCCGAATACGCCATCTACCTCGCGAAATCACAAGAGCTGAGCAGGAGAAAGCCTGGATGGTGGTGCAGTTTGGATGCCTACCGGGCGTAGCGGGGTGCTCTCGGCTGCCCATGCTGCCGTGAGCATGAGTCGCAGGCAGCAGAGGGCAGTGCAGCAGTACGCGTTTCTGTTGCCGCTGCACTTCTATGCACCTCAGTCGATGCTCTCCGCCAGGATAGGGTTTGGTGACATCCCCGCCCTTTCGCTAACCCGCATTGACCAGCACGGCGAGGTATGGTAAAAAAAATCCCCATGACCCACACGGGGCGAGGAGAGACGAACAATTGAGCATGTTCACAATGGAGCACGCTCATTCCATTTGTTTTTACTCGAAAAAAAGAAGAAAAAACCTTTAGCCTTCAACTCTTTAACAAGAATGCCCGGCGGATGACCGTGGAGAAAAACACAAAGTTTCAGCAGCTAACTGATCCCAACTTTGCAGACGCATTCTTGCAAAAAAAACATTCAAGTGATCTTGGCAAGTAGCACAGAAAATTTACGTTAACACGCCCAGGTTAGCTAATCACGTATATAAGTGAAGTGATATATTTAAATGTAGGATTGTGACAGGTGTATGTAGGTCTGTTGTTGAACTTCTTTTGCACCGTACGTTGCCAAACATGCTATTCGGAAGTGCGGTGAGGACAACAAACTAAAGGTATCTGCTGTGTGAATCTATGGGTGTCTGTGTGCGTCTATATGTCTCTGTGTGAGTATGTATTAATGGATGCTGAACTTCTTTTTAGACCATACGTTGCCACACGTGCTAATCCGAGGTGCGGGGGAACCTCGGAGAAAAGTCAGCACGGATAGCCCCTGATATGCTTGGTGGGTACATAACAAATACAAAGATCCCCCATATGGACTTAACAGACTGGTGGGGAAAGTGCTGTTTGCGAGCACCTATGAAGGTCGGTACGGCACACGAGGGGGTGGGTGGCCAGCACCACGCCCGATCGCCTTTGTCTCCCCAGTGGTGTTTTTTTTATACACTACACCAAGTACTCATTTGAGGCTGAGCCGACCTAGGGGATGCCCATGACCGCTTCAGATAATCGTCACTGGTGAGGGCCGTGAGCTGTAATCAAACTCGGGTCGCCGAGCTCATGGTGCAGCGCGCTAACTGTTACACTACCGCCACCCCCTCCTCACACCCACATTCATACAATTTCCCACCCCGGTGTAGACGGAAGGAAGTCATTTTGGCCATTGTCTCTCAATCACTGCACACAAGACGCACGGTGAAGGTCGAGTTTATTTTGATTTGTTACCCGGTTGATGATGATGATGGTTACGTTTAGCCAAGTCGCCCGGCTATTTTACACGGGCGATACATGGTGCTGTGTTAGCACAGCAACAACAAAGACACAAGCGTCGATATTGTAGAGAGCGAGTCCTTGATAATCTTTCAACCCACTGACCCATTACCACCGACACTTTGCGATTGCGATCGCAACGTCGTGATATATTATTTTTTATTTTGTTTTATCTTTCTACCTATGTGACTTTACCGAAATAACCAAAGAGTATGGATTCCTGCAATCACGAAAGCTTCAAATCAATGTTGTACATGCTGCAGATTGGTAACGTTTATGGCAAATATCCCATAGAGTAGTGAGTTGCAAATTCCAAGCCTTGTCGATACTAATCTACATGCCACCGTGTTGGCTATGTCACGATCTATGCCTTTGATGAAGACCTTTGAACACATATATGGAAGATACTGTACACAGCGTATTGTACGTGATGTGATATACACAATGCTAGACTTATCGAAGTATTCTTCGTGTCTGACACTGTCTTTCCGACAGACCTGTTCTTCACCTGAGGACGGCTGCTTGCATTGTGGCCGAAACGTCGTGAGAATTATTTTATTATGTTGATTTTTTTATTATTTTATTATTTCCCTTCTACGTGACTTTACCGAAAGAACCAAGAAGATGAATCCCTGTAGTCACGAAAGCTTTAAATCGAAAAGATAGTGTCATACACTGTCTTTCCGACAGACCTGTTCTTCACCTGAGGACGGCTGCTTACGTTGTGGCCGAAACGTCGTGAGAATTATTTAATTATGTTTTATTTTTATTATTTTATTATTTCCCTTCTACGTGACTTTACCGAAAGAACCAAGAAGATGAATCCCTGCAGTCACGAAAGCTTTAAATCGAAAAATATTCTTCTTTCGTATGGATTAATAACAGCAGATTAGAAGATGTCCTTTTAGATTTGTTATCCTATCAATTATTTGTTTAGAAGCAGAGCGGATCTCGTCCATTCCTTTTAAAGGAGTAAAGACAGCAGCATCAGCAGCGGAGAGTTTACGATGCGGTCGATAGGGTTGGGATTCGTGGCCGCACTCACAAGCTACCAACTATTTTACGTGCCATTTTTGCATCACGTGGCCGCATCGGCCATGTCTCCGGATTCGGTTGATGGTCCGCCATTGGCGGCATGGAAGTGTAATAAAGGTCGTTGAGGCGACTTCTGGAATCCGTCTTTTATTCAACTTGTATTACAGCTTTCCTTCACACTGCTGGCAGGCAGCGTGAGAGGATAGATAGAGAGAGACGCACCGCCACGTGGCAACCCGGAGCCCCGCTCCCACATGGCCCCCTTCCTCTGTTCGTTCCCATTCCGACCACGTGTCGTTCGTCTCCACTCCTATTTAATACCCGGGTCACGTGGTACGTTTCCACCAATCCTGGTTAGCCTCCATGGAATATTCCAGGCCCCCTCGTAAGCTGCCGGGACCACGCCCCTGACTCATCTCCCCATTGGCTGTGGCCAAAGCCAGCAGAACCAATCCCCTACTTACAGCTGTCACCTTTCCATTACGTCAGGGCCACGCCCCTAGGCTTCCCCCCATTGGCTATAACCCAGGACCGGCAGAGCCAATCATCATGACGAGTTGTGATATGTCATTGAGCCGGATATATCCTAACATTACATCACCCACCTCCCCCCCCGGTGTAAAAAGTCAGCCGTCTCGGCTGGGAAAAGGGTGACAAGCCGAATCCCATTAGGAAAATTATTAGGGCGTCTAAGACGCATTAACAAGGTAAGGGGGGAGTAGGCGTCTACGTGCCGGGAAATTCAAAACATTTAACAACAGACATACATTAGGGCGCCCCTGTAGCACAGTAACAACAGGGTGACAGAGCGCAAGGCAATCAATATTAGCGAAACGGGAGAGATTTCGACCGCGTGCGCGACGCCGGACCCTCTCCGTTGTTCACGCGTGGTTGCCTTGCCGACTGATCAGCAGGAGGTGGTCGCCGTGGAGAAGAAGAATAATGTTCGGTTTCCGTTGTATCTGGGACAGGTCCCGTTGGAGGAGGGACGTCCGGGGTCGCATCGTCCCTCAAAATCTGTTAATCTGCGGGGGGTATAACACAGCCCCGCTGGGGATCAACGGGCAAGGCAAGTGGCACATTCGGCACGCCAGACCCCGGCAGGTCAACAAGTGGAGATGAAGGGCCAGCACGCGGGTCAACGTAGGGTTTGAGTCGCGACGAATGGACATACCAACGACATTGGCCGTACTGGATGCGAATACTCTGGGGATTCCAAATGTCCACCAGCCTCACAGGCCCCCACCAAGGCTTGTGCAGTTTAGGGGACATACCCACCGGCACCTGAGGGCAATGGAGCCATTCCATATCGCCCACCGACCAGGGCATGTCAGTACGCGATCGACGCGCATACCTCTCATTCCTTGCCTGCGTACGGGCCGTCGCACATCTGGTCTCCGAATGGAGGTGTGGGTTCGAACCCCACTTCTGACACCAATGTAATAAAGATCGTTGAGGCGACTTCTGGAATCCGTCTTTTATTCAACTTGTATTACAGCTTTCCTTCACACTGCTGGCAGGCAGCGTGAGAGGACCACGTGGCAACCCAGAGCCCCGCTCCCGTGTGGCCCCCTTGCTCTGTTCATTCTCGTTCCGACCACGTGTCGTTCGTCTCCACCCCTATTTAATACCCGGGTCATGTGGTACGTTTCCACCAATCCTGGTTAGCCTCCATGGAATATTCCAGGCCCCCTCGTAAGCTGCCGGGACCACGCCCCTGACTCATCTCCCCATTGGCTGTGGCCAAAGCCAGCAGAACCAATCCCTTACTTACAGCTGTCACCTTTCCATTACGTCAGGGCCATGCCCCTAGGCTTCCCCCCATTGGCTATAACCCGGGACCGGCAGAGCCAATCATCATGACGAGTTGTGATACTTCATTGAGCCGGATATATCCTCACATTACAGAAGGTTGAAACCGGGAGGTTCGATGGTCGGGGTCATGTATGAGATTTTTTTTTTTTTACGTCAGCCACAGGCCAGTCTCGCTTACATAACTCGCATTCATTTGTATTTGTGGTTTGGAGTGAGGCTTCTACTGTGATCCAGAAGGAGTGGCGTTATTTTAGGTGAACAAGCGGTGCTGGGTTTATGTCCCGATGTATTGCAATGTGTGGGTTGATAATTTTTTGGCACCCCCGGACGGCTCCTATTTCATGACAGATTTGAGGGTAAGCGATGTCGGTGAGCACTGGGAGCAACTGCGTAGGATTCGACTTCAGCGTACCAAGTAGGTCCGCGGGGCTGTGATGCAAATGCAAGTTCAGAATAAGAATATGTATCTATACTGGAGGAATTCGATGACCTATTAAACTTTTTTTCACAGATGTCCAGTCGGTCACATGTCCAGTTGCTTCATTCGGAAATAATGACAACGTTTATACCTTTTATTTCGGACGTTGAAACTAATTTACTCGTGATATTACATTTAAAAAAATGAAGTTACGTAGGCTACCCTGGAGCATAAACAATCTCGCGAATTCCAATTCTCACAGCAGCTTTTGGCTGACCATCGAACAAAGACGGCTACTGCAACACGTGCTTTCAGAAGCGCTTTTGCGGCCGTCTATCTTCTGATATTAGGAAGCCACTACTTACGTGACTTTACCGAAAAAAACCTAAGAATATGAATCCTTGCAGTCACGAAAGCTTCAAATCTAGAATTAAGCCACTAGAGCTATGCACTTTTTAATCTAGACTGAAAACTAATTTCCATAGAACTGCTTTTTGTGCTTCGTTTGTTGTCCTTTCCCCGCACCTCCGATTATCGTGGTTGGCTGCATATGGTGCCAAAGAACTTCAGCATAAATGGATACAGGAGCACAATAACATATGACCAGCTGAGGAGATCAATAACTATGCGTGCTTTAAAGGGAAATGTATGTAGGAGGGGGTATTTTGGCCAATGACCCTCCTTCATGGTACATGTATTAGAAACTTCACCTCATACCACGCTTTCTGTGCGTCATTGCATTATTTATGCCAAGTTATGAATCACAGGTAAGTTTCACCACTCCCGGCGTTATGCTATAATAATAATACTGACATTTTCTATCAATAGAAGCTTTTCATCTAATTTAAATAATAGTGAGGCTTCTGGGAACTGTGAATTTTACAAATACAATAATTCATCGTTTAGAGTAGTTGATGCGTTCGTGAAAAGTGCTAAGCAAAATTGTGTTAAGCGAGTAATTACTATACAAGTACTTACATTATAATCTACATATATAAAAGAGACATTTGTGATTATGTGTGTCTGTTCAAAATGTTTAGCGTACTTCCCGATATGCAACAAACTTGAAATTTGGCATGTGGGTATTTTTCAGACTGTACACATTAAAAAATTATAAAAATAGACTTTTGTATTTGGGGGGGGGGGGGGGGGCGCAATCCTATATATAAAAGTCTCCGCGTGCTTGCTCTTGCGGGGGATTTGGCTCTCGGACGGTGGGCTATATGTAGAAAAATTATTGCCAGGCGGCACGCCCTAAGCCCCGCGGTGGGAATAGGCTATTTCGTTTTCCCATCCCTAAACTTTAAAGTAGTTTAATTAACACATTTGTGCCGTTTCTATTATTAATTATTTACTTATTGCGCGACATCGACCGTACCAACTGACGCGAATTGCGTGGGAGGGGGGGGGCGGACCCTGCCAAGTCATGAGCCTTCGCTCCAGCTCACGGGGACATTTCCTTTTACGCGTTTAACAGCCAACACATACACACATAACGCCTCGGACATTTCTTCACAGTGTCATGTCCTCTTCGCCCCCCCCCCCCCCCCAACACGATGCGTCTAGTTTATACTACAGAGTCCGTAGATAATAATATTTTACTGCTTACATAGCATTATTATTGCACGGGCAGGGGATGCTGGGGAGGGGGGGGGTATCGGCCCAGCCCCTAGCCTGCCAACGTGCCAACTCCGCTGCCTCACCAATGTAGGCCAGGACGGGGGGCTACGCGTGGCACAAGGCCTCAACACGCCTATGGTAAGTGAAAATTTCCTTGCTTCTTACGCTAACAACTCAAGCCCATTGTTTACTATTGTTAAACATATTAGTTGACAAACATTACAATCATAATGTTTGTGTGCTGATCAAAAATATGCTTCATTGTTTACCATTATGAAACAAGTTGACATGTTACAATAATTATGTTTGTGTACACAAAACTCTTTTTGGATTTTTGGGTTGCTCAATTTCCCCATTTTTTGCTGAGCTTTTATAACGCTGCCACGGTCTACTGCCAGTCTGTGATTTCTGATTATTTTTTCAATGCATTTCTATTGTTTCCATCGCTCGCGTTACGCTATTTACTCATACGTAGTACTGCGATACTGATAGCTGTGCCATCATCGGGGATTGCTGTGCCCCTCGATGTGTGTGTGTGAGTCCATGTGTGTGTCTTTGAGTCCATGTGTGTGTAATGCGGGCGTAAATGGGTGGGTCGGATGTGACGATCCGAGAGGGAGGAGTCAGGGTCACGTGGGGGGAGATGTTATAGCGGGGAGACAGGAAGACATCTGGGTCAGTCGGGGGAGTGAAGAGTGGAGAACACGTTGGGTGGTCGCCGTGCCTCAGCCTGGTGGCTGAGGGGCTCATGACGGCGCCAGCCAGCGGGGTGGAAGAGAGAGTTGGGGATAGAGACAGAGAGAGTGGCGAGATCGCCACAGAGGCCACGCAGGGCTGAGGTTGGAGATGGCGAGATCGCCACAGAGGCCACGCAGGGCTGAGGTTGAGGAGTGGCTAGATCGCCACACACGGTAAGACTCGGCACCGCCAGCCAGCGGTGACCGAGCACGGAGGAACGGGGAGCAGCGGTGGAGCTGTTGTGAGAGCAGCCGGAGGCTGCACCAAGGACCTGCAGCGGAGCTGCAGGAGCGCGGAAGGCTACGGGAGCGAAGGCAGAGGTCGAGCTGCCAAGCGGGGGAGACTCTGAGCGAGGGCTGTGTGGGAAAAGTATACGAACCCAAATAAAGGACACGGAGACAGATACAAGCGGTCGAGTCCTTTATTACACTGGTGTCAGAAGTGAAACGGCATGTCAAACAAGCTCAGAAGAAAGAATATTCCTGCGCCATCATCTGCTACATCATCCGACGACGACGACCTTCCTCAGACGGTGGACCTGCCTGCGATGGAAGAGGAGATCCGTGCTGGAACGAGTACGGGTCCGGGTGAGCAAGATGTCGCCGCGTCGGTGGACCTGTCTGCGCCGGAGGACGCCAACTTACGATGGAGACAGATGGCGGCGCAGATGGAGACCTTGAAAATCGTGCTGGCGCAACTGTGTGAGCTCACCACGCCGAGGACGGCGTCGGGGAGGCCCGGTGGTGATCCGCAGGCGTCCGCCTTTCCTGCGCTGCCAGCGCCATCTGCCACGCGGCACGAAGACGCCATCTTGGGCGTGGCAGGGGAGAAACGGCGGGAAGCCGCCATCTTGTCTTCACCGCGGCGGGAAAACGCCGCCATCTTCAACATCGCGGTGGAGAGGCAGCCTTGCACTGCAATCTGGAGGTGCCGCGGGGTGAGCAGCCTGCTGTGAGCTGCTGTTTTGCGAGGAGGAGCTGCGAGGAGAGGACGCCGACGCTGCAGCTGCTGGGGCGGGAGCTCTCCCGTCCTGGCTCGGGTGCGAGACAACGGAGCAGTCAAGTCGCTGAACGAGTTCTGTGAGGCGTCTCAAGTTACCACCCTGCCGTCCTCTGCTTGCTGCAGCCCCGGGCGAGTCGTAACGATACGCACCCGGCCTTAACACACACCTCACCCATCTTTCGTGTGCCGGGGGGCGATTTTTGTCATGTCTCGAGCGTGCGGAGCGCGGTTCGGGCTGTGTGTGTGTGTGTTCTGGATGAACGCGCTATTTGCTTGTTGCTCGGTGTCAATTAGTATGTATGTGTGTGTGTTGAGGATGGAAGGAGAGTCTGCTGTGCTTGCTGAGTGTCAAATAGTGTGTGTGCGCTGCGGCGTGGAGTTGTTATCTTGATGGCGTCGGGTATCCTGCGCTGTACCATCTCGTGGGTTACCGTGTGCGACGGGCTTAATTGAAAAATATTTTTTTTTTGGTGTATTGTGCTGCGAGGTGCTGTGTGCGATGTGTTTGTTTGCAAGAGAGAGAATATTTGTGTTGTTGCTGCAAAGTTACGACAAGATTAATGGTGTGTTGGTTGCCTGCAGATCTGCTTGCTATTGTGCTTAAATGTACGCGTGTGATCGCGATATGCTGACTGCATGTGCTGTTACACCGTTCTGTACGGTTATGGGGTGCGATGCAGTGGTTGACTATTGGGGTTGGGATTGTTATTATTTGTGTGTACCTGTTTGGAAATTGGTAACAAATTCGAGGGGGACCCAAAAATTTGGTTGTATCGGTGTTGTGCACACGAAATTGCGTGTATATTATAGGTAATTGAGTTTTTTTTTAAATGAGGGTGCGCGATGACGCCGTTGTGGGTGGCTCAGATGTTAAGGGTGATGGGACCGTAAATTGGCGCCAAGTGGCGTCGCTCATTCGGTTGATTGCAGGCAGCCAGGAGTTGCTTTGCGGGTTGGTGTGTGTAACCAATGTGTTTTGGTAAAATATTGGTTAAAATTTCCCCGATATGACTGCTGTGCGCAGCAAGCTGGGGCTGTGCGTCTATCATTGGTGGGGTTGTTACAACGTGACGGGGGATGCGTCTTGTGACCCCCAGCAAAGGGCAGCTGGGGTGCACGCACGGAGAAAACTGGCCACGTGTTCGCACGTTGGGCCGCCATTTTGCACACACGCGGGGTATGGCGACGATGCGCTTTGCGCAAAGGGCCGCCATTTTGAGTGCGCGCGAGATATTGCGAGAACGCGCTTGGCGAAGGGGGCCACCATTTTGAGCGCGCGGGAAAAACCTCGGTGGGGCAAATATTCCATCTGTTATGCCTGCCATTGTTGATTGGGTGATGCACGAGTTGTGGTCACATCGGCCTATGGCCGATGGCTGACCTGACAGCCCGGAGGCGAAACCTCTGTGGTATGTCTCAAACTAATGGGCCGTGTGCTCATATGGCTCGGGGAGTCATGGTTAAGTTGTGCGGTGGCAGACTGAACCTGGTGTGCCGGGGGCTCACGGGATCTGGGTTAGGCTGTTATTGTCTCTATAAGAGAACATTACCCCGTGGGGGGGGGTCGTTGGTGTCTGGCCTTGCCGAGGGATTGATCTTCCCTTGGCTATAAAGCGTCAGACTATAAGATGCTGCTGTGTGTCCATCGCTGATGGGATAGTAAGGGAATAGCACTAGCCGAGAGTATGATCAGTGGATGTTGCTGTGGTTTGACGACCACGGTGAGGGTTAGGGCGAGTTAAACGTTACCGCTGGGGAGCGTGGCTCTCTCCACGCGAGGGTGTGCGACTGGGGGTTTTGTTGAGAGTGACCATGGGTACATGCTGTGTACGTGTGATGTCTGTGCTGGTCCTCAAGGGAGGACTGCTGGTGGGCAAGAGCAGGAATTTTTTGTTGTTGTTGTCACGTGTAAATAATATTGTTGTTAAAATGTAAATACTGGGGCATCCATCGCGATTATTTTGGGTAATTATTGGGGTTTTCTTAAGCGGGCGGGATTTACATCATCTCCACTACCCTGGGGCCGGGTGGCTGTCGTGTACGACATGCGGATGTGCGTTGTTGTGCTGTGCCTCAGGGGATTGGATTCTCCTTCTCGTCACAGATTTTCGGCGCCTGCCACACTGGGTGTTACCTGGTGTGCTAACTGGATGAGGACTTAAAGGAGCAATTGAGCGCCCGTTCGTCATTCTACTCTACCACTTGCTCTTTGATGTTGGATTTGAGCCGAGCGGATGGAACAACAACATGGACACGCTCTAAGACACCACATTTCTGGGTTGTGCGCGTGTGCCATTCTTGCGTGTCGGTTGCCGTTGTTGTGCTTTGTGCTATTATTATTCTTGTTGTTCTGTTCCGGTTCCTGATCCCTCCCCTTTCGTTACTTGTGTTGTTATAATCTCCGTTGTGTCTGGGGGACTCCTGCTTGTGATGCCTTCGCCCGCATTATTTTGTTCTGTTTCAGCCGAGGACGGCTGGAATTTTCTCTACGGGGGAGGTTGGTGTAATGCGGGCGTAAATGGGCGGGTCGGATGTGACGATCCGAGAGGGAGGAGTCAGGGTCACGTGGGGGGAGATGTTATAGCGGGGAGACAGGAAGACATCTGGGTCAGTCGGGGGAGTGAA
The DNA here is from genome assembly GCF_964198595.1 of Lampetra fluviatilis. NCBI lineage: Eukaryota > Metazoa > Chordata > Hyperoartia > Petromyzontiformes > Petromyzontidae > Lampetra > Lampetra fluviatilis. Next base: position 18,147,684 of record NC_136280.1, read on the forward strand.
GAGTGGAGAACACGTTGGGTGGTCGCCGTGCCTCAGCCTGGTGGCTGAGGGGCTCATGACGGCGCCAGCCAGCGGGGTGGAAGAGAGAGTTGGGGATAGAGACAGAGAGAGTGGCGAGATCGCCACAGAGGCCACGCAGGGCTGAGGTTGGAGATGGCGAGATCGCCACAGAGGCCACGCAGGGCTGAGGTTGAGGAGTGGCGAGATCGCCACACACGGTAAGACTCGGCACCGCCAGCCAGCGGTGACCGAGCACGGAGGAACGGGGAGCAGCGGTGGAGCTGTTGTGAGAGCAGCCGGAGGCTGCACCAAGGACCTGCAGCGGAGCTGCAGGAGCGCGGAAGGCTACGGGAGCGAAGGCAGAGGTCGAGCTGCCAAGCGGGGGAGACTCTGAGCGAGGGCTGTGTGGGAAAAGTATACGAACCCAAATAAAGGACACGGAGACAGATACAAGCGGTCGAGTCCTTTATTACACTGGTGTCAGAAGTGAAACGGCATGTCAAACAAGCTCAGAAGAAAGAATATTCCTGCGCCATCATCTGCTACATCATCCGACGACGACGACCTTCCTCAGACGGTGGACCTGCCTGCGATGGAAGAGGAGATCCGTGCTGGAATGAGTACGGGTCCGGGTGAGCAAGATGTCGCCGCGTCGGTGGACCTGTCTGCGCCGGAGGACGCCAACTTACGATGGAGACAGATGGCGGCGCAGATGGAGACCTTGAAAATCGTGCTGGCGCAACTGTGTGAGCTCACCACGCCGAGGACGGCGTCGGGGAGGCCCGGTGGTGATCCGCAGGCGTCCGCCTTTCCTGCGCTGCCAGCGCCATCTGCCACGCGGCACGAAGACGCCATCTTGGGCGTGGCAGGGGAGAAACGGCGGGAAGCCGCCATCTTGTCTTCACCGCGGCGGGAAAACGCCGCCATCTTCAACATCGCGGTGGAGAGGCAGCCTTGCACTGCAATCTGGAGGTGCCGCGGGGTGAGCAGCCTGCTGTGAGCTGCTGTTTTGCGAGGAGGAGCTGCGAGGAGAGGACGCCGACGCTGCAGCTGCTGGGGCGGGAGCTCTCCCGTCCTGGCTCGGGTGCGAGACAACGGAGCAGTCAAGTCGCTGAACGAGTTCTGTGAGGCGTCTCAAGTTACCACCCTGCCGTCCTCTGCTTGCTGCAGCCCCGGGCGAGTCGTAACGATACGCACCCGGCCTTAACACACACCTCACCCATCTTTCGTGTGCCGGGGGGCGATTTTTGTCATGTCTCGAGCGTGCGGAGCGCGGTTCGGGCTGTGTGTGTGTGTGTTCTGGATGAACGCGCTATTTGCTTGTTGCTCGGTGTCAATTAGTATGTATGTGTGTGTGTTGAGGATGGAAGGAGAGTCTGCTGTGCTTGCTGAGTGTCAAATAGTGTGTGTGTACGCTGCGGCGTGGAGTTGTTATCTTGATGGCGTCGGGTATCCTGCGCTGTACCATCTCGTGGGTTACCGTGTGCGACGGGCTTAATTGAAAAATATTTTTTTTTTGGTGTATTGTGCTGCGAGGTGCTGTGTGCGATGTGTTTGTTTGCAAGAGAGAGAATATGTGTGTTGTTGCTGCAAAGTTACGACAAGATTAATGGTGTGTTGGTTGCCTGCAGATCTGCTTGCTATTGTGCTTAAATGTACGCGTGTGATCGCGATATGCTGACTGCATGTGCTGTTACACTGTTCTGTACGGTTATGGGGTGCGATGCAGTGGTTGACTATTGGGGTTGGGATTGTTATTATTTGTGTGTACCTGTTTGGAAATTGGTAACAAATTCGAGGGGGACCCAAAAATTTGGTTGTATGGGTGTTGTGCACACGAAATTGCGTGTATATTATAGGTAATTGAGTTTTTTTTTAAATGAGGGTGCGCGATGACGCCGTTGTGGGTGGCTCAGATGTTAAGGGTGATGGGACCGTAAATTGGCGCCAAGTGGCGTCGCTCATTCGGTTGATTGCAGGCAGCCAGGAGTTGCTTTGCGGGTTGGTGTGTGTAACCAATGTGTTTTGGTAAAATATTGGTTAAAATTTCCCCGATATGACTGCTGTGCGCAGCAAGCTGGGGCTGTGCGTCTATCATTGGTGGGGTTGTTACAACGTGACGGGGGATGCGTCTTGTGACCCCCAGCAAATGGCAGCTGGGGTGCACGCACGGAGAAAACTGGCCACGTGTTCGCACGTTGGGCCGCCATTTTGCACACACGCGGGGTATGGCGACGATGCGCTTTGCGCAAAGGGCCGCCATTTTGAGTGCGCGCGAGATATTGCGAGAACGCGCTTGGCGAAGGGGGCCACCATTTTGAGCGCGCGGGAAAAACCTCGGTGGGGCAAATATTCCATCTGTTATGCCTGCCATTGTTGATTGGGTGATGCACGAGTTGTGGTCACATCGGCCTATGGCCGATGGCTGACCTGACAGCCCGGAGGCGAAACCTCCGTGGTATGTCTCAAACTAATGGGCCGTGTGCTCATATGGCTCGGGGAGTCATGGTTAAGTTGTGCGGTGGCAGACTGAACCTGGTGTGCCGGGGGCTCACGGGATCTGGGTTAGGCTGTTATTGTCTCTATAAGAGAACATTACCCCGTGGGGGGGGGTCGTTGGTGTCTGGCCTTGCCGAGGGATTGATCTTCCCTTGGCTATAAAGCGTCAGACTATAAGATGCTGGTGTGTGTCCATCGCTGATGGGATAGTAAGGGAATAGCACTAGCCGAGAGTATGATCAGTGGATGTTGCTGTGGTTTGACGACCACGGTGAGGGTTAGGGCGAGTTAAACGTTACCGCTGGGGAGCGTGGCTCTCTCCACGCGAGGGTGTGCGACTGGGGGTTTTGTTGAGAGTGACCATGGGTACATGCTGTGTACGTGTGATGTCTGTGCTGGTCCTCAAGGGAGGACTGCTGGTGGGCAAGAGCAGGAATTTTTTGTTGTTGTTGTTGTCACGTGTAAATAATATTGTTGTTAAAATGTAAATACTGGGGCATCCATCGCGGTTATTTTGGGTAATTATTGGGGTTTTCTTAAGCGGGCGGGATTTACATCATCTCCACTACCCTGGGGCCGGGTGGCTGTCGTGTACGACATGCGGATGTGCGTTGTTGTGCTGTGCCTCAGGGGATTGGATTCTCCTTCTCGTCACAGATTTTCGGCGCCTGCCACACTGGGTGTTACCTGGTGTGCTAACTGGATGAGGACTTAAAGGAGCAATTGAGCGCCCGTTCGTCATTCTGCTCTACCACTTGCTCTTTGATGTTGGATTTGAGCCGAGCGGATGGAACAACAACATGGACACGCTCTAAGACACCACATTTCTGGGTTGTGCGCGTGTGCCATTCTTGCGTGTCGGTTGCCGTTGTTGTGCTTTGTGCTATTATTATTCTTGTTGTTCTGTTCCGGTTCCTGATCCCTCCCCTTTCGTTACTTGTGTTGTTATAATCTCCGTTGTGTCTGGGGGACTCCTGCTTGTGATGCCTTCGCCCGCATTATTTTGTTCTGTTTCAGCCGAGGACGGCTGGAATTTTCTCTACGGGGGAGGTTGGTGTAATGCGGGCGTAAATGGGCGGGTCGGATGTGACGATCCGAGAGGGAGGAGTCAGGGTCACGTGGGGGGAGATGTTATAGCGGGGAGACAGGAAGACATCTGGGTCAGTCGGGGGAGTGAAGAGTGGAGAACACGTTGGGTGGTCGCCGTGCCTCAGCCTGGTGGCTGAGGGGCTCATGACGGCGCCAGCCAGCGGGGTGGAAGAGAGAGTTGGGGATAGAGACAGAGAGAGTGGCGAGATCGCCACAGAGGCCACGCAGGGCTGAGGTTGGAGATGGCGAGATCGCCACAGAGGCCACGCAGGGCTGAGGTTGAGGAGTGGCGAGATCGCCACACACGGTAAGACTCGGCACCGCCAGCCAGCGGTGACCGAGCACGGAGGAACGGGGAGCAGCGGTGGAGCTGCTGTGAGAGCAGCCGGAGGCTGCACCAAGGACCTGCAGCGGAGCTGCAGGAGCGCGGAAGGCTACGGGAGCGAAGGCAGAGGTCGAGCTGCCAAGCGGGGGAGACTCTGAGCGAGGGCCGTGTGGGAAAAGTATACGAACCCAAATAAAGGACACGGAGACAGATACAAGCGGTCGAGTCCTTTATTACATGTGTGTGCGTGTAGAGCCATGCGTGTCTTTAACTCCATGTGGGTGTCTTTTTCGAACGGACAACGTCAAAGTGTTTATGTGTGTGTGTTAGTCCATGTGTGTGTGTCAGTCGATCTGTGTACGTGTTCCTCGATGTGTATGTCAGTTCATATGTGTGTGTGTTAGTCCACATGTGTGTGTAAGTCTATACATGTGTGTGTCACTCGATGTGTGTGTGTAAGTCAATGCGTCTGTGTGTGAGTCCATATGTGTGTTAATCCATGTCTGTGTATGTAAAGTAGATATCTGTGTGTCACAGTCCATATGTGTATGTGTGTAGGGCTATGTGTGTGTCAGTCTATGTATGTGTAAGTTCATGTGTGTGTGTCTTAGTCCATATGTGTGTGTGTAAGTACATATGTGTGTTTACATCAATGTGTGTTTTAGTCCACGTATTGCTGTGTGCGAGTCGGTGTGTGTGTGTGAGTCGCTGTGTGTGTGTACGTCCATATATGTGTGTGCAACTCCATGTGTGTATATCTCAAGTGGATGTCTGTGTGACAGTCCACATGTGTATGTGTGTGTACGGCAATGTGTGTGTCACTGTATGTATGTGTGTGTGTCGCTGTATGTGTTAACGTCGATATGTGTGTGTAACTCCATGTGTGCCTATCTCAAGTGCCTTTATCGAAAGAACCAAGAATATGAATCCCTGCAGTCACGAAAGCTTTGTGTCAGAGCCATTCCCTTTACACCTTGGGGTGCAACAGGGATGTCCTCTGGCTCCCACATTGGACCACGTAGTTCGTCGAGCCTTCAATGCCTGTACCGGAAGAATTACCATCTGCTACAGATACAATGGGAGGCTGATCGATGCCCGGGTGCGGTCAAGGAATGGCTCCCTATTGCTCAACCACGTTATGTATGCCGATGATCTGCTAATGGCTGCTCACTCGGAGGAGGAGTTCGAGGTACTGCTGCTGAACCTGGAGCTTTCCACCAAAAGGTGGGGCCTTACCATCAGCCCAACCAAAGCTAAGCACATGCCTGGCTATTTTATACCATCGGACACTCCACCTCCACAACTCCCAATTGGTGATGGGGCAGTTGTGGAGACAGTGGAGAGTTTCCCTGGGCAGTGTGCTAATGACCGGCTCCGGTTTAACAGCAGAGGTCTCACTCCGAATCAGTCGAGCTACAGTATCTTTTCATTGGCTGCGTAACGCTGTGTGGAAGCTACCTGGTCTATCACTCCGTACGAAGCTTCAGGTCTTCTCGGCCATGGTCATTCCCTCCCTTCTCTATGCTTGCGAAACTTGAACCCCCCTAATGGAACATCTTCGCCGGTTAGAAACATTTAGGCTGGCCTGCCTACGATCCATCCTGGGTTTAACCAGGCTGAATTGTGTGAGGAGCTCACAAATGCTTGAAAGATGTGGAAAAAGTCCCATCGGTGACCTCCGGCAGGCAAGGCTGCGTTGCCTGAGTCATGTAGCCCGCATGGCCAGCCACCGCATGCCTAAACAGCTTTTGTTCCGCCGGATCGAGGGGGCTAAACGGGCGCGGCACGGGCTGGAGAAGACATGGAGTGATGTGCTACAGGAGGACTTGGAGCTGAGTCCACTTGCGGATGACTGGTACCGGCCGTGTCAAGATCGGCCACTGTGGAGGAGGCTCCTGAAGGATGCTACTGGCCAGTTGGAGGCAGTCACCCTCCAACAACAATGGAGGGCGGAGGAGCGACGCTCACAACAACGAGCGGAGCGCCGGGTGGCTAAAGCACAGAAAGTTGCCACAGTAGGGGCCACAGGTGGTGCATCAGCCAGTCGTCTCAGTCAGTCGACCTGTGCCATCTGGGTTTGCCCCGTGACCTCTTGCCAGCGGGCGTTCGACACTTCACGTGGCCTCAAGGTGCACATAGCCTGGCACAAGCGTTGTCATGACGTCACCGCCACTTAGTGCCGAATGGCGGTTGTTGTTGTTCAGTCTATGTATGTATGTGTGAGTCCATTTGTGTGTGTAACTCTATGTGTGCGTGTCAGTCGATTTGCGTGTGTAACTACATGTGTCTGCCTTTTTTGCCCTGGCAACGCCGGGTACTAACCGCTAGTTATGCATATATGTTGCACGGCAAGTGAGCTGTGACGTCACATCTGTCATGTGCGGAAGCGTATCGGAGTGTGCCTGCTGATCGCGGATAAAGTGAAATAGAAATGTGTTGCAGGTCTAAGGCGTTATTCGCGCAGCATTGCTTTATTATTTCAGTCGTTTACTGCCGTACGCACCCAGAAAGTTGTGTGTGTCTGCAGCGAGCGCGTGTATGTATACCTATGGACGCGCGCGCGTGTGTGTGGGGAGAGCGGTAGTTTAGTGGTTCGTGCGCTGCGCTACAAACCCTGCCACCCGAGTTCAATTCCGGCTCACGGCCACTAGCGGTGACGATTATTTGAACCGGTCCTGGGCCTCCCAGAGGTCGACTCTGCCTCAAACGAGTAACTGCTGTGGTGTGTGAACATCGCCACTGGGGAGACAAAGGCGGCCGGGCGTCGTAAATCCAAGTCCCGGGAAAAGCCGGGTTGTAAAGCTAGTGCATGAATAAATTAAATCAATGAAAATTTGATTCACATTTCCAATGAAAACTCTTTGCTTGCAGTCGTCCCATGGTGGTATAAATAACTGAGATGAGGATACACCACTGCGTACTATATCAATCCGTATACTGAATCATTTTGCATACTCTAATTCTGTATACTGTATAATTCCATATACTATACTGTTCCGTGTATTGTATTGTTCAATATACTGTATCATTCCGTATATTGTATCGTTCTGCATACTATATCGTTCTGAATACTGTACCATTCCGCATACTGTATTGTTCCGTTTACTATATCATTTCGTGTACTGTATAATTATATGCACTGTATCATTGCGTATACTGTATCGTTCCGTGTATTGTATCATTCCATGTAGGTATCATATTGTATACTGTATCATTCAATATACTCTATATTAATGTGTACTGTATCATTCCACATACCAGTATAATTCCGTATATTGTATCATTCCGCATACTGTATAATTATGTGTACCTTATCATTTCGTATACTGTATCTTTCAGGTTTTTTCGGTAAAGTCACGTAGGTAAAAAAATTAAATTAATAAAAGTTAAATAAAAAATAAAATAAAATTCACGACGTTTCGGAGGCAACACAAGCAGATGTGGTTTTTCCAGTGAAAGGCCGTAGGATTTCAGACAAAAAACTTTGCAGTCACACCTAGACACATACCAGTTAATGATATAATTGCCCGAGTAGATGTGGCTCTTAAGGGCCTGAGTCACCTCGCTGCAGACGTAGCAAGATCTGAAATCTCTGCAACCCTCAAAAACGCTAAGATGCCAGCTAGCAACATCAGCAAAGATGAGCGTTTTGAATTAGCTCAATTAAAAAAGAGGGATGACTGTCATCCTCTCAGCCGACAAAGGCAATGCCACTGTCATCATGGACAAAATAGAATACAACAACAAAATTCAAGAACTACTCAACGATGGCAGCTATACAAAAATAAAAAGAGACCCCACCAACAGCCTCGTCACTAAAACCAACAAAATCATTTCTGATTCAACCACATTAATTGATCAGAACAAACAGTTCTCGTTGAAACCTTCTGCAGCCAGGCCACCAAGATTATAGGGCTTGCCAAAGATATATAAAGAAGATACACCTCTTCGTCCCATTGTCTCTACTATCAACTCCCCCACCTACAAACTGGCTCATTTTTTTGTCTGAAATCCTACGGCCTTTCACTGGAAAAACCACCTCTGCGGTACTAAACTCTACTGACCTGGTATCGACAATCAAGGGGATTTCCCTGTCCCCAGACGACCTGCTTGTCAGTTTTGATGTGGTTTCCTTATTCACCAAGTTCCTGTACCAGACACCATCGCAATCATTGAAGACTTGGTTCATCAAGGACTGAATACTGAGGTACCTCCCCTGGTGAGACACTGCTTAACCAATACATACTTCACCTGGAATGGAACTTTCTACAAACAAACCGAGGGCACCCCAATGAGCTCCCCCCTATCTCCGGTTGTAGCCAACGTTTTCATGGAGAAATTTGAGACTGACACCATCCAGACTGCCACTCTACGCCCGACCTTATGGAAGAGGTACGTAGATGACACTTTTGTCATCTGGCCACATGGCCGGCCTGCTCTAGACCAATTTCTCGACCACATCAATTCCATACACCCAGCCATCAGATTCACCATGGAAGTCGAAAAAATGGCAAGCTACCCTTTTTGGATGTCCTAATTAAAAGGAGACCTGATGGTTCAATGAGCCACTCTGTCTACAGGAAAGCCACCCATACGGATGCTTACCTAAAACCGGATTCCCACCACCATCCATCCCAGAAGAATTCCCTCATCAAGACTTTATACCATAGAGCCCAATGCAACTCCGACCAGGAACACATTGCCAGTGAACTCAAACACGTACACCAAGCTCTTAAGGCTAATGGTTACTCCGACTACACAATCCGCAAAGCCATCACTCCAACCATCAAGAAGGATCATGTTGAGGAGCCTTTCAAGACCATCACCTTACCCTACATTGCTGGGGTCACAAAAAATATCTCCAAAATCCTGATAAAACACAAGATCCAGGTCTGATTCAACACAGTACATAAAATCCGTGATCTGGTCCCGTCTGTAAAAGATGTGGTTCCAGACATACAGTACCCTGGCGTCTACAAATAAGTTGCCTCTGTGGTAGCAGTTACATTGGAAAAACTAAACGACATGTCTCGGACCGCATCCGTGAACATAAAGCAGACTTGAAACACGGTAGGACAAACACCTCAGCCATGGCAGATCACTGTTACAATTCAGTGGGCTCACATGGTATTGACTTCTCCAAGACAGAGGTTCTCTGCAAGCCATTTGGCTACCATGAGAGATTCGTTCATGAGGCGATGCACATATACAAACACAGAGACAATTTCAACCGAGAAGATGGATTCTGGCTTAGCAATCACTTCAGTGGTTATAGTAATTGGGTTCAGTTATTAAATAATACACATTACAACGAACTACTAATCATAACAATTGACTGATTACTAATCTATTATATAATTACAATACCCCCCCCCCCCGCCTCAAATCACTGCACCTGAATGAGTTAAATGATAACGTCACCCTGCTGCTGTATTTAAGACCGGGAGCAAGTGAGGGCTTCACTATTCTCGCAAATTGCCCGATGATGCTGGATGTAATTACCAGCGAAACGTCGTACTCAAAAATGGTAAATGTTGTGGATTCACTCTTCAACATACCGGTGGGCTAAAGCAGTGAACTACTTGTCTTTCGTCAACGTGACACTTTTTTACTGATTGGCCGTGTCGGGTGGTAGAGGGTTACGACACATTTATAAATAACACGATCTTAACCCAAAAACGTTGATTATGAAAACTCCAAATTATACAGGCGTCAGGGTTGGGATCGAACCCACGAGCTCCTGTATACCAGACGAGGCTGTTAACATCTCTCCACCTTTGGGGGGAAGGGGGGGACCGATATCTATTGTGCCATATGCATGTCCATTGCTGTTGTAATTCGTGTCTTGGTGTGAGCGGGGGCTTGTGTATGCATGAGTGTGCCCTGTGTGTTTGTTTTGCCCTAGTGCTGCCCGACGTTCAGAGTCTGCGCGTGAGGACTTCCCATGAGGACATCTCTCCTCTGGGCGCCTCCGCGCTGCTCAACTGCTCCTACTCCTGCGGCATGGACAGAGTGCGGGACACGGTGGTCGAGTGGTGGAAGGACAGCGGCACCAACAGCGAGAAGGCAGGGAGTTGTGTCGTGTAAGATGTGACGACCAGTAGCGGGGGAACGAGCGCCAAGTCAGGGGGTGCATTGCCCCCCACTCTCTGGTGGCCAAGCTACGAGTTGGGGCCTCCTTGATAACCACTTTGAAATATGTTTTTAACAACAGTGAAAAGACCAATAACATTTAAAACTCGGTTTAAATTATATTTTTTAATGAAAATGCTTTCATTTACGTTCCACGTGAGCGTGAGGATGTTGTGGTGCCACAGCAACGGAGCAACTCCGCCGGCGCCGCCATCCCCTCGCACACCTCCAAACAAACGCACGCACACCCCCACTAGCAACAACAACAACCGCCATTCGCCACTAAGTGGCAGTGACGTCACCACCACGCTTGTGCCAGGCCATGTGCACATTGAGGCCACGTGAAGTGTCGAACGCCCGCTGGCAGGAGGTCACGAAGCAGACCCAGGTGCCACGGGTCGACTGAGCGAGATGACTGGCAGATGCACCACCTGTGCCGCCTACTGTACCAACTTGCTATGCTTTAGCCACCCGGCGCTCCGCTCGTTGTTGTGAGCATCGCTCCTCCGCCCTCCGTTGTTGTTGGAGGGCGACTGCCTCCAACTGCCCAGTAGCGTCCTTCACGAGCCTCCTCCACAGAGGCTGATCTTGACACCGCTGGTACCAGTCATCGGCAAGTCCACTCAGCTCCACGTCCTCCTGTACCACATCACTCCATCTCTTTTCTAGCCCGTGCCGCGCCCATTTAGCCCCCTCGATCCGGCCGAACAAAAGCTGTTTAGGCATGCGTTGGCTGGGCATGCGGGCTACATGACCCAGCCAACGCAGCCTTGCCTGCCGGAGGAGCTCACCGATGGGACTTTGCCCAGATCTTTCAAAGATTTGTGAGCTTCACCCACAATCCAGCCTGGTTAAACCCAGGATGGATCGTAGGCAGGCCAGCCTAAATGTTTCCAACCGGTGACGATGCTCCATTAGGGGGGGTCCAGGTTTCGCAAGCGTAGAGAAGGGAGGGAATGACTGTGGCCGAGAAGACCTGAAGCTTCATGCGCAGCAACAAACCAGGTAGCTTCCACACAGCGTTACGCAACCGATGAAAAGATATTGCCGCTCGATTGATTCGGAGTGAGAGCTCTGCTGTTAAACTGGAGCCGGTCGTAAGCACACTGCCCAGGTATGAGAAACTCTCCACTCTCTCCACTACTGCCCCATCACCGATTGGGAGTTGTGGGGGTGGAGTGTCCGATGGTACAAAATAGCCTGGCTGGTGCTTAGTTTTGGTGGGGCTGATGGTAAGGCCCCACCTCTTAGTGGCACGCTCCAGTCTCAGCAGCAGCATCTGGAACTCCTCTTCTGAATGAGCAGCTATTACCAAATCATAAGCATACATAACGTGGTTGACCAATAGGGAGCCATCCTTTGATCGCACCCGGGCGTCGATCAGCCTCCCATTATATCTGTACCAAATGGAAATTCCCCCGGTACAGCTATTGAGGGCTTCACGAACTACACGGTCAAAATAGATGTTAAATGATGTGGGAGCCAGAGGACATCCCTGTCGCACCCCAAAGTGTACAAGGAATGGCTCCGACTCCCGGTCAAGTAGTTTTACCTGGGCCCACTCACCATCATGAAGGTCCTTAATGATCGTGAGCAGAGGGTCAGGGACTCCGAAAGCACGAAGAACAACCCAGAGACCAGGCCTATTGATGGTATCATAGGTCTTGACCAGGTCAATAAAGCAGAGATGTAGGTCTTGTTGGAATTCCCTACACCTTTGCTGTAGCAGACAGACAGAAAATATGGCATCTGTGCAGGACCGCCCTTTCCTGAAACCGCATTGGGGCTCCGCAAACCTCTCTTCAGCGTGCCTAACAAGGCGATGTTGAATAATCCTTGCCAGGACCTTTCCCGGCACACTGAGGAGTGAGATGCCCCTGTAGTTGTTACAGTCTGTGCGGTCCCCCTTCTTAAAGAGGGGGACCACCAGGGCATCCTTCCAATCCTGCGGAACCCGTCCAGTGGCCCAGACTATGATGTCATATAGGGCAGTCTGTGCACAAACGCCACCCTCCCTCAGCATTTCGCTTGGGAGATCATCTCTGCCCGGTGCCTTTCCTGGTCTCAGACTCCGGATCGCCTTTAGTACTTCCTCAACAGATGGCACCTCAGCCAGCCACTCACAGGGGGTGACCTCTTTCAATATTTGAGGCGCCTCAGCAGGGTTATCCCCACTTTGTGCCATGATGTTTTCCTGGCGGAGGGATTTCCCGTCCCCCAGGACCTCACAGAAATGCTCAGCAAATCTGCAAACCTATTCATGGGGGTCGGATATTAGATCACCGTCTTTTCCCCTAATGATGGTAATAGGTGTGGCGCTGCAGGTTACTTTTTTGATGGAGTTAAATAGTTAATTGTGATCGCGGGCCACTGAGGCAGACTCCATCTCCTCAGCAACCCGCGACCACCACCCATCCTTGCAGCGCCTTATGGCTCTCCGAACATCCGAGCGAAGGCTGCGGTAAACTTCCTCATTCTCGGACGTAGGATGCTATAGCCAATGAGAGTGGGCCTGTCGCTTTTTCTCAACTAACCTGAACACCTCCTCTGTCAGCCACGGTTTCTGGGGAGGTCTGGACCGCGTACCCAAAGCAGCCATTGCAGCTGCATGAGTCACAGTCCTAAACCTTGCCCATTTACCCTCGACATCAGGAGGAGTGGGGGACGATGCCAACCCCAGCTGCAAGCGATGATGACATTCTCGCTTGCAACTTTCATCAGCTAACTGAGACCAGGCCACTTTTGGTTGGAATGGGGTCCTGGGTGTACACCCACCACCGGAGTGGAAGAATGGCAGGCGAATCTTACAGATGACTAGTCGATGGTCAGAGGGCAGATCAGCTCCAGGGTAAGTCCTGGTGTCAAGGACATGGGCTCGCATCCGCTGGTCCGTCACTATGTAGTCCAGCAGATGTTCTTGTTTCGACCCGGCATGTATCCATGATGTTGTGTGGATGCGCCGATGCTGGAAGAGCGTGTTGGTAATAACAAGCCCATGGGCTGCACAAAAATCTAGCAGCCTCCTACTGTTGTTATTGAGCTGATCTGGCCTATGCCTTCCAATCACTCCAGACCAGGTGCCAGCATCATGACCAACTCGGGCATTGAAGTCACCCAACAAGATGACTCTGTCCCGAGTGGCCACTTTAGCCAGCACCTGTGACAGGAGGTCATAGAAGGCATCTGACTCATCGGCTTTGCCTGCATCCCTCCATGGATGTTCGTCTTCGGTGGGGGCATAAGTAACCACGACCACCACTCCTCGCCTCCGGTTGATGGGAAGGCGAGCCCAAAGTATCCTGGGGCTTACAGCTTCCCACACCTCACCGCCACGCTCCCACGCCCCCTTCATTCTTTTGGTCAGAAGAAGAGCCACACCCTGTTGTTTGGCAGTCTCCTGCCCCGAGTGGAGGACTGTCCACCCCTCATAGTGGCAGGAGCCAGAACCAGTCCACCGGACCTCGTGAATGCCACAGAGATCCAGGCGGTAACGGTCCAGCTCCCGACAAAGGAGTGGCAGCCTCTCCTCCACAGTGAGCATTCGAACATTCCACGTGGCCATCCGTAGTGGTTTTTCGTTGTTTCTGGATGAGCCCCGAGGGTGAAGATTCAATCTCCTGGCTCCGCCAATTGGGGTTTGGCCAGGAGACGTCATAGAAGCCTGTCCCCCCGGGGCCTCCAGCACAAGCTTATTTTTCTTCTTGGTTCTTTCGGTAAAGTCACGTAGAAGGGAAGTAATAAAATAATAAAAATAAAACATAATAAAATAAAATAATTCTCACGACGTTTCGGCTACAACGCAAGCAGCCATCTTCAGGTGAAGAATGAGACACTACCAAGCTAGGAGCTTATATATAAGCTAGGTTGGAGGTGGAAGAGCGCCTTAACAAAAAGAATGTGCATATGAAGAGGAATTTAGCATATTCATGGGAAATGCGTTGGAGGTGGGCGGGGGGGTTTCAAAGTCATATTATGCCCATGCATTATGCAGGATCAGCAGCACCAAGGGGGGGTGCAGGGAGTAGCATTAACAAAGGAAAGGAATGTTAATGATATGTAGCTGCAGTTACTAAACAACCACGTAAGTTACAGCAGCAGATGTTAGTGTAAATGCGTTTGGTATTACCTTAGAGTCGCGGCATCTCTTCAGAAAGGTGAGAGACTCGATTAGCTGAGCCTTCTTATCACGGAGCTTGTTGAAGGATCTCAAAGTTATGTGGAAACCCTCCCCGTAGAGGCGGTTAAATTTCGATTTAAATTTCGATTTAAATCGAAATTTACAAGCTTATTTGTTACATATTTACGTTTCATTCATAGTTTAGTGGTAATGAATTGAGGGTGAAGGAGTTATCAGCCCCTCGCACCCGTCCAGAGCCCCCGTTTAGCCACTGTGGTGGTCGCAGACGCCATGAGGGGAGAGGCCAATTGGCATTGGCCTTCCCCCCACAGCGCTGTTCACGACAGTGTTGCCCATCCAGCACCGCGAGTAGGTAGGGGGTTGTTTTGCCAGACAACCCCCACTAAACACACACACGCACCCACGTAGGGTCTCGTGGGGTGGTCACCTGCTACCATGGGTTTTTACCCGAGGGGCCCCTAGCGGGGATGTCCCATGGTTTCCCATTGCCAGGAGATTGGCCGACCCCCCCAGGCCAAATTACATTGCGGCCCACGTGAATTGGCTTAAAATTGTATGGGCGCAACGAAGCTCACTGGGCTAACTGCAATGAGATGCTCACATCACAGGGAGATAGGGCCTCGAGGGCAAACACTCCGCAAGCAGCGCATAAGAGGAGGTGGGAGGGAAATTCCTGGATGACTACAGCTGTGTATTCCGCGGGACGGCCACCCCGACGGGGGCGTAGACAATGGATCAAGGCATAATGGGAAGCAACGCTCCAGGCAGGGGCGGGGCATTGATTTAAAATCGAAAGGTAGGTGCCTGACTAGCTGTGCAGGATAACACCACGTGACCCTGGATCTTTGGATTCCGAGTACATAAAAGGAGGGGGTGGAAAAACGTTGAGTAGTTCTCCTCCAGCCGTTCAGCTGCCCGGTCCGACTCCCAGCCACTCGCAGCGTCCGAGAGACGCTGGCGAGTGCTGCTATGACTCGACCACAGGTAGAGACCTCTCGGATCCTCGTCCCTACGACTCCAACCGCGTCCGTGCGACACCGCGAGTGCGTCTGCGAGGTGAGAAGTAGAGTGAGGGTACATGCAGGGATTGAATAGGGATAGGCTAGGCGCTGCTCGCAGAATATTTACTCCGGGCCGCACAGGGTTTTCCATAGATGGGCCATTAATAAACTTCAGTTCAGAAGATCGGTGTAGTGTGATTTCTGTGTGTGTGGGTGAACTTCGGCGTGGTGTCTGTGATTTTTGATTGGAGCGACTGCGTGCGGGGAAGGGTGCGTGGGAGAGCGAGCGCGGGGCTGCACGGTGTCAGCGCGAGGTTGGTGTGTCAGGTGCGCATCTATTACCATCTATACGACCATCATCGTTTACGCGTGCTTCCGCTTGCGTGCGTGTTTGCACAGCGCACTTTATGCGGCGCGTTTACACGGTAAAATTTTAACCCGTAAAAACAAAGTTTTTCACTATAAATCCTTTATATGCGTGTTCAATAGGCCACAACCCAGCCCACATTGGTCTTTGAAACGGGCGGCTAGAGTCCTCTCGTCCTCTGGCTTGAGATGGCTGCCACATATGGGTCAGATGATTGCCTGCCACCATTAAGCAATTGGTAATGAAATATTATTATTTTTTAGCTAAAAAGTGTAACATTTTGGAAAAAAAATTCACGAAAAGAAATTGTCACGCACAACGAGTCTGTGTGCAAAATGTCAGCTCGATTGGATCACGGGAAGTGGGTTAAAATCGACCGAAAGATTTGCACGGTCGTAAGCGCGCAAGCAAGTGAACTTAATATAAAGGATTTAAAAATAGCCTTAACAGCGAGACGTGCACCCAGGGTCCCGCCGCAGGTCATCTCCTTCTTTTCGTTTACATCAGTAGTGGTAGGGTAGGGGTGCATATTCATACAGCCCTGTTCTAGCCGTCCCCTGCCCGCTAGCATTAGCATCTGTTTGCACAGCGGATTAAGGCCGACCCACAGGAGGGGAGAGGGGCGCGTGCATATTCACACGGCTATTTTTGGCACTAGCCGTGGTGGGCGACGTGCGCCTGCATGGGCACGCGCATGCACGCAGCCACCTCCGCATTAGTGGTGTTGTACGTGGGTAGTGTGTGGGATAACTCCGGGCGGTGGTGAGCCACCCACTTAACCATGTCCCTCAGAGAGGGCGCTGGTGTGGGGGGGGTGATCACTCGATCGGCGGGGGCCCGGTGAGAAGTGGCCGAGGAGGAGGGGGGAGTGGAGGAGGTGGGCATCAGCCCCTACAGTGTGATTAGGCAAGAGGAGCCGGCATATATAATAGCCTAGGTACGACTGGGCGTGACAAATCAAATATCGGGGCCTCACTTGACCTATTGTCAGCACTCCCTGAGCTGATAATGTCGTTACTTCACCACTGGTGACAACTAATCAGGCAGGGTGTTTACCAGTGATGGGATTAGGCTGACACTGGGTGATTGGTAACTGGCTAGTTGTCAATATCAGTCTAAAC
The DNA here is from genome assembly GCF_964198595.1 of Lampetra fluviatilis. Classification (NCBI taxonomy): domain Eukaryota; kingdom Metazoa; phylum Chordata; class Hyperoartia; order Petromyzontiformes; family Petromyzontidae; genus Lampetra; species Lampetra fluviatilis. Next base: position 18,164,356 of record NC_136280.1, read on the forward strand.
CAATTAACATGAACCTGTGTTGGAATGTTTTGTTCTCTACCCTATTATTTTCTTGTCTATCTTCTTGCCTCCTTCTAGGTTATCAATCTGTCTGTCTCTGTTCATGTGCAGGTGCTGGTGATGGACAGTGCAACGCGGCTGTGCAACGAGCACTCCAAGTGATCGGGGAATGTCAGTACCTGCAACGCGTCCATCATAATAACGGGAGTCACGGACTCTGACTCGGGGACGTATCGCTGTGACGTCCTCTTACTTCCAATGTATAAAGGGGGCAAGAGTAAATTGACGCTTCGAGTTTAAAGGTCGGCAAGTGAGGTCAAGAACAAGAAATCGTCATTACATCCGATGATGATGTTGATGCAACCACATCTCGCCATCACTTCATTCCTAACAGCCATATCCAACAGCAGTGGCGCAGTCACAGCACCAAGGACTACTCGTCAAGCCTTATCTGATAATTATTTTCACTCAGGAAGTTCACTTGCCGACGCGTTTGCAGTCAAGCTCAGGGCCAACCCTCGACGAGTGAGAAGCAGCAAATCATTAAATTAGCTGAGCATTACGGCTGTACAAAGATAATGTCGTGATTATATGTTTCTCTCTCTCTCTTCGCAAAAACGGTCGGTTAATTCCAAACCCGGACGCAATTGAGAGTTGACGTGTACGTTACCGATGACAATCAGACCAGCATTGCGATAACTAGATGTTATTTTCACGAGCGTCGTCGATCTGTGTATTTTGAAAATATGTCCATCACTTGGAAGGCGGGGACGGGGTTGTTGCTTCTGAGTCCATGTGCCCCCCGTGCCCCAACACCGCTCGCGTATCTTATCTCTCCGACGCCCCTCTGATCACCCCGGTTCGCTAGGCACGGTGTGAAATAAGTTGAACATACAATAAAGGCAATACAGGCGTGTCTCACTTAACGAGCGAGATACATTCCGCGAAAATTGCTCAGTAAGTGAAAAGTGGTTAGACGATCATCGTTTTCCCGATGACTCTCATGTTAAAAGATGGGCTACGTTTCAGCCAAATAATGTTCCACTCTTGAACAACCTTTGGGGCGCTAGCACCACGCCCTGCCGCCTTTATCTCCCTAGTGGCGATGTTGCCACACCGTACCAGGTACCCATTGGAAGCATTATCGACCTAAGGGAGGCCCAGCACCCGTTCAGATGATTGTCACTGGTGTTGACCGCTAGCGGGAATCTAACTCTGAAGGCCGGATCCGAAACACCGCGGGCAAACCACTACACTACTTCTCCCCACACCCACTAATCCCTCCTGCCCCCCAGCCCTCCCGTCACCCACCCATTACAGTGCCACAACGAGGCCCGCCTCCCCCACACGACAAAACATGCTGCACTGAGTAGAGCACAGCTGGTAAACAAACAGCTGCGGGCCACTGTGCGCCCTCTGCCGTCACGGGATGCATATTTATCGATCGATATGTGATTTTTTTTCTCGTTTTGCAAAAAAATGGGTCTAAAGTCAAAGCGAATTGTAGAAAAAACTCTCGTTAAACTCGTTACTCCAGGACCACTCTCAGTCTCACCACCATCTTCTGGTGTTAGGTCTTCCGCTTGGTCACTCACCACTGGGTCCCAGTCCCATGATTGTCTCAATAAGGTTACCTCTTCAATCCTGCAAGAGTGAAACATCCATCACTGCCTCGCCTCCCAGCTACATCTTTGACATGTCTTTGTTACACGTTCTTGCTCCAACATCAAATTTGCTTACACTGTCCTGCTAAGCAATTCCTATCTTCTGCTACAAGCATGTTGATTTGTTATATGCTCATTCATCTGTGGCAACATTTAATGGACTAACAAGTTGGATCCCACACCTCTGATTAGCACGGTTGGCAACATACGGTACGAAAGAAGTTCAACACATACACACCACCAAGACTTTATGGGCTACCAAAAATTCACAAACCTGATGTCCTATTAAGACCCATAGTACAATAGGCTCTGCCACGTACAAATTAGCACAATACGTAACGAAACAAATACAGCCCTACATCGGTAGGACCTCTTCGTAAAAAAAACTCTGAACATCTCGTAAATATAATGAAAGATATTAAGCTTAATCCTAATGGTATTCTCGTAAGTTTGTATGTGACCTCTGTCCACGAGAGTTCTGGTCAACGAGTCAATTAAATTGCTCGACACTCTGAAAACGAACAAAGGTTTAGCCAAAGATATCCCAAGACTAGCTGAACACTGTCTAAAGATGACCTACTTCTTGTGGCAAGGTGACTTCTATAAACATAAAAGGAGCAGCAATGGGCTCTCCCTTGTCTCCTGTGGTAGCGAATTTGTACATGGAAGATTTTGAAACAAAAACAATAGCTTCAAGCACACTAAAATAATCTGCTTGGTTTAGATATGTGGATGACACATTTGTGGTCTGGCCACAAGGCAACGATACACTGAACGCATTTATAAATCATCTCAACTCGCAAAACTCATCCATCCAGTTCACCATGGAAGTGGAAGCTGACAGAACTCTACCATTTCTGAATATTCTGCACGGACGGGATGGAAATGGTAAAATAACACACGGTGTTTACCGAAATAAAACACATACTGACGCCTATCTGAATGCAGTCACACCATCACCCCGCATAGAAATCTGCTCTTATCAAGACGCTCATTCATCGAGCTAAGAAAGTGTTAGATGATGACAGTCTGAGAAGTGAAATTCAACATGTTAAAGAAGCGCTGCAAATTAATGGTTATAATGATCCACAAATCAACAGGGCATTGAATACCAAAAACAAATAAACAAACAAGAGCATTGAAACTGCCCAAGTAATTAAAACGATCAAAATACTGTACATTGCGGGAGTCACTGATAAACTAGCCAGATGTTTGGAAAAACAAAACATCCGAGTCAGATTTGGCACGGTACATACAATACAGAATCTAATATCTGGTACAAAAGATGTATTACCGAAGCTATCAACAGAAGGTGTGTACAGGATTAACTGCACGTGTGGTAAATGTTATGTTGGGCAAACAGGATGAATGATCAGTACGAGACTAAATGAACATCAGAGAAATATTAAATTATCCCAAATGCAACTGTCAGCAGTAGCAGAACCGCGTGCCGACAAGGACACTCAATTGTTTTAGATAATGTTGAAGTTGTGTGCAAAACTAGCTACTACTGGCTAAGACTAATTAGAGAATCTATCGAAATTGGAAGAAATCAAAATAACTTTAACCGTTCGGATAGCTACCGTCTTAGTGCTGCATGGAAGCGAATCATCAATTAATACATTGTTTAAATGCATGTCTACAAAGGGCAGCGTACTTAAATAGCGCAAAAGGGTGGTCAACACATCTACGCCTCTATATAAGGAACAAAACAGTAAGACTTCTCCACAAATCTGGCTGTTGCCTGATGAAGCTAGTTGTAATTACTGGCGAAACGTCGTACTCGGTTTGTAAATGTTGTGGCTTGGCTCTCCAACACACTGGTGTGCTGTACTAGTGACGAATTGGCATGTTGTTTACGTGACAACCCTTACTAGATGGCTGTGTCGGGTGGTGGTGCGTTTTAACGACACATATATTTACACGATCTAACGCAAAAACCTCTTATGGATGATATTGGTCGCGAAAGCCTACGTGTTAAACAGATACTGATGTAATGGCAGGGTGGCATCTGCTGGTCTGAAGGGGTAATTACGGTTATAGCTGCATTACATAATGCCTTATTATGAAGGGGCGTATTTGGGGTAAGGGTCAAGGGTGGAGTAAGTCAAGAAGCTCCGGGAACCATCCCGAAGGGTCTCGGGGGTTCTAGAAGGGGGGCGTGGCACCAAACCAAAGGTTCAGTGCTGTTAGTGTGGGGTCTGGGTCCTGGTTGCGTTGTTGCTGCTCATCGTCATCTCTTCATCTTCGACCACGTGGCTGTTCTTCTGCGAGACCAGCTCCGTCGCCACCGCTACGCTGGTCAACCAGCCAGCGTAGTGCAGGACGGAAATGTACTGCGTATTTGGACAGCCAAGGTGAAGCCGCATTACAAAGTGTATCGCCCTGTGTGCTCTTAATAAATAAGACGCCTTCTACTAGACGTGTGTCGGAAGTCGCTCACTATGCTAATATAATCAGTAGATACTAATATAGAGTCAGTAGATACTACTATATAGTCATCAGATACTACCATAGAGTCAGTAGCTACTACTATAGAGTCAGTAGATACTACTGTAGTCAGTAGATACTACTGTTAAATTAATAGACTACTACTACAGAGTCAGTAGTAAATACTGTAGAGTCAGCAGATACTACCGTAGAGTCAATATATGCTACTATAGTCAGTAGTTACTACTGTAGAGTCGATAGATACTACTATAGAGTCAGTAGCTACTACTATAGAGTCAGTAGATACTACTGTAGTCAGTAGATACTACTGTTAAATCAATAGACTACTACTACAGAGTCAGTAGTAAGTACTGTAGAGTCAGCAGATACTACTGTAGAGTCAATATATACTACTATATTTCGATTTAAAGCTTTCGTGACTGCAGGGATTCATCTTCTTGGTTCTTTCGGTAAAGTCGTGAGAATTATTTTATTTTATTATGTTTTATTTTTATTATTTTATTACTTCCCTTCTACGTGACTTTACCGAAAGAACCAAGAAGATATACTACTATAGTCAGTAGTTACTACTGTAGAGTCGATAGATACTACTATCGTGTCAGTAGCTACTACTATAGAGTCGGTAGATACTACTATAGAGTCAGTAGATACTATTGTGTTTCAGTAGATACTAATATAGAGTCAGTATATGCTACTGCGGAGTAAGTAGATACTACTCTATAGTCAGTAGATACTACTATAGTCAGTAGTTACTACTGTAGAGTCGACAGATACTACTATAGAGTCGGTATATACTACTATACAGTCAGTAGCTACTACTATAGCGTCGGTAGATACTGCTATAGAGTCAGTAGATACTATTGTGTGTCAGTAGATACAGTGAGAGAAAAAAGAATTTCATCCCCTGCTGATTTTGTACGTTTGCCCACTGACAAAGAAATGATCAGTCTATAATTTTAATGGTAGGTTTATTTAAACAGTGAGAGAGAGAATAACAACAAAATCCAGAAAAACGCATGTCAAAAATGGTATAAATTGATTTGCATTTTAATGAGGGAAATAAGTATTTGACCCCCTCTCAATCAGAAAGAGTTCTGGATCCCAGGTGTCTTTTATACAGGTAACGAGCTGAGATTAGGAGCACACTCTTAAAGTGAATGCTCCTAATCTCAGCTTGTTACCTGTGTTGCGTGATAGAAAAGGACGCTGAAGCCGGTCGTGTAGGGGCTGACGCCAAACTGTTTATTTAGGGCTTACGCCTAACTCGGGGGAAGGGGTTAACACAACGGTTATTAACTAAGCTCCCCAGGGGAAGGGTACTGGGAGTTCCCTACACCCCACCAGGCTATCGGGCTCTTCCCACAGCACTGACCAAGGGTTCATCCAACTCGGCCGGCCGGGTAAAGTAGCCCCTTAGCCTGGCTCTCTACCCTCTATCCCGGAGCCCCCTACTTCCTAACCACTCACTCCTCTGACTCTCGGCGAAGACCCCGTCCACGTCACGGGTCTCCCCTCAAATACCCCGGGGGCATGACGTCACTTTACCCTGACGGCATTCCCCCGAGGCGAGTGTGACCTGACGTTAGCACTCCACTCCTCAACACCTGTATAAAATACACCTGTTCACAGAAGCAATCAATCAATCAATCAGATTCCAAACTCTCCACCATGGCCAAGACCAAAGAGCTCTCCAAGGATGTCAGGGACAAGATTGTAGATCTACACAAGGCTGGAATGGGCTACAAGACCATCGCCAAGCAGCTTGGTGAGAAAATGACAACAGTTGGTGCGATTATTCGCAAATTGAAGAAACACAAAAGAACTGTCAATCTCCCTCGGCCTGGGGCTCCATGCAAGATCTCACCTTGTGGAGTTGCAATGATCATGAGAACGGTGAGGAATCAGCCCAGAACTACACGGGAGGATCTTGTCAATGATCTCAAGGCAGCTGGGACCATAGTCACCAAGAAAACAGTTGGTAACACACTACGCTGGGAAGAACTGAAATCCTGCAGCGCCCGCAAGGTCCCCCTGCTCAAGAAAGCACATATAAATGCCCGTCTGAAGTTTGCCAATGAACATTTGAATGATTCAGAGGACAACTGGGTGAAAGTGTTGTGGTCAGATGAGACCAAAATGGAGCTCTTTGGCATCAACTCAACTCGCCGTGTTTGGAGGAGGTGGAATGCAGCCGATGACCCCAAGAACACCATCCCCACCGTCAAACATGGAGGTGTAAACATTATGCTTTGGAGGTGTTTTTCTGCTAAGGGGACAGGACAACTTCACCGCATCAAAGGGACGATGGACGGGGCCATGTACCGTCAAATTTTGGGTGAGAACCTCCTTTTCTCAGCCAGGGCATTGAAAATGGGTCGTGGATGGGTATTCCAGCATGACAATGACCCAAAACACACGGCCAAGGCAACAAAGTAGTGGCTCAAGAATAAGCACATTATGGTCCTGGAGTGGCCTAGCCAGTCTCCAGACCTTAATCCCATAGAAAATCTGTGAAAGGAGCTGAAGGTTCGAGTTGCCAAACGTCAGCCTCGAAACCTTAATGACTTAGAGAAGATCTGCAAAGAGGAGTGGGACAAAATCCCTCCTGAGATGTGTGCAAACATGGTGGCCAACTACAAGACACGTCTGACCTCTGTGATTGCCAACAAGGATTTTGCCACCAAGTACTAAGTCATGTTTTGCAGAGGGGTCAAATACTTATTTCCCTCATTAAAATGCAAATCAATTTATAACATTTTTGACATGCGTTTTTCTGGATTTTTTTGTTATTCTGTCTCTCACTGTTCAAATAATCCTACCATTAAAATTATAGACTGATCATTTCTTTGTCAGTGGGCAAACGTACAAAATCAGCAGGGGATCAAATACTTTTTTCCCTCACTGTACTAATATAGAGTCAGTAGATGCTACTGCAGAGTAAGTATATACTACTGTAGAGTCAGTAGATACTACTGTATACAAGTTATTACTATAGTCCAGACATGGGCAAAGTACGACCCGCGGGCCGTATACGGCCCGTTGGGCTTTTTATTCCGGCTGCTGAACTTGTCCAAATATCATGATTAAATTAAATTTTCCTCCTGTAATGCCCCCATGTCCCCAATAGATGGCGCACTTTGACCGGGAGAGAGAGAATATTCGTATGAGCAATTCATGTTTCTATTGAAAGTAAGTTAACAGTAATATTTGGGTACAGTATTGTTTTTGGAAGCATTCACTGTAATATCGTATGAACGTTCACTTCACCGCATCATCGTATGAATGATGCGAGCAGAGATTAACGGGTTCTTATGTTAGCGATTTACGTACTCGGCGCTTTTGTTCTCTAAATTACGGCTTGAATGAGGGGGAGGGGTATGACTACATCACAAAATTAATATCTTATTCGGAATTTTATATAACAAAAGTTATATATATAACTGTTACGCTTTGTGTAATTCAACAAAACAAACGAAACTTAACTTCTCTCCGAATTTCACGAGTCCGTTCTAGACCCCACAGCTTTTTAAAGAGTTTTAAGCACAGAAAACATAATTAACGTTTGAAAAATCATTACTAATACAAACTTTTCAATAATTTCCTTCTTCACTTCTATTTCAATTTTCTTTAAAAACTTCTTCTCACCAACATTACCACTCATTACCACTTTCTCCGAAGGCAAGTTTGTAAAATAATACATGGTACAGACAGCAGACATCTTGTGTCCGGAGATCAAAAGCAAATTTGAAAAAGTCAGTTTATCACGCAGGACTGTGACTCGCCGTGTGGAACTGATTGATAAAAATATATCCAGTCAATTAAACAAAAGTCTGATTCCTTTGAATTATATTCACTAGCACTGGATGAAAGTACGGACGTAAAAGACACTGCTCAGCTCCTCATTTTTATCCGAGGCATTGACGACAGTTTTGCGATAACAGAGGAGTTTTTGGCCATGGAGTCCCTGAAAGGAACAACGCGAGGAGAGGACTTGTATAACCAGGTATCTGCTGTCATCGAAAGAATGACGCTACCTTGGAGGAAACTTGTCAATGTCACAACGGATGGATCGCCAAATTTAACTGGAAAAAATGTTGGGCTGCTGAAAAGAATCCAGGATAAAGTGAAAGAGGAAAACCCTGTCCAGGATCTTATTTTCCTTCACTGCATCATCCATCAGGAATCCCTGTGTAAGTCTGTATTGGAGCTTAATCATGTCGTGAATCCAGTCGTAAAACTTGTGAACTTTATACGAGAAAGGGGACTTCAGCACCGTCAGTTTATTACGTTCCTGGAGGAAACTGATGCGGATCATCAGGACTTGCTGTACCACTCTCGTGTCCGCTGGTTAAGTTTGGGGAAAGTGTTACAACGAGTGTGGGAGCTGAAAGAAGATATCATCGCATTTTTGGAGTTGATGGGGAAATCTGACGAATTCCCTGAGCTAAGCGACAAGAACTGGTTTAGTGACTTTGCGTTTGCTGTGGACATATTTTCACACATGAACGAGCTGAATGTGAAACTGCAGGGGAAAAATCAGTTTGTTCACAACATGTACAAACATGTGAACGCCTTCAAATCCAAGCTCACTTTGTTCTCCGGACAAATTGTGATCAAATCTTTCGCTCATTTCCCCACATTTGCCATGCAGGAAGAGGCACCGCGAAACGCAAAAAAATACAGAAAATCACTTGAGGACCTGCACGGAGAATTCTGTCATAGGTTCTCTGATTTCGAAAACATTGAACAGTCACTTCAGCTGGTGTCCTGTCCCCTGTCACAAGACCCTGAAATAGCACCACAGGAGCTGCAGCTGGAACTGATAGATCTTCAGTCTGACTCCGTCCTAAAGGAGAAGTTCAACTCTGTTAAACTGAATGACTTTTATGCTTCACTTAACAGAGCCACGTTTTCAAACCTCCGGAGGACTGTACAGAAGATACTGACTTTGTTTGGCTCGACTTATGTGTGTGAGCAGACATTCAGCGTCATGAACGCCAACAAAGCCCGTCACAGATCAAAGTTAACGGATCAGCACCTCAGATCTATCCTGAGAATTGCCACAACCACAATAACTCCAGACGTGGATGCACTGGCAAAAATTGGAGATCAACAACACTGTTCCCACTGAAACTAAAAGTGAGGATGTGTTGCTGCAACGAGGTTGGAGCCAAATCTCCGACACACAGCCTGCGTGGCTGCTCTAACCTGTTAATGTAGATTATAAGTTCAAGTGAGGTAATTGGTTTGGGCGCAGGCCTCAGATTTTCTCATGATGTTTGATCAGTCACGTTACAACATGTTTTTGTATTGTTCATGTTCGTGCAATTTGTTAAATTGCCTTGCAAATAATTGCTTTGCTACCTGTTAAAGGCCAAATCCTTTCATGTAATGATTTTTACATGTCATTTATATTAGTTCACACAAACACTCCATCCATCTGTTCCTGGCTCGCCCCTCTGTAAAATTTTAGAACCCATTGTGGCCCGCGAGTCAAAAACTTTGCCCACCCATGCTATAGTCAGTAGATACTACTGGAGAGTCAGTAGATACTGCTTTAGAGTCAGTGGATACTACTATAGAGTCAGTAGATACTACAATAGACTCAGTAGCTACTACTATAGAGTCAGTAGATACTACTATAGAATCAGAAGATACTACTGTAATGACAACTTGACACACCTCTCTTGAGATGGCACTTTATTGAAGACACGTTCACTTTACATCAGGCGGAGATCCCACTGCAACAGCCTAGAGTCTCCCACACATCTCCCTCATATCTCAACATGAGGCCAGGCCCCCCTTCTCGATCATTCTCGACTCTACTGTCCTCTTCCGTCACCTGACCACGCTTCCTTTTCGAACATACCCGTAGCCACTAGTCCCTTCGCACTCACAACTGAAACTCTTGTCATTACCTCCCGTGGCCACTAGGGCCCTCATACCGCATGCAGGCTCTATTGTCATTCCACTACTATAGGCTCAGTAGATACTACTATAGAATCAATAGTTACTACTTTAGAGTCAGTAGATACAACTATAGTCAGTAGATACTCACTGTTGAGTCAGTAGATACTACTATAAAGTCAGTAGATACTACTATAGTCAATAGATACTACTATAGATTCACGAGATACTTCTGTAGTCACTCGATACTACTGTAGATTCAGTAGATACTACTGTAGAATCAGTAGTTGCTACTGTATAGCCAGTAGATACTAATGCAGAGTCAGTAGTTACTACTGTAGTCAGTAGTTACGAATGTATAGTCAGTAGATATTACTGTAGACTCGGCAGGATACTACTGCAGAGTCAGTAGAAACTACTATAGTCAGTAGATGCTACTATAGAGTCAGTAGATACTATAGAGTCAATAGATACTACTGTAGAGTCGCTAGATACTACTGTAGAGTCAGCCGATACTACCGATTCTATTGCATTTAGGGTGTGTAGGTATATATGCCTACTAAATAAAATTGGGTGGTGGGGGTAAAACAAATTTTGAGGGGGGTTGACAATTTTTGTAAACCTGTTGGATCAACTTTTTACTCCCACTTTCCATAACTTTTTTTATTCAGGCCTTCTGAAAGGCTCTTAAAAAATGTTTTACGGACAAATGGTATGCTGGGCTTTTATGATAGCTGAGTATTTGCGTATGTATATGTTATGTTTTTTTAAGAAAAGATACAATTTTAAGTATTTTTGGCCCGGGAAAAGCCGGGTACTTCCTTATAGTACATATGTAATGCGGGCGTAAGCGACCTTCCGGATGTGACGTCACGGGGAGGCGGAGCCGGGTGACGTGGGTGAAAGGTTGGGGGTCCTTAAGCGGGTAAACCGGAAAGAAAAGTTAGTCGGGTTGTGAATGGAAAAGGAGAAGGCCACGCGGGCGTACAAGAGGAGGGGGCACCGTTGGAGCGGGAGCCAACCCCGGGAACAGTAGGGAGCTACTAGGAGGTGTAAAGCTGCAGATAGTAAAGCCAGTAAGGCTGTGTGTGAGAGGCAGCGGTGTGGCTGCCAAGAGTCGCAGGAGCGACGAGGAGAGACAGCACGAGGCTGTCAGAGCTGCGGAGTAGCAGAGAGGGAGAGAAGAGCTGCGGCAAGAACAGCCAAGGGGGCTGTGTGAGATAACAGCAGCGGAGCTGCTGTGGGGCTACGAGTACGACAAGGATCAGCAGCGGGGCTGCTGATGGTGACTGGAGCAACATCAGAGCCAGCACTGTGGGGGCTGAACGAATAAGAGAGACAGCCGTGTGGGAATACAGTACGGACCAAATAAAGGACACTAAGCCAGAGATCGTGGTCAAGTCTTTTATTACACTGGTGTCAGAAGTGAAACGGCATGTCTAAGCAAGTAAGGAAGAAAATTCCTCCGGCGCCAGCATCGGCTTCTTCGTCCGACGACGACGAATTCCCTCCGACCACGGATTCTGCTGGGGTGGTGGAGGAGAGCCATGCTGAGGCGAGCACGGGGACGGGCGTGGAAGATGTCGGCGCAATGGCGGGTCCGTCAACAACATCGGACGCTGATCAAAGATGGCAACAGGTGGCAGAACAACTGGAGACACTCAAGGACGTCCTGGCGCATCTATGTCACCTCGTCACGCCAAGGACGACGGCGGAAGGAGAAGGTGCTCCACGGGCCGCCACGTTGCCTGCCCTGCCGCCGCCATTGGCCACGCGGCAAGAGGACGCCATCTTGCGCGCTTCGCGGCGCCAAACCGCCATCTTGGCCACGCCGCGGGCCGACGCCATTTTGAATTTGCCTCCAGAACAACCATCATTGGAAGACGGCATAAAGAGGAGTCGGAGTCGCCACCTTACTACAGTTAAGGAATTCTCCATCGGGGGCGATTGGAGCGCTTTCGCCTGCCGATTTTTGGCGGCGGTTCGTTCAGCAAGATGGACCGATGCGGAGGCTTTGGAAGTGTTGCCGACTCTACTGGACGACGAATCTGTTCGATTTTTCCGTTCCATAACGGCCGATAAGAAGAAGACTTTATGTGGAGTTTTTGAGGAAATGGCCGACGCCTATGAGCCACCTGACGACGCGCATCGGCGATTCGCTCAACGACAACGAGCACCCGAAGAATCGCCCGTGGCGTTCAGGGGTGCGGTGTTGGAGCTGGCCATGGCAGCATATCCTGAGACGCCACAGGATCTGCTCGAGCCTCTCATATTGGGAAAAATGCTGGAGCTGTCTCGGGATCTGGGGATCCCCATGCCTGTGTGTGGGCATGAGAAGCTCACGTCCCGGGCGGCAGCAAAGTGTCTGGATGCGCAGTTTAATCTCCGTCGCTGGAAGCAAGTGGCGGCATGGACGGGTGGGCCCGTCAAGGAAGGAGGCGCGATGGGGTGGGACCCCACAAAGGCGATCTATGTGCCGGATGAGCGGGGTCCTCGGGAGCTGACGGCCGCCTCCTCTGCATGGTCGGGACGCGGAAGGCCGGGGCCGCGCGCTACGCCATTGGAACGGGGCCGTCGGGATGCAAGACCTGCGCTTCGGCGCAACGATGCCGATTGCTTCCGCTGCGGCCGTAGAGGCCATTACGCCAAGGATTGCTGGGCCCGCTTCCCGGGTCCGCCGCAGCAGGAGGCCACAACACCGGACAAGCCGACCAAGGAACCTCCGAAACAGGCATGTCGGCACGCACCAGACACCCGGCAAGGCTTTACACCTCACCCACCACCTTTGTTGCGCGATCCTATTGTTGTTGTTAAAGAAGGGCCATCGACGGGGCCTTGTCGTTCAGTTACGCAGTGGCGCAAATTAGCACGGAGAGTTGTCGCGGCCGCTACGGGTTCGTCCACTGTACCGGGGTCTATACAAGGTGTGGACGTGCGCATTTTGGTCGACTCGGGAGCGTCTGCGACTATTATATCGGATGTCATTTTCCATCTGTTGGGCATTCCGCCGGGGGCTGTGCGTCCGGTTTATGGGTCGTGCGTCGCTGCGAACGGGGTAGTATGGGTATCGTGGGCCAGGTGGATGCTAAGATATCTATTGGGGATGTGTCGGCTTCGGGCGTTGTGTTAATATCAAGATCTTTGGCGGTTCCTTGCTTACTAGGCACGAATTTTTTGGCTAAGATGCCCATTTTGATTAAAATCAATGAGAATTGTATTGAATTGCCGGGGGGCCGTCGAATCTCGTTTCTGCCGTCGCCCTGGGGGCGACCTGCTTCGGCCGTACAGGTGCAGGCGCTGTCCATCGCATCTGTGGACATCCCACCTGGTTCACAGATGCTTATACCCTTGCGGTATCGGAAGCCCCTGCCTAATCGGCTAGGAGCAGTAGGGGTCTTGTTGTCGCCATCCGCCACGATAACAACAGGGTTGGCGTTAGTTGGGGCACAGACCATCGTCCGGCCGGATCAACTACCGTTTTTACAGGTGCTTAATGCGGGGGTGGAAAACATCCGTGTTCCGGCCGGTACGGTTGTGGCACATGCCACTACGGCGTTTGCGACGCACGATTGTCCGCATAGCCGGGGAGTGGTCGCTGGTGTTTCCGAGCCAAGGGGTTCGGATAATCGTTGGATCGCTAACTTATGTGACGAAAATTCTTCCCTGTCCGTTGGGCAACGTGATGCGCTGCGTAAATTGTTGCTGACGTATTCGGATGTGTTCAGCTCCGATGATTTGGATTTGGGCCGCACATCGTTGCTTTCCCATCACATTGAGACGGGCGACGCTGCCCCTATTCGATTAAATTCGCATCGGATGAGCCCAGCGGAGCGAGAACACGTTCGGGGGGCGGTGGAAGACATGTTAGCTGCGGACATCATATCGCCATCTAACAGCCCATGGGGCGCTCCTGTGGTCTTGGTTAAGAAAAAGGATGGCACCTTGCGATTTTGTGTTGATTTCCGGAAATTGAATAAGATATCGGTGGCAGATGCGTACCCCCTGCCGCGTATGGACGACTCCCATTGTCAGGGGCTAAGTTCTTTTCCACACTGGACCTCTCTTCGGGATTTTGGCAGCTCCCCCTTGACGAGTCCTCACGGGAGAAAACCGCTTTCCGTACGCCGCAGGGGTTATTTCAATTTAACTGCCTCCCGATGGGATTGAATGCGGCCCCTGCCACATTTCAAAGATTGATGGAGCTCGTTTTGACGGGGTTGCAGTGGGAGACGTGCCTTATATATTTGGACGATATCATTGTCTTCAGCCGCACATTTGAGGAACATTTAACACGGCTGGAGACAGTGTTCACGAGGATGCGCTCTGCGAATTTAAAATTTAAACCAAAGAAATGCCACCTACTGCAACCGTCCGTCCGTTATCTGGGGCACATTGTGAGTGCTGAGGGGGTGTCCACGGATCCTGAAAAGACGGCGTGCGTCCGGGATTGGCCGACTCCGGCCTCCGTGGGGGATGTTCGGCGGTTTTTGGGATTTGCCTCGTATTACCGAAGATTTGTGCCGGGTTTTGCGACGATTGCGAGGCCCTTGCATCTCCTTACGGGTAAAGGACGGAAATTTGTTTGGGGACAGCCGGAAGAGGCGGCCTTTCGGAGTCTGCGTGATCTATTGGCTACGGCCCCGACATTGGATTATCCCGATTTTGATCGCCCTTTCATTCTTGATACGGACGCGAGTGACACAGGTATTGGGGCGGTATTATCACAGTCTAAAGGGGGCGTAGAGCGCGTCGTGGCGTATGGTAGCCGAGTCTTGTCGCCTGCGGAAACACGCTACTGTGTCACTCGTAGAGAACTTTTGGCGGTTGTTTTTTTCCTACGGCAATTTCGACCGTACCTTTACGGTCGTTCTTTTATTGTGCGTACGGATCATGCGGCCTTGCAATATGCACTTAAAATGGACCAGCCATCGGGACAGTGGGCACGTTGGTTGGACACGCTACAGGAATTTTCCTTCCAAATTCAACATCGGAAGGGAGTGTGCCATGCGAACGCTGACGCACTTTCCAGATTACCAGGGCGCGCCCCTTGTAAATGTGCGTCGGGGACGCATAGGTGTTCGCCGATTCTAAACCCCCCTCAGCCGCTTACGTTGGCCGTCGAGAAGTCGGATACTCCGATGGAACCGGGACCGACTGACGGGGTTTTGAATCTGCCGCGGTCTGTCTGGATTCGGGAACAGATGATGGATGAGTCGTTGTTGTCCATGCGGAAGCGGTCTATGAGGGACAATGAGAGTCCGAGTTCGGCTGTGGGTCCGCGAACCGCTCTCCGAGATGGTCTGCTTATGTGGCGAGAAGGGTTCCAGCAAAGCTGGCGTGTGGTGGTACCAACGTCCTTGCGATTCGAGTTGATTAGAACTCTCCATTGTGACACACTTTTGCATTTAGGGGTGCAGAAGACTTTGTTGACGTTGCAACGTCATTATTTTTGGCACGGCATGGCGACAGATGTCGTAGGGCACGTGCGCGCGTGCCCTGAGTGCGCCCGACGTAAGCCGCCTAAACATCCTTACGTGCCGCCTCTCCAGTCGATTCAGGTGTCTCGAGTCAATGAATTGGTGGCACTGGACATATTGGGACCCTTTCCACCATCGGCGAGGGGAAATAAATATTTGCTGGTAGGGGTTGAGTACCTCTCCCGTTGGCCGATGGCCTGGCCGTTGCCCGATCAATCGGCCGCAGCCATCACCGACGCCTTTTTGTTTGGGTACATTATGGACAAGGGGGCGCCTGAGAGACTCCTCACGGACCAGGGCCGAAATTTCTCTTCTAAATTATTGGCTGAAGTGTGCGCGGGCCTTGGGACTAAGAAAATACGGACATCCCCATACCATCCGCAGACGGATGGTATGGTTGAGCGGCTGAACAGGACATTGTCTGCTATGCTTTGCCATACTGTGAGTGAACAGCAATCAGATTGGGATCTGCACATCCCCGGAGTGCTTTCGGCGTACAGGATGACGCCTCATGCTGCTACAGGGTATTCGCCGTTTTACCTTATGTATGGTCGGGAAAACGTGCCTCCGGTGGATGTTCAATTGGGTACTGGGGTGAAGGGACCTCGTAAACCACTCCCTGAATACATTCAGGACACGGTTCGCCGGGTCACGGAGGCGCGGGAAAACGCCCGCGTGGCTACGGCCAAAGCCCAGGCCCGGAACGAGCGGTATGCTCGGCGGTCCGAGGGGGAGTGCCCCTGGAAGGTTGGAGACCTGGCCTGGCTCCATTGTCCGCAGGTGCGGCCGGGAACCTCTCCTAAATTGCACAAACCTTGGCATGGTCCTGTGCGCCTCATTGAGGTTCCCAATCCACAGTCGGCGTGCGTTCAGATTGGTTCTCGCCGTTGGTTTGTTCATACGTCGCGGTTGAAACCATATGTTGCTCCCCTACGTGATGCGTCATCTCCCAATGTTGCCTTGTCGGGGTCTGTTGCTGCCGACTCTAACTCTTCCCCGCATGCGTCCATTGATCTTGCTAGAGCGCCTGTCGTACCTGTTCCAGACAGGCCGACCGTGACACAGCGGGGGAGGAGTGGCCCTGCTCGGAGGGCGCCTGCCAGGTCTGCGGGACCTTCGAGCCCTGCAACCCTTCCGACCCCGCTGCAGGCGCATTCGCGGAACACGACCAAGACTGATTCGTCAGGGACACGAGACGTCGGTGGACTTCCAATCGCAGCAGGGGAATTACCCCCTGTCATTCCTCGTGTTCCATCGCGTCCCCGTTCTACAAGTGGGCCGCCGCCTGTCCGGGACGGGCTGGCGACCCGCACTCGTTCCAAATCGCTTACGTTTCGTTGATTGTATGTTGTTTATTGTCTTGTTCTTACCGTTGTATTTATCGCATGCTTTCGTACGTTCGTCGATGTTACTTGTGTTGTTGTTCTTGTTGTTATATTGCATGCTTAGTGTCCTTTAAGGGAGAAGGTCGGTTCACCGCATTACGCTTTGGTATTGTTCAGCCGAGGTCGGCTGGGTTTTTTCTACGGGGGGGGGTGGTGTAATGCGGGTGTAAGCGACCTTCCGGATGTGACGTCACGGGCAGGCGGAGCCAGGTGACGTGGGTGAAAGGTTGGGGGTCCTTAAGCGGGTAAACCGGAAAGAGAAGTTAGTCGGGTTGTGAATGGAAAAGGAGAAGGCCACGCGGGCGTACAAGAGGAGGGGGCACCGTTGGAGCGGGAGCCAACCCCGGGAACAGTAGGGAGCTACTAGGAGGTGTAAAGCTGCAGATAGTAAAGCCAGTAAGGCTGTGTGTGAGAGGCAGCGGTGTGGCTGCCAAGAGTCGCAGGAGCGACGAGGAGAGACAGCACGAGGCTGTCAGAGCTGCGGAGTAGCAGAGAGGGAGAGAAGAGCTGCGGCAAGAACAGCCAAGGGGGCTGTGTGAGATAACAGCAGCGGAGCTGCTGTGGGGCTACGAGTACGACAAGGATCAGCAGCGGGGCTGCTGATGGTGACTGGAGCAACATCGGAGCCAGCACTGTGGGGGCTGAACGAATAAGAGAGACAGCCGTGTGGGAATACAGTACGGACCAAATAAAGGACACTAAGCCAGAGATCGTGGTCAAGTCTTTTATTACACATATATTACTCTGATTTCATTTGTAATGTCCGCACACCGATCGGCCCATGAGGCATTGGCGCAGGGACTGCTGCCCTATGGCCAGTCTGGGCTTGGTTGATGTTTCTTCTGATGCCCGTCTTAATATCTCTCCATGGGCTTTCTCCCCCACCTTATCTCGCCTCATCTATTCATTCACAATCTTCTCTCTGTCTCTCTGTCCCTCCTTCTTCCCTCTGGCACGTGTCATAATGGGTACTGCAAGATCTGACCGTGTCCGTCCAGATCTCGCCGAGCTGCATTGGCTTCTGGTTTCCTAACGAATACATTATTAATTCACACTCATTACACAGAAAGTGCTTGCCACGAATTAACCACAATAACTTACTGATATCGTCATGGAAACATATCAAATTATTTACCCATAACGGAAGTTTTTTTTTGTTAGATCGTATAAATATAAATGAGTCGTTATACCCGCCACCAGCCGACACAGCCAATTTGTGAGGTTTGGCAAGTAAATAAAATATTCCAATTAGCTACTAGTTCAGCACAATGGTGTGTTGAAGAGTAAACCCACAACATTTACGTGCAGCATGTCCACTCTCGGAAGTTTATTACCTGCAAGTTTATTTCCCCGACGTTTATTACCTAGAAGTTTATAAGCCGTATAAAGTCCATTGAGTTATAAAGATATTTTTCAAGGGCAACTCGCAGACAGGCGACCTCAGCAGCAAAGCATTTCGATCACCATTTATAAGTATTGCTGGAGTTAAGGACTTCTCCACATTGAGTCAAAAGCGTCCCTGAGGACCAAGCCACAGCAGCATTTTCTATCGAGATTGAAAACTAATGTCTTTAGAACAGCTTTTTGTGTTTAGTTTGTTGTCCTTCCCCTGCACGTCATATTAGCACATTTGGCTACATATGGTGCGATAGAAGTTCAACATATATACATAAACAGAGACCCACAGACTCATTTGAACACTCAATCTCACATAGATACACATAAACTCACACAGAGACACACAGACTCACACAGAGACCCATAGACTCACGCAGATACCCACATGCTCAAACAGAGACGCATAGACTCTTAGAGACCCACAGACTCAGAGACCGATAAACTCACACAGAGACTCACAGACTCACGGAGAGACCCACATACTCAAATAGAGACACATAGACTCGTAGAGACCCACAGACTCGAAGACCCATAAACTCACACAAATACCAACAAACGACACCATGGGACCTCCCTTGCCAGTATCAAAATATAGGAATAGGTTTTACCATTTCGGGCAATAAAACAGGTGTTAAGATGTAAAAACACCAAACTTAAACCTTTGCAAGGAATCATGTCAGAGCATATTTTTTTGTTTGCTTGCATGATTACCACTAGTATATGTGGTTAATGCAGACATAATTCCTTGCAAAAGGTTCCAGTTTGGTGCTTTAACATCTTAACACCTGTTTTATTGCCAGAAAGGGTAAAACCTATTCTTATATTTTGATACTGGCAAGGGAGGTCCCATGATGTAACTGCTCACCCCGAGCTCTTAATGTCCTGATAGTGCATTGTCTTTGTGCTGTTTGCCTTTTGGCGTCCTCTGGTCTAACACTGTTTGAGACTAGGCTCTAAAGAAAGCTGTCTCTGGTGTGGACCAATCAGTTTCAAAGACAATGCATACACTGTCAGAGCATGTTTTTTGTTTGCATGTTCACTGCAAGTATATGTAGTTAATGCAGACATGATTCCTTGCAAAAGGTTTAAGTTTGGTGTTTTAACATCTTAATACCTGTTTTATTTCCAGAAAGGGTAAAACCTACACTGATAGACCTACATACTAACAATGAGATCCATCGACTCACACAGAGACCTGCATACTCAAAAAGAGAGCCATAGACTCACAGCACCTCACGTGGATTGGTATGTAATGGTATGCCTAGTCACGTTCAGATTAGATCAGATATGGGGAGCATAAGCCATTCACCCATAAGCACCAGCTTATATATATATGCATTTATTTATATACTGTCATATATGTTCATATCATATGGATTTACATTCGTGTTATATTTGTATTACACTTATATATTCATTGTATTTATGTATAGATACATGTTTTTTTCGACATTAATCCTCATTTCAAGCAGTTGAAACTGATGTCTTCGCTGTCGTTCCTCAAAACATCCAGAGATTCAAAGGTACTACAAAACACAGTTAAACTAACACGTAACATTAAGTATCTTAAAGCTAATTAAATGCTACATATTGTGTTATTGTGAAAAGAATGAACTAATTAGCATTTGTAGATCAGTACTTGTACTTACACTTACAAATAACTAACACTATATCTACGGATTATTGGAATAGGGGTGTAGGGAGCTCTGGGTAGAGGTAGTACCTTTGTTTTCTGGTAGCTGCACTCAATTTTTGAGTGGATGGAAACACTGGTCCTCATCCATCTCCTAAATCTCTGACGTCTGGCTCCTAGTGCCACACCCCGGTAAACCGCTTCAGCTGGCGGGCTAAACGACGTGAGGGGGTGATGTCAACACTGCATCACTGGGCGAATGAACTCCCACGACGGAATCACCGGTCAGGGCGGAAGGGTCTCGTTAGGACCCAACGGCCAAGTGTTCGGGACTAAGGCGCGCCACTTCGTTACTGTGGACTGCGGCTGTGGCCTACCAGCTATGGTTTGAAATAGCAGGGAAGGTGGATCTCTTCAGCCTTGGAAGGCCGTCTACCTAGGAAAAGGAAACTCTGATGTAAAACCTACGGCCCGAGGACCTCTCTGTCACCGTCCCAGCTTGCTAGGCCATGGCAGACAAACCCCGGGTTTAAAGGGTGGGGTCAGTTCTGCGCACACTGCACTCCACTTGAAAGCTCCTTTGCGCAGGCAAGAAGGAAATCTTCACGTCTACCCCCCCACCCGGTCTCACTAAGTCCTGTAGCGATGGGAAAGGGGCGAACTCGGCAGGTGTAAGATGACACTGGCAGCCGCAGTCTCAATCCTGCATGCAGGCGGCTCAGGCGCAAGTGGTCGTCTGATGATGACCTGGAAACGACATCATCACCCGGCAGCACCCTGAGCGACCAAGCAGCCTTTTCTAGGGACAGCACTGCTTGCTCCACACGGAGAGGGGCCTAGAAAAGGTGGCCTAAACAAAGCTCGTCTCCTCCTCCCTTAGTTGGCTTACCGCGGTCAACGGGCATCTTCGTATGCGGTCGAATTACATCAAAGAATCGACGGCGCATCCCACTCGCCTTAAAAGGTGGTAAAGGACTCAAACTCGCATGCTGGAACATCAGAACCATGCTAGACTCAGCTGACAGCACTCGACCTGAGCGACGATCTGCTTTAATTGCACACGAACTCGCTCGGCTGGATGTTGACATCGCCGCCCTCAGCGAAATCCGCTTTTCAGAGGAAGGCAGTCTGAGGGAGCATGGCGCAGGTTACACTCTCTACTGGTCAGGTAAACCAGCGACAGAGAGACGCCGTTCAGGTGTCGGCTTCATGATCAGGGACTCTATCGCTACCAAGCTTGCAAGCCTGCCAACTGGTCACTCTGACCGCATCATCTCAATGTGTCTACCACTTCGTGACCAACAACACGCAACGCTGCTCAGTGTGTACGCTCCAACTCTCCAGGCAGATCCCGCTGATAAATACAAGTTTTACTCCGACCTACGCAGCCTTCTGCAGGATATCCCAGCTGACGACAAGATTGTCATCCTTGGCGACTTCAACGCCAGAGTGGGCAGAGACTCGGAAACCTGGAAAGGCGTACTTGGAAGGCACGGTGTGGGCAGCTGCAACGACAATGGGCGCTTGTTACTTGAACTCTGTGCGGAACAGCAGCTTTCCATTACCAACACCATCTTCCAGCAGAAAGACAGTCTGAAGACAACCTGGATGCACCCTCGGTCAAAACATTGGCATCTCATAGACTACATCCTTGTGCGCCAGCGTGACCTAAAATATGTCTTTCACACCAGGGTAATGTCCAGCGCCGAGTGTCACACAGACCACCGTCTTGTCCGCTGCAAACTCAGCTTTCACTTTAAACCCAGACCAAGGAAAGGTGGCGCCCTGAGGAAGAAGCTCAAAGTCTGCAGCCTTCAGTCTGCCGCGGTCAAAGTAGCTTTCCAGAAAAGCCTACGATCTAGGCTAGAGGAACCGAGCTGCCTAGGAGACTCGCCTCCGGTTCCTGAAGTGCTGTGGGACCGCATCAAAACTGTTGTTCTGCAAACATCTGAAGATACCCTCGGATTCTCCACGAAGAAAAACAGAGATTGGTTCGATGAGAACAACTTAGAAGTCCAGGAGCTGCTGTCAAAGAAGAGATCAGCACACCAGGCCCACCTGGCCCGACCATCCTGCCCGCACAAAAAGCAGCCTTCCGCCTGGAATGCAGCACCATCCAGCGCAAGCTTCGAGAGATTCAGAACGAGTGGTGGACCAACCTCGCTGTAAAAACTCAGGTTTGCGCTGATACTGGCGACTACAGGGGATTCTACGAAGCTCTAAAAGCGGTATATGGCCCCTCGTACCAAATCCTGAGCCCCCTGCGGAGTGCAGACGGGAAAGAACTGCTCACCGAAAAGGACTCAATCCTGAACCGCTGGTCTGAGCACTTCTACACGCTCTTCAACGCTAGCCGCTCAGTCCAAGAACCAGCGATTGACCGCATCCCACAACAACCAGTGAAAACCGAACTGGATGTGGCACCAACATTACAAGAAACTGAGGAAGCCATTAACAGCTGAAGAGTGGTAAAGCTGCAGGAGTTGATGGCATCCCTCCTGAAGTATGGAAGAACGGAGGCCCAGCACTGCACACCAAACTCCATGAATTCTTCGTCTGCTGCTGGGAGCAGGGTAAACTCCCTCAAGATCTCAAAGATGCAGTCATCATCACCCTGTACAAGAACAAAGGGGAGAAATCAGACTGTTCCAATTATCGTGGCATAACACTTCTGTCCGTCGCCGGCAAAATCCTCGCAAGAGTACTGCTGAATAGACTGGTACCCGCAATAGCTGAAGATCACCTCCCAGAGACACAGTGTGGCTTTAGAGCCAACCGGGGAACCACAGACATGGTGTTTGTCCTGAGGCAGATTCAGGAAAAGTGCCGGGAGCAAAATAAAGCGCTGTACGTCACCTTTGTGGACCTGACAAAAGCGTTTGACACCGTGAGCAGACAGGGACTTTGGAAAATCCTGGAAAAGCTAGGCTGCCCACCGAAGTTCCTCACCATGATCGTCCAACTTCATGGAGACCAGCTTGGACAAGTCAGACATAACAACGATCTCTCGCAGCCCTTCCCTATTGCAAACGGCGTGAAACAGGGCTGTGTTCTTGCTCCCACGCTGTTCACCATTTTGTTCAGCATGATGCTCCAGCAGGCCACAGAGGACCTCGACGACGCTGATGGCGTATACATCCGTTTTCGTCTCGACGGGAGCGTGTTCAACCTGAGGCGTTTGCAGGCCCACACAAAGACCATGGAGCAACTGATCAGGGAGCTGCTTTTTGCTGATGATGCCGCCCTCCTTGCTCACACAGAGGCAGCTATGCAGCGAATTACGTCCTGTTTCGCGAAAACAGCTCAGATCTTCGGCCTTGAAGTCAGCCTGAGGAAGACTAAAGTTCTTCATCAGTCCGCACCCCATGAGGAGCACCATCCACCAAGCATCTTCATTGAACAAACAGAACTGAAAGCTGTCCACCAGTTCAACTACTTGGGGTGCGTGATCTCGTCTGACGCCAAGATCGACAACGAAGTCGACAACAGGCTGGCCAAGGCAAACAGTGCATTTGGCAGACTATACAAACGTGTCTGGAACAACAGCAACCTTAAAAGAGCCACAAAGGTCAACGTCTACAAAGCTGTTGTGCTGACCACTCTCCTGTATGGCGCTGAGTCCTGGGTCACGTACCGTCGTCACCTGAGTCTCCTCGAGCGTTTCCATCAGCGCTGCCTCCGCACAATCTTCAATATTCACTGGAGTGACTTCGTCGCCAACACTGAAGTCCTCAAGTCAGCGAAGGTCATCAGCATCGAGGCCATGGTCCTCAAGACACAGCTTCGTTGGGCAGGGCACATCGCCAGGATGGAGAACCACCGCTTACCTAAGATTGTGCTGTATGGGGAACTGTCCTCTGGCCATCGCGACATAGGGGCACCACGAAACCGATACAAAGACTCCCTGAAGAAGTCCCTCACTGCTTGCTGCATCAGTGGGCAACACAAGCAGCTGATCGCAACTCCTGGCGGCACACAGTCCACCAGGCCACCTCCTTCTTCGAAGATACCCGCAGGGCCCGTATGGAGGACAAAAGGAGGAGGAAGAACCATGATCCCTCAGCACCCATCCCAGATCAGACCTATACTTGCAGCTGTTGTGGCAGGACCTGCTTGTCCCGCATAGGCCTCTTCAGCCACCAGCGTGCCTGCAGAAGACGTGGATGTCCTTCCTAGATCTTCGTTCGCGAAGCCAAGCCATGATGATTTGAATATATTCGACACAATTACACAACAATCGACTGACAATTTATTTAAGTTATCGAACAATAACCAAATTAATACATTTGCTAGGACAACTCGTGAGGACTCTCTATCATCTGGTAGGCAACGCTGGTTCCACTAGATCATATGCAAAGGTATGGGTATGGAAAAATAAATTAAAGAGGTGAGCAACTACTAGAATTCGGTTCAAAAGATGACATACCTATATATAATAGTTCAAACAAAAGGAGTGCAGAAAATTGACATGAAGAGTACCGGATGTAAAACATACGAATACGACAGATCTGTTTATGACCAAAAGATGCTGGAAAACATCACTTCAAATTTACAGAACATTCCAAGGAGCCAATGTCTCTTCGGCCAACAGCTTTGTTTCGATACAACCTACGACTAAAACTAAAACGTGCATTGAGAACCGAATATGAGAAGAGGAACATAGAGGCACTCGAGAACGATGAGACAAGAAGGAGGTATGAAAAGGGAATATCGAGTGGAATCAGGGGGGTAAAAATATAACACCTGAGCATAGACAGCAAGGTATTAGCACTGAAGACCCGAGTTGGATTCCCGCTCACGGCCACCAACACCAGTAACGATTATCGGAACAACCGTTACCTTGGCCTCCCCTAGGTAGACTAAGCTTCAAATTAGTTCCCGTGTGGTCTGTCTGAAACATCGCCACTGGGGAAACAAAGAAGGACGGCCGTGGCACTGACAACACCGCCCCCTCGTGTGTCATGTCGTCGTTCATATGGCGTTTCTACTCACTAACAGCACTTGCCCCAACAGCCTACTAAGACTATACAGGGGATCTTTGTCTTGTCAAAAACCAGAACATGTTTGTTCCTCATGCAAATGGTTCATTGCAGAAGGTGTTCGTATGTGGCTATTTTTAGGCCAATACTAGAAACGCACGTGCATTCCGTGAGATATTTATAAAGTAAGATTGCCTTCCCAATTCTTAAAAGCAGTTTGCACAACAATGATAATAACCTGTTTGTGCACGTTCCATGAATACGGGTCAATGGTCAGAACGTCACCCTTTACATGTTTTTTTTCCTTTTAAGGAAACATGCAAGCACAAACATTCCCCGTATAGCCAGCCTACGGTGGTGTTACTAATACGGAACTTAAATCTTGAATTAAAGCTTTTGTGACTGCAGGAATTCATATTCTTTGGTCTTTCGGTAAAGTCACGTTTATAGGTTCAAAGAAAATAACAAACAATAGCAAAAAACTACGACGTTTCGATCGCAACACAAGCGTTCTTCCTGATGACGAATGCTTGTGTTGCGATCGAAACATCGTAGTTTTTTGCTATTGTTTGTTATTTTCTTTGAACCTGTCTACGTAACTTTACCGAAAGACCCAAAAAATATGACACGGAATTGGTTGAGTTGTTGTCGCTCTTTGTGTTTTTGCACGACTGGGAACATAGCGATACCATTAAAATTCCAATTGGGAAGGGAGTGTGGACCAGATGGAGATTAGTCCACACACTTTGGACCTTCACCTGGCAGAACCAGGGTTACGGCTTCTCCTCGACGCCAAGGGATGGAGTGTCACAACACATCAGTGTGCGATCCTCCAACCCTCGTTACAGCCTCCACAAAAGCGCTGGACGATTCTAGGCCACGCACCGCCACCACCACCACCACCACCGCCAACAACACCACCACTACCGAAACTACCGCCACTGACAACGCCCAATGCATTTTTATCATTCATGACATTTTTTGGGTTACTTGCATACATTTAAACAGTGAGTACAGAGTTCATACACTGGAATTTCCAGATGCCACAAACAGGTGCTGCACTTTGTATTCGTGACGTTAGTCGATGCTGCAAATGCGTCTGTCTCATTTCCACGTCACGAAACATTATACGCCATCGTTAAAGACTCGAAGCTGCGGTACCCAGAAAGGAGGAGAGAAAGACGGGGAGAGAGAGAGAGAAGGAGCGACACACGCGAGGACTATGTGAGTACAATGTCCGTATCTTCTGTCTAGTATTTCAACACAAATTGAGGGGTGGGGGAGATCCTCTAGCGAGCGGCTGATGGTCAGAGATCATTTATGGCTTTTGGACCACCCTGGAAAACATAGCCTATGTGTCGTTGCTTCTTGCGTCACCTTATAAAGCAATCATATGTGTCCTGACTTATTGGGCTATACTGTAAATAAGCCCAAATGTCCGGACTTTTTGAGCCACCCTGTATAATAACCATTTGTGTCCTGACTTTTGGGCTACCCTGTATAATAACTCTATGTGCCCTGGTCTCTTGGGCCAACTTATAGAAAATGCTATGTGTCCTGAATTGGGCCATACTGTATACTAATCCTGTGACCTGACTTCTTGGGCCACCCTGTACAATAACTCTGTTTCCTGACTTTTGGACCACCGTCTATAATAACCCTATGTGTTCCGATTTTTTTGGCCACCATGTGCAATCGCGCTCTGTGTCCTGACTTTTTGGGCCACCCTGTACAATACCCGTTTGTGTCCTGACTTTTTGGGCCACCCTGTATAATTATAACCCTATGTGTCCTTGCTTCTTGGGTCACCTTATTAAACAATCCTATGTGTCCTGACTTTTGGGCCATACTGTATAATAAGCCCATATGTCCTGACTTTTTGGGACACCCTCTATGATAACCATATGTCCTGGCTTTTGGGCCACCTTGTACAATAACCCTATGTGTCCTGACTTTTTGGGCCACCCTGTATGATAACCCTGTGTCCTGACTTTTGGGCCACCCTGTACAATAACCCTATGTCTCCTACCTTTTTGGGCCACCTTATAAAACAATGCTATGTGTCCTGAATTTTGGGCTATACTGTATAATAATCCTGTGTCATGACTTCTTGGTCCATCATGTACTGTATAATAAACCTATGTGTCCTGACTTTTTGGGCGACCCTGTACATTAACCCAACGTGTCCTAATTTGTTTTGCCACCCAGTATAATAACCCCACGCGCCTGCCTGTGTGGTGTATTTATCACCATCACTCAGCAGTTCTGTAAATAGGTCGAGTGGTCTTAACAATCCAAAACGGGTGGCTTGAAGAGGGTTGCTTTACAACAAGCACGTGGGCAGAGGTGGCATGCGCCAAGTGTTTCGTGTGTGTAGATGTGTGTCTGTGTGTGTGTATTTGTGTGTAGATGTGTGTAGATATGTGTGTGTGCTTCTGTGTGTACGTGTAGATGTGTGACTGGGGAGTGATAGTGTAGCAGCTAGCGCGCTCGTGTTCGATTCCCGTTCAAGGCCAACACTTGTGTGACGATTATCTAGACCGGTCCTGGACCTCCCCTAGGTCGACCCAGCCTCAAATGCGTACCTGATGCGATGTGTAAGCATCGCCACTAAAGAGAAAAACGTGGCCGGGCGTGGTGCTTGCCACCAACCACCTTGTGTGCCGTTCCGACCTGCTCGCTAACAGCACTTGCCTCAACAGTCTGTGTATGTCGATGTGTGTCGATGTGTGTCTTTGTGTAGATGTGTGTCTGTGTGTAGGTGTTTGTAGATTTGTGTATGTGTGTAGGTGTGTGTGTGTGTCCTTCGACTCTTCACGTGGCCTCAAAGTGCACCTGGCCTGGCACAGGCGCCGTGGTGACGTCACCGCCGCTTCGTGGCGAATGGCGGGTGTGTTGGTGTATAGATGTGAGTCTGTGTCTGTGTGGGGAGCGGTAGCGCAACGGTTTGCACGCTGGGCTACGAACCTCGTGACCCGAGTTCGACTCCCGCTCACGGCCAACACCAGTGGCAATTATCTGAACCGGTCTTGGGCTTTCCCTAGGTCAAGTCGGCCTCAAATGAGTACATGGTGCGGTGTGTGTGTGAAACATCGCCACTCGCGAGACAAAGGTGGACGGGCGTGTAGTTGGCCACACCACCCCCTCGTGTGCCACAGTGCTGGCCTTTTAAGGTGCTTCTCGCTAACCACACTTGCCCCAACAGTCTGTTAAGGGCTATACGGGCGTGGGGTGGCTTTGTCTGTGTAGCTGATGGTTGCTCACGTCACGAGAATCTAATCCGACCTGTCAAGGAACGGCTTCTGTCAAGTATCTGGTGGCTGAGGGCATTGCGGAGAGCTTGGATCTTTCACTTCCAGCGCCAGCGTTGTTTTAACTCTGTACTGGTGCAGGCCGTGCAGCTTTATTATCTCTGGGGTTAAGCTCTCAGTTCCTATCTTGAATTAAAGCTTTCGTGACTATAGAAATTCATATTCTTTGGGTCTTGCGGTAAAGTCGTCTTCCTGAAGACAGCTGCTTGTGTTGCGATCGAAACCTCGTGGTTTTTTTTATTACACGCTTTCTATTAACTCACTCTGTCTGTTGTTGTATCCTCAAATCTTGTAACTAAAGTTTTACCGACTTCCCAATGTGGTATCGACTGCAAACTTGGTAAACGTATGTCATACTGATGACAATACTATGTTCTATTTAAAAATAGATATATATTTTAAAACAATCTTTTTATGTTATGTTTCGGCTTAGGTCTAATTGTTCACGTTCAACTCACGTTGGCTGTAAATCACCACAGCCCCCTTACGTTATAGCAAGCTTGGGGGCCACTTCCTGGAGTCATGCAGTTCTGCCATTACTCGTACGGTACATTTCATAAAAGCCGTGTTTAAATATTTTTCAAAAATATTACTTATTTTTCATTCATTTTGAACCTATCTACGTGATTTTACCGAAAGACCCAAATAACTCTCAGTTCCTGCTTTAATGCTACCCCCGGAAGAATGCATAATGGGGCAGCGGTCGTGGTTCATGGTGATTGGTGACCCGTCACTTACCGATTCTCTGGGGTCACTCGCTCACTCAGCGGCGGTCAGTCGCCTCCTTATCACTCTTCTCTCGCTATATACCACGGTTATTTTTCTCGATAATGTCAGCACACACTCACTGTAGACAGAGTATAGACACACACTCACTGTAGATACAAAGAATACACACACTCACGATAGACAGACAGTATAGACACTCACTATAGACACACTATAGACACAGTATAGACAAACTATAGACACACAGTATAGACACACTATAGACACAAACTTATTATACATACACACTCACTATAGACAGCACAGACACAATCACTGTAGACACAATATAGACACATTTACCATAGACGTACACTCACTATAGACAACCACTCACTATAGACACACACACTCACTATCGACGCACAGTATAGACACACGCACTATATACACACTTATTATAGACGCACAGTATAGACACACACTCAGTATAGACACACAGTATATACACAGTATATACACACAGTAAAGACATACACTATAGACACACTATAGACACACAGTATAGACACACTCACTATAGACACACAGTATAGACATACACTATAGACACACACTACAGACACACAGTATATACGCTTTCTATAGACATACAACATAGACAGACACGATAGACACAATGTAGACACACACTCACTATAGACAGTATACATACACGTAGTATACAAAAAGTACAGACACACAAACAACACACGCACAATACACCTGTAGGGGTGTCAGGGGAAGGATTCCCACCAATAGGTGGGTTAGTGGGAGGGGTGATCGAGGAGATATAAGGAGAGAACGGGCGGGAAGAGGGGGCCTTTGGCGGGAACGATATTGGGACGGCTGGGGACAGGTGTGGATGGAAGAAAAGGATTAAAGGACGAGACCCCTGCAATCTTGTGTCGGCTCTCCTTTACATCTGGTGGCAGCGGTGGGATCAAAATGGCTATAAAGAAGAATCCCCGCGGAAAAGAGCCAAGGGAAGAGGAAGCAGGGGCCGGGGATCCTTCCCATCCCGGGCAACACGGGGGCCTGCTATCAGAAGCAGCAGCAGGGGGCCCGGATCGCCTGGAGGACCCCGTGGAGGACCGCATGGCCCGCGTGGAGAGGGCACTCCAGGAGCTACTGCAGAGGCTCCCTATGGGGGGCCCGCCAGCACCGGGACCCCCACCCCCACGTGTACTATGGGAGGAGAGGCCACGGGACCCGGAGGCCGACCAGCCGGCCGGGCAGGTGCCGCAACCAACCTCGTCACGCCAGCCGCCGCCGCTCCCGCCAAAACCCCCAGGGCTAAACACCCAACACGAAGAGCAGGTGGCCGGACGGCCGCGTCGGCTGGGGCCCGTCGACAAGTTCGTGGCTGAGGAAGAAGATTGGGAGGGGTTTGTCCGCCGATTCGAGGCTGCCTTCCACGCTCTCGAGTGGACAGACGAAGAGGCACTACGAGCGCTGCCATCCATTCTGGGTGAAGAAGCACTTTCCTCTTACACCTCCCTTCCCTCGCACAGCAAGTCCACGCTACAGGCAGCCTACGAGGCTTTGGGGGAGATCTATTGCCCGGCGGAAGGAGCCTTTAAACGGTTCCAGGATCGCCAGCGAGGGGCTAAAGAATCCCCTTTAGCCTACAGGGGTGCGCTGCTCGTGTTGGCGAGGAAAGCTTTCCCTCGCCTGGCTGAAGAAGCGCTCGAGGACCTCGTGGTCGAGCACCTCATCGCCTACGCTTGCCGCGCCGGCGTTGTAATGCCCGTGGTGACGCCGGGGGAACGCACCTCGCTGTGGGTTGCCCGGACCATCCAAGCCCACGAGCAGGTCATGGGCCGGGCGCCACCCGTGGGCCGGGTGGCTGGCGCGGCGGGGGGGAACAGCCGAGCCGTTGCCGCGGCGCTACTGGGTCTAGCGACACCAACCGCCGAACCTGCACCGTCGCCACAGGCTGCCTGTGGGGCAGCTGGGAACGGACCCCCGACGTCTGAGATGGAGCCATCGCTGTGGGAGGTGTACGCGGTGATCCAGGGACTGGCGGAGCAGAGGGACCAGGGGCGCGATCAGCCGCCACGTCGCTGGCAGCCGCCTCTACAACATCGCGCCGAGCCCCCCCGACGGAACGCCCCGTGGGTCTGCCACCGTTGTGGTCGAGAGGGGCATGTGGTGAGGGGGTGCCGCACGGAGCCGGAGGCCGCCAACGTCACCTGGAACCCGCCGGGGCCGAACGCCGACAGGATCCAGGCGAGTGACGCCGTCTCGCCCGGCCTCTCGGTCGGGCCGAGCAATTACAATTCCGACGCCGCGAACTTACCGGGAGTCTCCTCGGGGTGGGCGCCGTCGGTGTCGTTCCCCGGTCCCCATTGTCCGGGTCAGGGGAAGGGGATCGCGCCGGGGATAGCGCCGGGGCCGGTGATTGCGTTGCGACCAGAAGTGGCGTCGCGACCCGGAGTGGTGTCGCGAACGGACGTGACATTGCATCTAGAAGTGACGTCGCGGGCGGAAGCCAATGAAAATCGATCTGGCCAATGGGCGGGTGGAAGTCCAGGGAACGCATCTCCATTTCCTAAAGGCGGAGGGGGCCAGCCAGGGTGTACCCTACGTGCAGGCTCTGGTCAGTAAGTCTGTCTCCATTCCCCCGGCAGCCCAGATGCTAATTCCGCTGCAATATCGGTCCCCCCTCGTGACAGCCCGACCAGACTCACCCATCCTGGTGTCTCCGGCATCAGCTGCCATGGATCGCCATGCGCTGGTGGGAGCCGAAACTATTGTACAGAGGAACCAGCATCTGTTCATTCAGGTGCTGAACACCTCCGATAGAACAGCGACGGTGCAGGAGGGAACAGTTCTGGCCCACATTAGTCCCTTGTCACTAGGAGCCCCAGGGACAGAGCCCGAGCTTGTAGGCAGCATCAGCCAGTCCGAGGACAGAGGGGCCGAATCGTGGATGGACCAGCTGGCGGGGCCTGAGCCGGGATTGCCGCCCGACCAGAAACAGCAGCTGCACTCGTTATTGCAGGAGTTCTCGGACGTGTTCAGCCGGGGGCCGTTCGACCTAGGGCGCACACATCTGTCGCAGCACCACATCAACACGGGAGATGCCGCACCCCTGCACCAAAACACATATAGAATGAGCCCAATGGAAAAAGGGCACATTCAACAAGCGGTGCAGGAGATGCTGCGGGCCGACATAATTTCTCCATCCTCGAATCCCTGGGGGGCACCGATGGTCCTAGTCAAGAAGTCAGATGGGTCACTGAGATTCTGTGTGGACTTCCGACGCCTCAATGCCGTCACGCTGGCCGACGCATATCCCCTACCACGTATCGACGACTCATTGGATGCACTGGCGGGAGCAACATTTTTCAGTACGCTGGATTTATTGTCCGGGTTCTGGCAGGTCCCACTAGACGCAGACTCCCGGCCTAAAACAGCGTTCCGGACACCACAGGGCCTGTTCGAGTTCAACTGCCTGCCTATGGGCCTCCAGACTGCGCCGGCGACGTTCCAACGCATAATGGAGTTGGCCTTAGCAGGCCTCCAATGGGAAACGTGCCTCATCTACCTGGATGACGTCATTGTTTTCAGCCGATCATTCGAGGAACACATTGACCGATTATGTCAGGTATTCCTGCGGTTCCGGAACGCGAACTTGAAGCTCAAGCCGTCGAAGTGCCACCTTATGCAGTCGTCGGTACGCTACTTGGGCCACGTCGTCAGTGAGTCTGGAGTGGCTACAGACCCGGAAAAGACGGCCTGCGTGAGGGCCTGGGCTGTTCCCACAACGGTTCCAGAGGTACGCCGGTTTGTGGGTTTCGTTTCTTACTACCGCCGGTTTGTGCCCAACTTCGCAACCATTGCCAAGCCCTTGCACGTGTTGACGGCGAAGAACCAGAGGTTTTATTGGGGCCCTCTGGAGGAAGAGGCATTCCAGCAGCTGCGCTCACGTCTGACAGATGCACCACCATTGGCCTTTCCGGATTTTGGCCTCCCCTTTATCCTGGACACGGACGCCAGCGATGTGGGCATCGGCAGTGTTTTG
Organism: Lampetra fluviatilis; assembly: GCF_964198595.1. Classification (NCBI taxonomy): domain Eukaryota; kingdom Metazoa; phylum Chordata; class Hyperoartia; order Petromyzontiformes; family Petromyzontidae; genus Lampetra; species Lampetra fluviatilis. The sequence continues at coordinate 18,197,338 of NC_136280.1, forward strand.
TCGCAAGTCCAGCAGGGTCGGGAGGTGGTTATCGCCTATGGTAGTCGCGTGCTTTCATCAGCGGAGCAGCGCTACTGCGTCACACGTAGGGAACTCCTGGCAGTCGTTCACTTCGTGCAGCAATTCCGACCCTACCTGTATGGTCGCAAATTTACGGTCCGCACTGACCACGCGGCCTTGCAATATTCGCTCCGCATCGACCAGCCTTCGGGCCAGCTGGCCAGATGGATAGAGCGCCTGCAGGAGTACAGGTACCAAGTAGTGCATCGCAAGGGACCAGACATGCCAACGCAGACGCATTGTCCCGACTGGTGCCCCAGGGCCCTTGTGCATGCACCACAGGCGGGGCACGCTGCAAGGAGGCGAGGCCGGAGGGGACGGTCATCGCTCCCGTACGCACTGCGGAGGGCGCACAGGGTGAGGTCCAGCTGACCGACCACGACCTGGGGCTGACCTTGGACGATTGGAGACGGCTACAGCTGGAGGAAGCCCCACTGCGAACGCTACGCGCCTCAGCAGAGGCAGGGGGGGAGGAGTACATCGTATGGGAGGACCTCCTCATGCGATGGGACCCGACAGGGCGCCAGCGATGCCTGGTAGTTCCGGAGTCGCTGCGTCAACAATTGGTTATGGACGTACACGGCCGACAGCTGCTGCACCTGGCGGGGCGGAAGACACTGTACACATTACAGGGTCGGTACTTCTGGCCAGGTTTGACCGCTGACGTGCATCGATGGGTCGCTACCTGCGTCGAATGTGCGCGGCGAAAGCCGCCACCCCGGGTAAGCCGGGCGCCCCTACAGCCCATCACGGTGACCAGGGTCAACGAATTGGTTGCGTTGGACATCCTGGGACCACTGCCGGTCACGCCACGGGGAAATAAATACCTGTTGGTCGGAGTCGAGTACTGCACGAGGTGGCCGATGGCGTGGGCCCTCCCGGACCAAACGGCACAGACCATCGCCGATGCCTTCGTGGGAGGCTATGTCCTTGATAAGGGGGCACCGGAGCGGTTGCTCACGGATCAGGGCAGATATTTCTCCTCACAGCTATTGAAGGATGTCTGCTCTATCCTGGGCACTAAAAAGGTCCGAACATCTCCGTATCATCCCCAGACCGATGGGATGGTAGAGCGGCTTAACCGCACCATAGCGGCCATGCTGTCCCAAGTGGTGGACGAAAACCATTCCGACTGGGACCTCCACATTCCATCGGTCTTAGCGGCGTACAGGGTGGCCCCACACGCGGCGACGGGGTTCTCGCCATTTTTCCTGATGTACGGACGGGATCCCGTTCTGCCTATTGAGGTGCAGCTGACGGACATTCCCGCAAGAGCCGACGCATGGCCGAAGGCACTAAAGACCTCCCTCATTTATTTGAGAGAGGCCCGCCAAGCAGCCGAGGCCGCATCGGCCACGAGCCAAGAGAGTAATGTACGGATACGGGAGAGGACAGTGACAGCCAAGCCCTTTAAAGTCGGGGACCAGGCATGGCTACACTGTCCTCAGGTGCCGGTTGGCCTCTCACCAAAGCTGCACCGACCCTGGAAAGGGCCGGTCGAGGTCATTAAAGCACTCCGACCGCAGTGCGTCCAGGTCCAACTGGGTAAGCGACGATGGTTTGTACACCCCACCCGCCTTAAGCCATACATCTCTCCACCGTCATCTTCACCAACATCACCACCAACATCACTGCCAACATCATCATCATCCCTACCCAGGCCAAGGTCGCCGACCACCACGCGCCGACCGGCAGGGGGTTCGGTGCCCTGTGTTCCCTTGTCACCTACAGCACCCCATGTGAGGCCTGACAGAGCGGCGGCACGAGCGGGGGCCGGAGAGACAGCGGCGCCAGGCAAGGCGACACCGGCACCACCGAACCAGGGACCGCGACGAGAGGGCCTTCGAAGGAGGGGGCCGCCACGGTCATCTGCTGCCTGTGGATGTCCGGGCTGTTACGGGATGCTGGCTGGAGACCTGGGCAGGCCGCGCAATTGATTTCGTTGTGTTATATTGCATTGTATGGTTGTGGGGGGGGTAAGGGTTGTCGTCACTGTCAGTGGTGGGAGGCATGGGGAGACTTAAATGGTCCATGGGGGAGGCAGAACCGAGGACGGTTATTTTTTCTCCGGGGGGGGGGGGTGATGTAGGGGTGTCAGGGGAAGGATTCCCACCAATAGGTGGGTTAGTGGGAGGGGTGATCGAGGAGATATAAGGAGTGAACGGGCGGGAAGAGGGGGCCTTTGGCTGGAACGATATTGGGACGGCTGGGGACAGGTGTGGATGGAAGAAAAGGATTAAAGGACGAGACCCCTGCAATTTTGTGTCGGCTCTCCTTTACACACCCAAGAAAAGTATACTCACGTTTTGACAACAACAAAAAGACAAAGACCCCGTGTAGCTTTTACAGACTGTTTGGGCAAGGGATGTTAGCGAGTAGCACCTACGAAGGCTTGAACGGTACACGAGGGAGTGGGTGGCCAGCACCACCCCCGGCCGCCTCTCTCTCTCCCCAGTGGCGAGTTTACACATTGCACCAGGTACTCATTTAAGACTGAGTCGACCAAGGGGAGGCCCAGGACCGGTTGAGATAATCGTCAATGATGTTGGTGGCCGTCAGCAGGAATTGAACTCGGGTCTCTGCTGGGATCGTAGCGCAGCGTAGTGCGCTAACTGCTGCACACAGGAGACCAAAACACACATCGGACACACAGGACAACACACCCACAGCACAGACACACGGAAGGTTTGACAGGTTGAATTGATTGGCTTTAAACATAATTGCTTGCGTTCCTAGCAAACAGGAAGAATACAAAAACAAACACCAGTGAGATGGCAGGTTACTGAATAGTGCCACAACATACAGGAATGTCTAGAGCCGTAAACACAGCGTTGCAATAATAATTCCGAATCACAGTACTTGCCAACATAAAGTGTTTTATGGATCAGATCGCGTGAATGTAAATGTGTGGTACACCCACCTCCACCCGACACAGCCCATCAGTAAGGTTTGTGAAGTGAATAAAACGTGCCCTATTAGTGAGCACTTCAGCACCAGTGATTCGCGTGACAAGCCTGACTGATTGGCTCTCGGGTGGAGGAGGGTGTTACCTTTACACGATCAAAACAAAAACGTTATCACGAAACCAAATACTCACCCCACAATGACCCATAGATTCATTACACAGAGACCCATATATTCATCACACAGACCCATAGACTCATCACACAAAAACCCATAGACTCACCACACAGAGACTCATAGACCCATCATACATAGAACCCATATACTCACCACATAAAGACCAATATACTAACCGCACAGTTACCCATAGACTCACCAAACAGAGAACCATAGACGCATCATATAGAGAGCTGTCGACTTACCAAACAGAGACCCATCGACTAATCACACAGAGACCCATAAACTCACCGCACGGAGACCCATCGACTCACCACACAGACATACATAGACTCATCACAGAGAGACACATACACTCACCATACAGAAACCCATATACTTACCAAACAGAGACCAATAGACTCACCACACATACAGTGAGGGAAAAAAGTATTTGATCCCCTGCTGATTTTGTACGTTTGCCCACTGACAAATAAATGATCAGTCTATTATTTGAATGGTAGGTTTATTTGAACAGTGAGAGACAGAATAACAACAACAAAATCCAGAAAAACGCATGTCAAAAATGTTATAAATTGATTTGCATTTTAATGAGGGAAATAAGTATTTCACCCCTCTGCAAAACATGACTTAGTACTTGGTGGCAAACCCCTTGTTGGCAATCACAGAGGTCAGACGTTTCTTGTAGTTGGCCACCAGGTTTGCACACATCTCAGGAGGGATTTTGTCCCACTCCTCTTTGCAGATTTTCTCCAAGTCATTAAGGTTTCGAGGCTGACGTTTGTCAACTCGAACCTTCAGCTCCTTGGGATTAAGGTCTGGAGACTGGCTAGGCCACTCCAGGACCTTAATGTGCTTCTTCCTGAGCCACTCCTTTGTTGCCTTGGCCGTGTGTTTTGGGTCATTGTCATGCTGGAATACCCATCCACGACCCATTTTCAATGCCCTGGCTGAGGGAATGAGTTCTCACCCAAGATTTGACGGTACATGGCCCCGTCCATCGTCCCTTTGATGCGGTAAAGTTGTCCTGTCCCCTTAGCAGAAAAACACCCCCAAAGCATAATGTTTCCACCTCCATGTTTGACGGTGGGGATGGTGTTCTTGGGGTCATAGGCAGCATTCCTCCTCCTCCAAACATGGCGAGTTGAGTTGATCCAAAGAGCTCCATTTTGGTCTCATCTGACCACAACACTTTCACCCAGTTGTCCTCTGAATCATTCAGATGTTCATTGGCAAACCTCAGACGGGCATGTATATGTGCTTTCTTGAACAGGGGGACCTTGCGGGCGCTGAAGGATTTCAGTCCTTCACGGCGTAGTGTGTTACCAACTGTTTTCTTGGCGACTATGGTCCCAGCTGCCTTGAGATCATTGACAAGATCCTCCCGTGTAGTTTTGGGCTGATTCCTCACCGTTCTCATGATCATTGCAACTCCACGAGGTGAGATCTTGCATGGAGCCCCAGGCCGAGGGAGATTGACAGTTCTTTTGTGTGTCTTCCATTTGCGAATAATCGCACCAACTGTTGTCACCTTCTCACCAAGCTGCTTGGCGATGTTCTTGTAGCCCATTCCAGCCTTGTGTATGTCTACAATCTTGCCCCTGCCATCTTTGGAGAGCTCTTTGGTCTTGGCCATGGTGGAGAGTTTGGAATCTGATTGATTGATTGCTTCTGTGAACAGCTGTCTTTTTTACAGGTAACAAGCTGAGATTAGGAGCACTCCCTTTAAGAGTGTGCTCCTAATCTCAGCTCGTTACCTGTATAAAAGACACCTGAGAGCCAGAAATCGTTCTGATTGAGAGGGGGTCAAATACTTATTTCCCTCATTAAAATGCAAATCAATTTATAACATTTTTGACATGCGTTTTTCTGGATTTGTTGTTGTTATTCTGTCTCTCACTGTTCAAATAAACCTACCATTAAAATTATAGACTGATCATTTCTTTGTCAGTGGGCAAACGTACAAAATCAGCCGGGGATCAAATACTTTTTTCCCTCACTGTATACACATAGACTCGTCATACAGAGACAGATAGGCGCACCACACAGAGACCTATAGACTCATCACACAGATATCAGACGTAGAAACACTACACCTATCACTATCACTACCCCTATCACTACCACTACCCCGACCACTTCCCCGATCACTACGCCTATAACTACCCCAATCACTACCCCTATCACTACCCCTATCGCTTCCTCGATCACTACCCCTATCACTTTCCCTATCTCTTCCCCAGCCATACCTTAACCAATCCAGACTGTTCTCCTGTCACCGTAATTACACCATCACTTTTAGTAACTGCAACCCCACCACTCTTTATCTCAACCACTATTATGTTTCGTACAATTTTATAATCGCTGTTAAGCACCTTGGGAAAAGGCGCTGCTATTTAAATCTACATTAGATATGAAGATAAGAAACGGTTACTGGTTCCGACTTTCTGCCCCGATGATCAATTTAAACCGCCAGTCTTAGATTATATTATAAAATACTTATATTACATCTAAACACTCTTACCAGGAGGTGCCTCTAGCCGGCTATGTGATCGGCTACAACTGCTCATATCAAAGGTCAAATGGCTCATGCATCCAGTAAGAAGAATGTGCACTTTTGAAGTCGTAATAGCCAAAGGGTCAATGGGTCGCTTTAATTGAGGTGGGTAGTATTAAGAACTTAAAATTAACTTCTGCCGCCATCTGGAACGCCCTTCCGATATTAGGAAGTCACTTATTGAAAACTAACTTCTTTAGAACTACCATTTGTGTTTGGTTTGATGTCCATCGCCCGCACCTCCAATTAGCGTGGTTGGCGACGTACGGTAGGAAAGAGGTTCCAATATGCATACATATATAGTGTCCTCCTTCTTCCTCGAGGCGTGTGTGCCAGTGGTGTGCGGCACACGCACTCAGCCGGAGACTAGGTAGTTGCAGGTGGCGCCGTCTCTCTTTATTATCCGTTTACATCACTTCGGCCTCCGCTATTTCCACCACGCTGCCGTACAACCTGCCTTGACACGACTCTGCTCTCGTTGCACCGACGGCATCGACCGGGACAGCCAACTACTGGCAGCGTCGAAGGCGGCGACGACGACAGCGACGATGAGACGAGTCCACTCCCAGAACCGGCAGCCCAGAGCTCTCGCTCTCCACTGCTTATATTCCCTTCGGCGTGGCTTGACTTTGCCATAATCGCACTTCCCTTCTCGAACCCACCAGAGGGTTCCAGGGGCCTCCTGATGAGGTCTAACTTTTCTCAGTCCTTCCGACCTGCCGGCACACCCGTGGATATGCTCAACGGCGTGTGCGCTAAGCATCCACTGCAGTTGCTGCTGCTGTACAGCAGTTAGTAGTGTCACTACACATACATGGGTGTAGCGAGTTATTTACGTGTGAAGAATTAAGGGGCCGTCCATAAATGATTTCACGCGATTTTGGACGATTTTGACGTCGCAAAGCTCTGTCCCCCCCCGCAAACCATATTTCCGTTTTGAAAATAAAACATGCTTCAAATCGCTTTAAACTATTGTCATTGTAGTGCGTATTTTATGTGGCGCTGCACTTATGTTGTAGGAGAAAACACGTATTAAAAAGGAGGCGTTGGAAAGCTTAAATTTAGCATAAAATTAACTTGAAAATAGTCAACTTCTAACTAAAACTGCAGATGTTCAGAATATTAGATTGAAATTATCTTATAATTATAAAATATTAAAAGTAATTATAACTATAAAAAAAATACTTGAAACTTTGTAGTGGAACGAAGCAAAATGGAGAATACAATTATAACAATCATATATTCATTCCACAGAATGAAAAGCCCTGGTAGAATCATTAGAATCAAAATATTTAATAACAATCATTAAAAAAATGTTCAAAATGTATGCTTCTCCATTCTCCCATGGAGAAGCAAAATGCTCCTTCATGGAATAAATAAAAGGTGACCTAAGTAAATTTTTATAATCAAATAGTTAATAATGAAAATTAATCAAAATTAGTGTTGTTATAACAATTCTATATATATTTAAAGTGGCGCATTTTGATGTGACGTCACATTTTTCACCTCCCCCCCTCGTCACACATCGTCACAAATGTCTGCTCCCCCCCTCCTAGGTGCGTGACGTCATTCATGGACGGCCCCTAAACAAATTACATTGAGTCGAATACATTTGTTAATTTTACCGACGGTAAATTATGAATATTTATGTTTGATGACTTTGTTGAATTTTCGTCGTTGTTGCTGCTACGAATATATTCGGGGACGCCACGGTGGCTAGGCGATTTTAACACCCTCGCCTGGTATGCAGAAGGGTCGTGGGGTTCAATCCCGACCCTGACGATGCTTACTGCTGTATATTTGGAGTTAGCGTCTCTCTCCCTGTAGTGGTCGCCATAGATTTTTCTCCAAGTCCTCCGATTTTTCCCTCTACATTTACTATCAAAATCAAGCCTTTCGAGTATTTGCCTGCTGCTATAAATGTACATACGATGATGATAAGCCACTTGATTGAGCTATCATATGTGGCCGGGTCGATTCTGAAAAATAACTACATAGCAGCTCCGTGATCCTTACCTGTTAAAATGAAAAACAAAGTTTCGTTTTAGTTCGCATAACGCGACATGACGAGCCTCAGACCCCCCTCATAGCCTTAACCAGGCTCTGGTTGCCGGGAGTGGATGACAATGGGGGAAGCGGGAGTCCAGGTATTCATGAGTTTGCACATCGCGTGTTTGTGTGTGTATGTGACTTTTATTATGTGTTTGTCTACGTGTATGTGTGCGTGTGTGACGCATTGGTTAGCGCGCTGCACTACGAACCCGGTGGATCCGAGTTCGATTCGCGCTCACGGCCACTACCACCAGCAGCAGCGATTATCTGAACGGTCCTGGGCCTCCCCTAGGTCGACTCAGCCTCAAATGAGTACCTGGAGCGGTGGTGTGTAGTAAACATAGCTACTAGGGAGACGAAGGCGGCCGGGCAGGCGTGGTGCTGGCCCCCCACGCCCTCGTATGCAACAGTGCCGGTCTTCATAGATGCTACTCACGAACAGCACTTTCCCCAACTGTCTGTTAAATCTATACGGGGGATCTTTGTTAAATGTGTGTGTGTGCACGTAGGTAAGCAACCAGTCATTATTGGCCTGGGTGTTCCGTGACTCACCTACGCTGCTGTGTTGTCTAATGTATAGTCCACCACACATGTACGTGTAAGTACATGCGTAACTTGGAACATCCTCTCCGTACGTATATTTGTGTGTGTGTATGTGGGAAGCGGTGGCATAGTGGTTAGTGCACTCTGTATATGTGGGAAGCGGTGGTGCAGTGGTGAGTGCCCTGTGTGTGCATGTTTTGGAACGGTGACAGAGTTTGATTGCCGCTCACGGCCACGACCTCCGACGATTATCTCCGCCTCCCCTAGGTTGACTCAGCCTCAAATGAGTACCTGGTGCGTTGTGTAGTAAACACCGTTACTGGGGAGACAAAGGCGGCCAGGCTTGGTGTTGGTCACCCAATCCCTCGTGGGCCGTGCTGGCCTCCATAGTTGCTCGCTAACAGCGCTTGCCCCAACAGTTTTTGAAGGTTATACAGGGGTCGTTGTCTTCGTGTGTCTGTGTTTGTGTAATTGTGGTGACTCATTGTGCCCCTTCCGACAAGAGAGCCAGAATCAGGACTCAATGTAAATGAAAATAAAACGGATTTTAAAAAAATATTAATGTCACTTTATTGTATGTTATGTTTACTATACAGTATTTTTTAGTGTCACGTACAAATGTACAATGTCTTTTTTTTTAATAATTTGAACAATGCTCTTTTTGTTGAACCGTAACACATTTCATTGTTCTCACCGTATGAGTTTAGGGGCGGTTTTGGCTGAGTTTAGGGGGGTTTTGGCTGAGTTTAGGGGGGTTTTGGCTGAGTTTAGGGGGGTTTTGGCTGAGTTTAAACTGAGTTTAGGGAAGTTTTGGCTGAGTTTAAACTCAGCCAAAACCCCCCTGAACTCAGCCAAAAACCCCCTAAACTCAGCCAAAAACCCCCTAAACTCAGTCAAAAAAAACCCTAAACTCATCCAAAACCCCCCTAAACTCAGCCAAAACCCCCCTAAACTCAGCCAAAAACCCCCCTAAACTCATCCAAAACCCCCCTAAACTCAGTCAAAACCCCCCTAAACTCAGCCAAAAACCCCCTAAACTCAGTCAAAAAAAACCCCTAAGCTCATCCAAAACCCCCCTAAACTCAGCCAAAACCCCCCTAAACTCAGCCAAAAACCCCCCTAAACTCATCCAAAACCCCCCTAAACTCAGTCAAAACCCCCTAAACTCAGCCAAAACCCCCCTAAACTCAGCCAAAAGCCCCCTAAATTCAGCCAAAAGCCCCCTTCATGTCCGCATCTCCAGTGTCTTCCTCCTCCCACTCCTAGCCCCGCCCACTTCTCCCCCCCCTCCTCTATCTCTCCTCCCTGGCTCCTCCCCCGTCTCTTACCTCTATAGCCCCTTTTTACAGCAGCTCTTATGCCCACTTCAGCATTTGTTTCTTGCTGTGGTTGTCCCACCTGATGACGGATGCTTGTGTTGCGCCCGAAACGTTGTGATTTATTTTTTTATTTCTATTATTATTTCTATAATTTTACCTACGTGACTTTACCGAAAAAACCTAAGAGTACAGTACAGTAATGTTCCGACTTATGAACAGTTCGGCTTACGAACGTGTCTCAAGAGCGGAACCCGTTCATAAGTCAAGGAATGCCCATATAAATCAATGGTGCGTCCATTCTGACCGTTGCCTCCCCCTCCCTCGTTCCGCCCCTCTGGATCACGAGGCAAGTGTCTCATCACCCACCCTTAGTGCATGCTGGTTGCGCCTCGGAGTGACGCGGTGCACTGGGAACTCGGGTTGGCTGGACTGTTTCAAGAAAGGTTCGAGAAAGGTCCTGACGGACCCGACCCTCACAATGTATAGCAGTGTAGTGTATAGTAGTGTAATATACGTGACTTTACCGACAGAATCAAAGAGTAATTCCTGCAGTCACGAAAGCTGCAAATCAAATATGATACCTATATGTTAAACCAACAGCTCCCATTTGTCAATATACACACGTATGTATGTTGGATTTCATTAGCACCGGACGTAGCCAACCGTACTAATCGGAGGTGCTGGGGGAGGACAACAAACTAAACACAAAAGGTAGTTTTAAAGAAATGAGATTTCAATCTAGATCAGTTAAAAGTGCACAGCTACAGTGGCTTCCTAATATTGGAAGGGAGAGCGTTCCAGACGACCGCAGAAGCGCATCTGAAAGCGCATGATGAAATGACCGTCATTGTTTGATGGCCAGCCCAAAGTGGAGTATATAGTGTAGTGTAATGTACTGTAGCGTATAATGTAGTATAATGTATAGTAGTGTAGTGTATAGTAGTGTAATACAGTGGCGGCTCCTGCAAAATCTCTCAGGGGGGGCAAATGTCTGGATGATTGATAAGGATAAGGTCCACCCATGCAAAGGATAAATTAACAGCTTAAGGCATGTAAAGGCAACTTCACTTCTTTAATATTAATGAAAAATAAAGTGACTCTTACAATACATCTTGTTTGTTTCTATACTCACTATTAATACAATCCACTCATGTTTCTTTTATTAAAGATTCCACTAGGTGGCGACAAATAATTTTGTTGGATGAAACGTGCTTACGTATGATGACGTAAGCACGTTAGTGCGAGCCCTCCCGGAAGCCATAGAGAATGCATTGCAGCGCCCCCCCGTTCGAAAAAAAACATCTTTGAATGTAAGTCTATGGGACCAATCGGGGCGATTCTCAGCCGGAGGGAAATCGCCCAAAAAGAGGCGGTACTCCACAGAACGTAGCATGACGCTGATTGGACTATATCCAGAGGCACAGTGACGGCTAGCGTGAATCTGTGGTTGAATGACATTGGTGGTGCGTCGCCCAATCGCCCTAATGAAGAAACCGCCCCTGGTGTAATATATAGTGGAGTGTCCTTAGCATCTGAAAGTGCACGATGCAGTGACTGTCTTTGTTTCGATGGCCAGCCAAAAGCTGCTGTGAGGGTAACCGGAGTTCGCGTGATGGTTTATGCTCCTTGACAAGATCAGCGAGGTATTGTGGTTCATTTGTAGCAAGCACTTTGTGTGTAATGAGTGCGACGTTATAATGTATTCGTTCGACAACTAGCAGCCAATGCAGCTCAGTGAGCACTGGACGGACATGGTCGGATCTTGCAGTACCCGTCACATCACAACACCTGCCAGTGAATGTTTTATATTCTGGAGCTGGATAATGTAATATTTTAACCAAGGTGCGACCTCAACCGCAGAGACTCGGACCGCTTTGACACATAGGCTGTCGTTTCCAAAATTATTAATAATAAAGGTTTCTGGGTTAGATTGCATGAATATAAATGTGTCGTTAACACACCACCACCGACACAGCCAATTAGTAAGGTTTTTCACGTGAACAAAACGCGTCAATTAGTTACTAGTTCAGCACATAGGTGTGTTGGAGAGTAAAACCCACGACATTTACATTGAGTACTGTGACGTTTCGCTGGTGATTGCAATCAAGTTCATCAGGTGATATGCCAGCTTCATAAAGCGGTTTGCTTCACCAAGCGTTCTCGGAATCAACGGAGCCTGGGATATAACGGATGAGAAACACACTCTATTGCATTCATCTTGTTGTTTTGGGTTGTTTTCTTTTTTTCAGAACTGAAATAAAACAAAACAATTATTGAAATCGTGAATTCTTGAATGGAAATTGGCATGTCACCCTGGAGCAAGATCATCGCGCTGCTGATAGCATTCCTTGTAAGATGTACGTAGACCACATTCGGTCACATTGTTGTACCTTTTACATACGTTTACTGAGAGAGACACCAGGTAGCATGGTGCGGATGCGGTATCTGTCACAGTGAATAGAGTGTGGTGGTGATATTGCCGATGGTCCTGCTGCTTGCAGTGATGCTGCTGATGTATGTATATTCTGATGGTGATCCTGATGATGTGTCAGTGTGTTTGCTATAAGCACATACTGTGTGTTTGATTGACGATTATAATGTATGTATACATAGATGCTGATGGAGCATATATATGACGATGATAACGCTCACGATGATATATATAGATGGTGCTGATGCCAATTACGTATTGAGATGTTGCTGATAATGTATGATGTATATAGATGATGATAATGATGCTGCTGATGATGATGTATTTTGCTAATGATGTATGATGATATATTTTGATGATGCTATTACATGAATGATAATATCTTCTATATAGATGATGATGATGCATCAGGACGAACGTGATGCAGTTGTGGTGGCTGTCCGTCTGCATAAAAGTACTGCATAGGCCGAGTATTTGACTCCTACTGCCCACAGATGCCCACGCTGAAGGAGAAATCGCCGTCCACACAGACACGGAGGTTGCCATCAAGGAGGGCAGCGACGCTCTCCTGTCGTGCACCTACGACTGCACGCCCCACGGGGACAACCACACGGTGGTGCAGTGGTGGAAAGTTAAAGAGGGTAAAGATGAACAGGCAAGGCATTGTCTCGTGGTTCCCAGCCCTGAAGCCTCACTGAAAGCGTCCAAATGCTCGCTGAACTCCATCGGCTTCTGGTTGCCGAACGAATACATTGTTATGGCTCGCACGCATTACACACAAAGTGCTTTCCACAAACGAACCACAATCACCTTGCTGATCTCATCAAGAAGCATAAACCATCATCACGCAGACTCTGGTCATCCTTGCAGCAGCGGCTTTTGGATAACCATCGCACTTTTAGATGCGCTTTTGCTGAAATCTGTAACACTATTCCTTCCGATATTAGGAAGCATCTGGAGCTGTGCACTTTAAAAGCTAGATTGTTTTAAAGCTGCTTTTTGTCTTTAGTTTTTGTCCTTCCCCCGCACCTCTGATTATCGCGGTTAGCTACGTACGGTGTGACTTCAATTCCTGAGTTGGTCATGATGCTAGCACCTGGTCAGGAGTTATTGGAAGGCATAGGCCAGATCAGCTCAATAACAACGGTAGGAGGCTGCTAGATTTTTGTGCAGCGCATGGGCTTGTAATTACCAACACGTTGATCAGGCATCGACGCATCCACACAACATCATGGATGCATGCTGGGTCCAAGCAAGAACATCTGCTGGGCTACATAGTGACGGATCAGCAGATGCGGGCCCACGTCCTTGACACTAGGACCTATCGTGGAGCTGATCTGCCCTCTGACCATCGACTTGTCATCTGTAAGATGCGCCTGCCATTCTTCCACTCCGGTGTAAGAATGGGTACGCGGTCCAGACCTCCCCAGAGACCCTGGCTGACAGAAGAGGTGTTCAGGATAGTTGAGATAAAGCGACAGGCCCACTCTAATCGTCTACAGCATCCCACGACAGAGAATGAGGAGGCCTACCGCAGCCTTTGCTCGGAGGTTCGGAGAGCCGTAAGGCGCTGCAAGGATGGGTGGTGGTCGCGGGTTACTGTAGAGATGGAGTCTGCCTCAATGGCCCGCGATCACAAATCCCTATTTAACTCCATCAAAAAAGTAACCTGCAGCGCAAAACCTATTACCATCATTACGGGGAAAGAACGGTGATCTAATCTCCGACCCCCAGGAACAGGTTTTCAGATTTGCGGAGCATTTCTGTGAAGTCCTGGGGGAGGAAAAATCCCTCGACATGGGAAACATCGTGGGACAAAGTGGAGATGACCCTGCGGAGGCTGCAGTGCCCCAAATATTTGAAAAAGTCACCCCCTGTGAGTGGCTCGCTGAGGTTCCATCTGTTGAGGAAGTATTAAAGGCGATCCAGAGTTTGAGACCAGGAAAGGCACCGGGCAGAGATGATCTCCAAAGCGAAATGCTGAGGGAGGGTGGTGTGTGTGCACAGACTGCCCTACATAACATCATAACAACAGTCTGGACCACTGGACAGATTCCACAGAACTGGAAGGATGCCCTAGTGGCCCCCCTCTTTAAGAAGGGGGACCGCACAGACTGTAACAACTACAGGGGCATCTCACTCCTCAGTGTGTCGGGAAATGTCCTGGCAAGGATTATTCAACATCGCCTTGCTAGGCACGCTGAGCAGAGGCTTGCGGAGCCTCAATGTGCTTTCAAGAAAGGGCGGTCCTGCACTGATGCCATATCTTATGTCTGTCTGCTACAGCAGAGGTGTAGGGAATTCCAACAAGACCTACATCTCTGCTTCATTGACCTGTTCAAGGCCTATTATACCATCAGTAGGCCTGGGCTCTGGGTTGTTTTGGTGCTTTCGGAGTCCCTGACCCTCTGGTCACGATCATTAAGGACCTTCATGGTGGTGAGTGGGCCTGGGTAAAACTACGTGGCCGGGAGTTGGAGCCATTCGCTGTACACCTTGGGGTGCGACAGGGATGTCCTCTGGCTCCCACATTATTTTACATCTATTTTGACCACGTAGTTCATGAGGCCTTGAATAGCTATACCAAAGGAATTTCCATCTGGTACAGATATAATGGGACGCTGATCGATGCCCGGATACGGTCAAGGGATGGTTGCCTATTGCGCAATCATGTTATGTATGCTGATGATCTGGTAATCGCTGCTCACTTAGAGGAGGAGTTGGAGGCGCTGCTGCTAAACCTGGAGCTTGCCACTAAGAGGTGGCGCTTTACCATCAGCCCCACCAAAACTAAGCACCTGCTAAGGTATTTTGTACCATTGGACACTCCACCCCCACAACTCCCAATTGGTGATGGGGCAGTTGTGGAGAGAGTGGAGAGTTTCCCATATCTGGGCAGTGTGCTTATGACCGGCTCCGGTTTAACAGCAGAGGTCTCAGTCCGAATCAGTCGAGCGGCACTGTCTTTTCATCAGTTGCTTAACGCTGTGTGGAAGTTACCTGGTCTGTCGCTCCACACGAAGCTTCAGGTCTTCTTGGCCACAGTCATTCCCTCCCTTCTCTACGCTTGAAAAACGTGGACCCCCTAATGGGACATCTTCGCCGGTTAGAAACATTTAGGCTGGCCTGTCTACGATCCATCCTGGGTTTAACCAGGCTGGATTGTGTGAGGAGCTCACAAATCCTTTAAAGATCTGGACAAGTCCATTCGGTGAGCTCCTCCGACAGACAAGGCAGCGTTTGCTGGGCCATGTAGCTTTCGTTCGGCCAGATCGAGGGGACTAAATGGGCGCGGCACGGGCTAGAGAAGAGATGGAGTTATGTGGTACAGGAGGATGTGGATCTGAGTGTACTTGCCGATGACTGGTACCAGCGGTGTCAAGATCGGCCTCTGTGAAGGAGGCTTGTGAAGGACGCTACTGGGCAGTTGGAGGCAGTCGCCCTCAAACAACAACGGAGGGCGGAGGAGCGACGCTCACAACAACGAGCGGAGCGCCGGGTGGTTAAAGCACAACAAGTTGGCACAGTAGGGGGCACAGATGGTGCATCAGCCACTCATCTCAGTCAGTCGACCCGTGGCACTTGGGTCTGCCCCGTGACCTCCTGCCAGCAGGCGTTCGAAACTTCACGTGGCCTCAATGTGCATATTGCCTGGCACAAGCGTCGTGGTGATGTCACCGCCAGATAGTGGTGAATGGTGGTTGTTGTTGTTGCATCTCTATATCAATGACGCGGCTCCCACTACATTCACTAGATCAGAGGTGAGCATCGCGAGCATCGCGCCGTGCACATAAAACACAGAAAGTTGGCGCAGGTGGTGTATTTGCCAATCATCTCAGTCAACCCATTGCAGCTGTTGGGTCTCCTGTCAGCGAGCCTTCGATGCTTCACGTGACCTCAAAGCCCATCTAGCCTGGCAAATGGTGGTTGCTGTAAGGTTAGCCAGGCATTTTTTCTCGGTGACATATTTACAGCTAACGTAATTGTAAGTATTTATTATAAAAAATAATTTTAAAAACGTACGACACGACATAATATTATAGGAACATATTTAATGGAAAATAATGTTAGGATAACGTTATAGGTCTCTAGTAACATAAATAAACGAAAACAAGAAAGTAAATTATTAAAACCAACTAATTTTTGATAAAATATTGGGCCTGACACGCAGGCTCAATAGGGTAGATATTCCCAGTTATGGGTGCAGCCTGGGACCCTTAATCAGCCCTCCCACCCATTGGGTGTTGTTGTATATGTTGGGTATCAAAATTTTGATGTGTTGTATGCGTGCGTGAGTGAAATTATTATGTTGTATATGTGGGTTATGAATATTCAGTGAAAATAATAATAATCAAATGAAATTTGGCCAAATGTGTAATTATCCGGAAATATGTTAATTTATGTAATTATGCACATTTAGTTATGCCAATTCGAGAGGTAATCGTAGTAATTATGCGAGTGGGTGTAATTATGATAATGCAAGTCGTTATGATAACCAGACCCCGCCTCGGTGACGAGGGTGGGTTATCGATCGGAATAAGGCAATTAATCGTATGCAGTTATGCAGGTGTGGTGTAAGTATGCAAGATTAACTTAGATTAACTCGGCATCGTTGTCTAGGTTCGTCTCATTCTCGCTTATCTTTAGGTCCCCGGTTCACCCCGTTATCGCTTTAACATTTACTGAGTATGTATGTGTGTTTATTAAGGTCACCAAGTTCAGATCTCAACGCAGAAGCAGATCTTATGCATAGATTTCAGGAAGGAATCACACAACCACTCCTGTATTAATCAATTTATTACTAATTCAACCTCAACTATGATATAGTATGCGAACTCTCAATCCCGGAACGTCAACACGGCATCAATACAGTATCATCAATGATTGTCTGATTTCACTTTGACAACGGCACATAGATCCCGCATAACGCGATGGTTGTTAGTGAGAGAGAGAGTCGTTAAAACATGCAAATACTATGCTAAGAAAAACCTTAACGTTAATGAATGATTACTCAATATTATTCACGCAGTACCGTACTCCTTATTGATAGGATGCGAGTACGTGCGGCGATTATGACTGAAAGATACTTGAAAGATTATACGGCGATAAAAAAAACACAATCAAAAACAGTTATTATTCTTAAAGGCACCAATCTCAACAGATACATCGGCAGGTTATCTGACAACAGAATGGCTCGGAGTAAGGGCCTGCGACGGTGCTCCTTTTCCGAAGATCGTTATCTTATCAAGTTTACTAATTGGGGACCAGATCACCTGATAAGGATCTGGATCACGGCCACCACTCCCCACGTGAGCGTGGCTCGGCGGAAGGAGGTGCCAAGAATCAATTCGTATTGATGGATCTGTTGGGAATTTATGCGATTAAGAGTACAGCCCACTAAATATTAAAGATAAAATTACGAATACTCTTATAAACGACGGATGGCCATCACTCGGTCTCGAGTGTTTTCTTCACAGCCACGGATGGCTTATGGGTTCGAGTGTGTTTGAGTGGTAAGAGTGGTCTTGAATAGTCAATGTTCGGAGTCGGTTCTTTATGTCAAACAGACGCCTGGTGGTCGTGTGGTGAGGGGGCGGTGCGCGTCATACGTATCAGTCGCTCCCCTGTCGCCGTGGTGAATTGGTTGGATGCCTGTTGATACGCTGTCGTAGTTCGGAACCCGGTCGGTAGGTGGTGCCCACAGCTCGCTCGCAGCGTGCAGTGTTGGGTCGTCGCCTCGTCGCCAAACCGCGACCTTCAGCTGCAGAGAGACCTCCGACTCGGCAGAGGTTGACCCACGCAGGCCGAGTTGAGCTGTCAAGCGGGTCTTGCCCGCCTGCAGAGGAGATGGGGAGCCGCTTGAGTCGAGCCCCGAGAGCCGGCTGAACTCGGCTGAGTCCCAGACGAGTTGAAGAGTCGAGCCGACCCGTTGGTCGCAGCTCGCTCCTGAGCCGACCCGCTGGTCGAACTCGGCTGATGAGTCGACCCTCCTGGTCGAACTCGGCTGATGAGTCGACCCTCCTGGTCGAACTCCTGAGCCGACCCTGTTGGTCGAACTCCTGAGCCGACCCACTGGTCGAACTCGGCTGATGAGTTGACCCTCCTGGTCGAACTCGGCTGATGAGTTGACCCTCCTGGTCGAACTGGTTTCCAATGCTCAGGGTCCTTTCTTTTATGCCGAAAAATCCCTTTGGGTCCTGCCCACAAGGCGGGGTTTCTTTCGATTTTTGCTGTGTCAGGATCTGTCCGTAGGTAGGTGTGTCCATGTGTGTGTCCGTACGTCCGTGTCCTTGTGTGCATCACCCACGGTATATTCCGTTGTCATACTCCCTCCATAAAATCCATGAGCAAACAATCAGATGTTACAAATTGCCTCGAAATCGTCTCTCTGTCTGGGTGCAATATTATCTCTTGTCTGGCCTTCTTCATGAACCAAAACACAGACGTTACAAATCGTCTCACAGGCGCCTCTGTCCGTGTTGCACGACCTGGAGGGAGGGGCACACTCCCTCCGACCCTCACAGACGCACACAGACATGGTTAAAAAGTTTTAAATTAACATTTGTCCCTTACCATTTCCCAGTTATGATTCTGTATGTAACCTAAGGTGTGTCGTTTCCCATCGTGGTGCTTGACCCAAGTGGAGGTGCCTCCCCGAGCACATACACACTCCCATCCCGCGCTGCGGGGATACAAAGACGGCCGGGATCTCCCTTTCTCTCCGACCCTGGGTTTAACATCGCTCTTTTATTATGTATTTTATTTCGACCTGGTGGTGATTTATCCCGCTATCCTGGCTTTTCATAAGTTTTACTTTTGTCCTTTCATGCATAGGCTTATTATTATTAATTTATTTCCGATATCTTAGGTTAAGGGGTAAGTTTCTTGATCCTAGGAATTCGTATTCCTTGGTGTCTGCATGGTTATATAAGCGGAATATAGTTGACGGTGAATAGCGTTAACATTGATGTTATGTACGATATTATGTATTGTGATGTCTTTAACTTAACTTGTTGGTCAGGGCTTTACTGACATGAAGTTGCATTTCATAGCCTCGCAGTATTTGCCTCACTCTGTCTCTGCTCGCCGTTGTTGTTGCTGTCCAGCTGACGCCGTTAACTCAAGGCCTCATTAATTTCCGTCACTCCTTGTAGGTGAGGGCGGTTGAACCTTGGAGTCAGTTCTGGTTTTTGTCTGCCTGCTTCTTCTGATGTCCCCTGACCCCGGGAGTTATTATTTCTACTTTTATGGCCTGTCGAAGCCCGACTCGCTGTTGCTGGGCTGGTGGGTCGCTGGGTTGGTGTGTTCCCGGCTTTTTTGCTTACGTTTGCAGTTCGCCGTGCTCTTAATTTCCTTCCCTCTTCAACCTTATATCGACTATTCGCTCCTGTCTGGGTGCGATTCAATTTCGACTTCGGGTCGAGTTGTATATTAAAGTATGGAAATAACATTTCATATTGACTTAATGATGGTGATGGTTCAGTAGGCGTAACTTGTGGCCTGGTTTAATTGGAGTGGGTGTGAATATCAATAACTTTAGCCTACCCTGTTGTTAAATTCTGACTTTAACGTTACTTTAATAGCAATACATAATAATTGAGCTTTTCGTCTTAACTAGGCGAACGCGAACTTCTGGTGACCTCCGCAGCCTTGTTATTCAGCTGAGTCTGCATCCTTGAGATATACAACGCTCTTATTCGTCTCACTGTGGCCATCCAACCTTCTGCTCTGGGAGTGTTATTCTTAATTTCAGGTCAAAGGCCCCCTCACGTTCAGCCGTGCAGGGTTGTTTAAATCATCCCCCCTGTGTACACAGTCTTGAGCTGACCCACTTCGTTTGACCACTCACCCTGGATTTATCTTTCCTTGAGGCAAGGTTGCAAATTCTGTCATCCCAGCCCTCCTCCAGTTCATCACTTAACAACACCTGGTGTTTTGCAGTTTGCTGCGCTTTGGGGTGTTTTCATTCATTATATATCAAGTAAAAAGATAATATATAAAAAATATCAAGTTTGGAAGAAGGGTTTAGTATACAACAGTGTTTTCATTAGATCACAATTTACATCACAAATAGTTTCCTATGACATCATCCTGCACCATTGTGGAACAACAATGTTACAGCCCTTAAAATGTGGAGATATCCTCCATCAGGAGATTCCGCTTCACATTCCCTTTGCTTCTACCACTTTCCCGATCCTTCGAACACCGCGGGAGTGTGGAAATTAAATCAAAACTCAATAACAAAATAAGACAGACCTTTTTTTGAGAGAAGGAGTGAGAGAGAGCATGAGGCGGTCACAGGCTTTCTGCTGGTACTATGTACAGGTAAAGTGACAGGCTGGTGCTCATCCTTACATAACCTCTCTATGCCCGTTCTAGATACAGTGAGGGAAAAAAGTATTTTATCCCCTGCTGATTTTGTACGTTTGCCCACGGACGAAGAAATTATCAATCTATAATTTTAATGGTAGGTTTATTTGAACAGTAAGAGACAGAATAACAACCAAAAAATCCAGAAAAACGCATGTCAAAAATGTTATAAATTGATTTGCATTTTAATGAGGGAAATAATTATTTGACCCCCTCTCAATCAGAAAGATTTCTGGCTCCCAGGTGTCTTTTATACAGGTAACAAGCTCAGATTAGGAGCACTCCCTTTAAGAGTGTGCTCCTAATCTCAGCTCGTTACCTGTTTAAAAGACACCTGTTCACAGAAGAAATCAATCAATCAGATTCCAAACTCTCCATCATGGCTAAGACCAAAGAGCTCTCCAAGGATGTCAGGGACAAGATTGTAGACCTACACAAGGCTGTAATGGGCTACAAGACCATCGCCAAGCAGCTTGGTGAGAAGGTGACAACAGTTGGTGCGATTATTCGCAAATGTAAAAAACATAAAATAACTGTCAATCTCCCTCGGCCTGGGGCTCCATACAAGATCTCACCTCGTGGAGTTGCAATGATCATGAGAACGGTGAGGAATCAGCCCAGAACTACACGGGAGGATCTTGTCAATGATCTCAAGGCAGCTGGGACCATAGTCACCAATAAAACAGTTGGTAACACACTACGCCGTGAAGGACTGAAATCCTGCAGCGCCCGCAAGGTCCCCCTGCTCAAGAAAGCACATATACATGCCCGTCTGAATGAACATCTGAATGATAACTGGGTGAAAGTGTTGTGATCAGATGAGACCAAAATGGAGCTCTTTGGCATCAACTCAACTCGCCGTGTTTGGAGGAGGAGGAATGCTGCCTATGACCCCAAGAACACCATCCCCACTGTCAAACATGGAGGTGGAAACATTATGCTTTGGGGGTGTTTTTCTGCTAAGGGGACAGGACAACTTCACCGCATCAAAGGTGCGATGGACGGGGCTATATACCGTCAAATCTTGGGTGAGAACCTCCTTGCCCCAACCAGGGCATTGAAAATGGGTCGTGGATGGGTATTCCGGCATGACAATGACCCAAAACACGCGGCCAAGGCAACAAAGGAGTGGCTCAAGAAGAGGCACATTAAGGTCCTGGAGTGGCTTAGCCAGTCTCCAGACCTTAATCCCATAGAAAATCTGTGGAGGGAGCTGAAGGTTCGAGTTGCCAAACGTCAGCCTCGAAACCTTAATGACTTGGAGAAGATCTGCAAAGAGGAGTGGGACAAAATCCCTCCTGAGATGTGTGCAAACCTGGTGGCCAACTACAAAAAACGTCTGACCTCTGTGATTGCCAATAAGGGTTTTGCCACCGAGTACTAAGTCATGTTTTGCAGAGGAGTCAAATACTTATTTCCCTCATTAAAATTATAATCAATTTATTAAATTTTTGACATGCGTTTTTCTGGATTTTGTTGTTGTTATTCTGTTTCTCACTGTTCAAATAAACCTACCATTAAAATTATAGATTGATCATTTCTTTGTCAGTGGGCAAACGTACAAAATCAGCAGGGGATCAAATACATTTTCCCTCACTGTATGCTGTTGAGATGCAATGTACTTGTGCATGTTGAACTTCTTTCGCACCGTACGTAGTCACCTGTGCTAAATCGGAGGTGCGGCGATAGTTAGCACACTGGACTTGCAATCCATAGGTCAGTTTTGTTCTCCCCGTGCGACAATTGAAATAATGAACAGTTAATACAACTCTACCCCTCCTCTGTCCACCCGTCAATATAAAAGGGTACATTAATTTGTAGCATATGGTGGGATAGTCTGGGTACTCCAGCCTTTTCCAAGCCATCTGATCAGCGTGGAAGAGGAAACCAAATACCCTCGAGAGGGGCTTTCTATAGCTCGCACCACTAAAGGCCGATTAGCACGGTTTGCTATGTACGGTGCAAAATATGTTCAAGATACATACAAAGGCCCTTCCATCAGCAGTGGCCTGATAAAGTAATTACTGGTGTGTTGCATCATTGTATTGCAGCATAATATCATTACATTTGCATGACGTCATTGTTTCTGAACATGGCTGCTGATGTCTGACAAGAGTTCGCTGTTCGTTCTATTTCCCGTTTTCCCTTTCCATTCGCAGATTTTCATCAGGAACGGCAAGGAGGTGAACAACCACTCCCGAGTCCAATGGACGGGCAACCTGGCCGCGTGCAACGCTTCCATAGTGATGCGCGAGGTGCTGTTGGAAGACTCGTCTCATTATCGCTGCGAGGTCTTCCGCATCCCCTCCTACAACGAGGGGCGCAGCGTGGTGGAGCTGCACACGTTACCCTCCAAAGGTGACCTACTGAGTCATCATCGTCCTTATCATCATCACCTACAACCCTCCCCCTGGTGGCTAAAGCTACGAGTTGGGGCCCTTTTCACAACCACCATGATATATGTTTACAACAACAGTGTAAAAAAACAACACATTTAAAACGCGGTTTAAATGTATTTTTTATGAAAATTATTTTATTTACGTACCACATTTGATCTTAATTCAGTTAGAGCAGTAACGTAATATTGCAACGAGGTGCTACTACGGAGCTATAGTGGCTGCATTTTGTGAAGACGGAGCACCCCTATGGTGTTAAATGTTTCAAGACCGTGGGCATAACGATTTTGTGATTAGTGCAAGAGGAGCCGCGATAGAATACCCTGGGTGCGACAGTGCGAGACAAATCAAATATTGGGGCCCCACGGATTGCCGCACCCCCTGAGCTGATAACGTAGTTACTATATCACTCCCTACAAGACCACTACTACCAATCACTGCCAACATCATAATTGTCTTAATTGCTTCATCTCTCATATTGTATCTTTGTCAGAGTACCAAATGATACACAACACACTACGGTAAGTCCTCGCTTAACTAGCGGTATTCACACAATGCCTTTTCACTGTAACGCGGAATGCGCACAATTATGACACGGAACGTGTGGTCGTTATAACACAGATAGCGCTTCATTATAATGTAAAATTTGCCCGCTGTTATAACGCGGAATGTGCACCATTATATCAATGTACACACACCGTTATAACGCGAGATGTGCACGTTATAACACGGCACACATCGTTATAACACGGAATGTTCACCGTTATAACACGGTTTCTGAGCAGTCCATGATTAACTCCTTTCTTGAGCCTGGCAGCTGAGTGATGCAGTGATACAGTAACGCCGGACGATACAGTAACGCCGGACGATACAGTAACGCAGTAGCTGTGTAACCCTCATCTCATTATCTGTGCCGCCATAGGATGACTGCGGGCCGATTGGTTTACAATGTAGCTGTGATTCAGCACAGTAATTCCTTACTTAGCGCTTTTTCTCTGAACGTGGCAATTTTGAGGAACTCATCTACTGCTCGAAACGAGGAATTACTTTACAGGCTGGTCCATATGTCTTGTGTCCCCCATTTAATTCTCTAAAACATAATATATTTGTGGTATACCAATGGGTGTGAAAGCAAAAGTGAGTGAGCAAAGGAAACACATTTTAGGGGTAAATTTATCGGGTGTCACAAGACTTCTGGGACCACCTTGTGCAGGAATAGTGGCCTGGTGGCACTGACACCAGAGTGGCGAGCTGGTTACCACCGGGATCATAGGTTCAAATTTAGACAGCCTTAGGTGATTAAACCAGGTTCTTAAATGTATCGAGTTATGGTTCTAAAGATTGGTCACAAATAATAACAGTGACTCATAGACTCACGTAGAGAACCATAGACTCACAGACGTCCATTTACTCACCCAGAGATTCAGATACTTTCATAAACTTGGTTACGTGATTATAGTATATTTTTTCCTTGAAAATTTTGAAACAAATTACGTGTATCACTTTGCCTGTCATTTGACAATGATTGCTCTTTATAAGTGCAGGTGGAAAAGTGTTTTTTCCCTACTGGGAGAACCAGGGACCACTTGAAGCGATCTCAGGAGTAGATCTGCAATCGCCTTTTTCGTGGCAACATCTTTGAGAAACAAAAGGGTTGCAATTCTCAGTGAGAGATCAGAATCGGTAAGTCGTCCAATTAAATTATGCCATCAAGCAAAGAGGAATATATTCTTTAGTTCTTTCGGTAAAGTCACTTAAATAGAAAAATAAAAATAAAGTGAATAAAAATAAAACGATAAAAAACATTAATATAGACTGTAGCATGGTTCTTAATCGGAGTGAGTGTACTGGTAGTCTATAATGTAGACTGTAGCCTGGTTATTAAGTTTGGTGAGTGTACTGGTAGTCTATAATGTAGAATGTAGCCTGGTTATTAAGTTTGGGGAGTGTACTGGCAGTCTATAATGTAGACTGTAGCCTGGTTCTTAACCTCGTTGAGCGTACTGGCAGTCTATAATGTAGACTGTAGCCTGGTTCTTAACCTCGGTGAGCGTACTGGCAGTCTATAATGTAAACTTATTCTTGGTTCTTTCGGTAATAAAAAATAAAATAGAAACCACGACATTTCAATCACAACACAAGCGATCGTCTTCAGGAGGAAAGAGGGGGAAGGTCACCGAAGGCAACCGTTTATAAAGGTTTCAATGATGGGCGTGGTACAAGAGCACGAACTCCTGCGGCGCAACGAAGTGGGGGGGGGGCGCAAATGTGCCCTGGGGTCAGAGAGCACCAATGTGAATCACAGAACATGCAGGTTAAGAACCAGGATAGAGTCTACATTATAAACTGCCAGTACGCTCACTGAGGTTAAGAATCAGGCTACAGTCTACATTATAGACTGCCAGTACGCTCACTGAGGTTAAGAATCAGGATACAGTCTACATTATAGACTGCCAGTACGTTCACTGAGGTTACGAATCAGGCTACAATATACATTATAGACTGCCAGTACACTCACCCAGCTTAATAACTAGGCTACAGTCAACATGATAGACTGCCAGTACACTCACCAAACTTAATAACCAGGCTCCAGTCTACATTATATACTGCCCGTACACTCACTCCGATTAAGAACCACGCTACAGTCTACATTAATGGTTTTTATTTTTATCACTTTATTTTTATTATTTTTCTATCTAAGTGACTTTACCAAAAGAACCAAAGAATATGAATGCCTGCTTTCACGAAAGCTTTAAGTCAAAATCATAGAGGGTTACCACATCGTGCACTTTCAGATACGCTTCTGCGGCCAACTGGAACGCTCTTCCGATATTAGGAAGTCACCGAAGCTTTGCACTTTTATATCATCTAGTTTGAAAGCTGATTTTTTTAGAACTGGTTGTTATTGTGTTTAAGTTGTTGTCCTACCCCGCACCTCTGATTAGCACGGTTGGCTATGTACGGTGCAAAATAAATGTTACTTACAAACAATAGCACAATTATGGTAACAGTGGAGAAAAACAGATGAACATTAAGATAAACAATACTTTTGTTTTTATCTTACGTTCAAACCTAAGCAATGTTGTTGTCACGTGTGTACCTGTTCTTGTGAAGATCTCATCATCTACGCACCAACTGAAGAGACCACCATTTTTGGAAACGATGTTCTTCTCAAGTGCTCCTACTTCTGCAAAGGCCCCAGGGACAAGTTCACGCTGGTGCAGTGGTGGAGAATTAGAGACGGCAAGGACGAGAAGGTAGTGTCTTCGCGTGGCCAAATAAGGGAATGTTGAACTTTATTGACATCAGAGTTAAGGTTCGTGTGTTTGCAACTTGTAGCAGAGGTTGACGGTTCGATGCACTGACCTTCCTGAGTAATAATGTGGTTGTGTTCACTCTTTTTAAATCCTTTATATTAAGTTCGCTTGCTTGCTTGCTTGCGTGCGTGCTTGCTTGCTTACGACCGTGCAAATCTTTTGGTCGTTTTTTAACCCACTTCCCGTGATCCAATCGAGCTGACATTTTCCACACAGACTCGTTGTGCGAGACAATTAATGTTCGTGGAAAAAAAATTCCCAAAATTTTACACTGTTTAGGGAAAACAAATTAAATATTTAATTACCAATTGCTTAATACTGGCAGACAATCATCTGACCCATAAGGTGGCAGCCATCTCAAGCCAGAGGACGAAAAGACTCTAGCCGCCACGCATATAAAGGATTTATAGTGAAAAACTTTGTTTTTACGGGTTTACTTGTTTGTTCCGATAATGTACGTGGACATCATACAAATTAAGCCGGAAGATTTGTTTTTAATACCTTTTTCGGTACAGATCCTTCCACAAGGCCATGCCAGGAGGGTGTGTGGCACAATTTGGCGCCAGCTATATCATAAGGTGCGGTCATATCGCTACGGTTCTCTAAATAAAATTGACTGAGCCACTTGCACGTTCCGAGATTCATAGGTGAGCGGGACACCTACACCCTGCAACTTGCAGTCGTCTCGGAATAGGAAAGGGTTAAGTGAACACATTTGCTATCGCTACTTTACAGTAGTTGTAAAAATGAAAATCCCGTTGACATTCTTTAAAAAAACAATAAAAAGTCAGTCAATGCGTACCAGCATCATGTTTTCCAATTTTTATGTTTGAACAAAAGGTTACGGTCAACATTGATATAAATAGCTCTTTTTCAGAAGCGACCTGGCCATAAATGGATAGCTCAACTAAGTGGCGTATCACGTGTACGTTTATAACAGCCAAATACTCCGCGTGATGTTGATTCTAAATGTGGAGGGAACACCGGAGGACCCGGAGAAAAATGCATGCGACCACGGGGAGAACATGCAAACTCCAAATATACAGGCGTCAGGGTCAGGATCGAACCCATGACCTGTATACAAAACGAGGTAGTTAACATCTCGCCACTGTGGCGACCTTAAGTTTTGTGCACCTTGCAATTCTCCAGGCAATATTGAGGGTTCTAATGAGATGAGCAGCGTCCGGGTTGGACCATGGTGGTTGCTTGCTTTAAACATACATTTATTTAGTGGGTGGGGTAGGGGGTGGTGTTTGTGTATATATATATTTGTATATAGGTATTAATGTTTGGGGAGTAGTATGTAGCGGGTAGCGCGCTGGGCTATGAACCCGGCGTCCCGAGTTTTATTCCCGCTATAATCTGAACCGGTCTTGGGCCTCCCCTAGGTCGATTCAGCCTCAAATAAGTTCCTGGTGTGCTGTGTAAACATCGCCGCTAGCCACCATTTCCCTCGTGTGCTGTGCCAGTCGTCATAGGTGGTTGCTAACAGCAATTTCCCCAAAAGTCTGTTAATGTTCTGTGTATGTTGAACTTCTTTCGCACGGTACGCAGCCGACCGGGTTAATCAGAGATGCCGCTGTTCATTCGTGATTTTAAAAAATTGCTTTTGGAAAAATGCACAGGCAGTTTCTAGCCAAGGGTATGTTATGGTTACGTTTCCTTGGCAAATATTTGATACGTAGGTAAAATAGTTAAATTGTGAACAAATGATTGTCGAGTACAAGCAGAATCAGAGATGTCCGTCCCTCTGTCTGAGTCAAAAAGATCTTCACAAAAAACGGCCAAGATCACATCGTCGACTCGCGGTTCGCGTGGCGTGGGAACGAGACGTCGTGCGACGCGTCCATTTCCATAAAAAAAGCAAGCCTCAGTGACACGGCCCAGTACCGCTGCGAGGTCACTTACATCCCGTCGTACAAACAAGGCAGGAAGGTGATGCGTCTCAACGTGCAGGAGCCACCAGGTTCGTCCACACTCTCCCTGCACGTATGGTGGACGTTTTCGGGCCATTTTGATGATGATGGTAGCGATGATGACAAGCGACAATAATGTATGGTGGTGTTTTTATTTTTCCTTTTTGTGCAGATACAACTTTTCAAACAACGACCAGAATAAATTCAACAAACAACGACTCGATTCCACAGATCACAGTTATTGTCGTTATAGTAGTATTGCTTCTTCTCGTCGCCTGCGCTTTGCTGGGCTTGGGAATTTGGAAATTTGTTTTACAACGAGGCCGGTGAGTTCATCGCCTCTGTTTCTTTCTCCTTTCTTAGTCATCTTGCCAACCACCATCCAGTGCACTCCTCCAAATCTCGCCTCAACCCGACTGCTGACGTAGTTTGTGTCCGACTCGGTTTCTCCTTGCCTCCATGTATGTGTTTTTCACTTCTTTCGCACCATACGTAGCCATTTGTGCTTATAGGAGGTGCGGGGAAGGACAAAAAAAGCCGTTCTAAAGAAATCAGTTTGTCAATCTAGATTATTTAAAAGTGCATAGCTCCAGTGGCTTCCTAATATCGGAAGGAAGAGCATACCAGACGGCCTCAGAAGCGCACCTGAAAGCGTGCAACGCAGTGATCATCTTTGTTTGATGGCTAGCCAAAAGCCACTGTGGGGATGACCGGTGTTCGCGTGATGATAGTTTATCCTCCTTGACGAGATCAGCAAGGTTTTGTGGTTAATTTGCGGGGAGCTCTTTGTGTGTAATGAGTGCTACTACCTGTTAACATATTCGTTTGGCAATCGGAAGCCATCC
This sequence comes from Lampetra fluviatilis, assembly GCF_964198595.1. Classification (NCBI taxonomy): domain Eukaryota; kingdom Metazoa; phylum Chordata; class Hyperoartia; order Petromyzontiformes; family Petromyzontidae; genus Lampetra; species Lampetra fluviatilis. Next base: position 18,226,225 of record NC_136280.1, read on the forward strand.
TCCTGCATCCGATGGTTAGTTGTGTAAATGTAGCATTGAAACCCCATCTGGATGTCCTGCTCAACTCCATTTCAGTAAATTACTTGGGTTTACATGAGTTTCGATTCTCAAATCTTAATTTCTATTCGTGCCCCTCCTTGTTACGGTCAACATCATTCTTCTCATTGCCCTTTGTTAGATTTCAGCATATTCATGTAAAATTTTAATAGTTTCAGCAATAATATGAATGCGTTTTCCCCCCATACACAATCGTTGTGGTGGTGCGATAATCAATTGCATATGAAGAATGCTCAATACAGTAATTAATTGTTGTTATTGAGATACAAATTTGTCAATTTGACAATTTGTATCTCTGCCGAGATTACTCGTGCTTCCTCGCGATGCTGATGGGTGCCATATTAGATATAGAAGATGCTGCTATGCGAGCTTTCACTTCCCTATGATTTGGGCACCACGGTGGCGAGATGTTAACTACCTCGCCTGGTATGCAGGAGGTCGTGGGTTCGATCCCAACCCTGATGCCTGCTCCATATTTGGAGATTGTATGCTCTCCCCGTGATCGCGTGGATTTTTCTCCGGGTCCTCTGCTTTCTCCCTCCACATTAGAAACTTGTTTTCAAAGTATTTGGCTGATATAAATTTCCGCGTCGCAAGCCTCTTCGTTGAGCTATCATTTGTGATGGCAAGGTCGCTTCTGAAAATAGCTATATAGCTAAGTGGCCCTTACCTGGTAAAATACAAAAAAGTTTATTTTTAGTTTATTTCGCGCTCATGGCCAATTCACAAGGGGCACTGCACGCCAGGTTTGGGTGAGGACAGAAATGTCCAGAGAATGGGAGAATTACAAGCCAATACTCAGTAGATAACAGTGATATATATTATGGATGGGTGAATGAAGGACATTATCATTGTGTACAGAGAGAGGGATGGAAAACAAGGTCAGTAGTCTTAAGTATTTAGGTGCAATAGTAAGTGGGTGGGGAGAGTGCTGGGTGGAGGTAAGAAACGGTGGGATGACGAATGGAGAGAGGTTCCAGAAAGTGTACGAATTTGAAATATGGCACTAAAACTGAAAGATAAACATCTAAAAGAGTTACTACGATATTATTTTAAGAGTATATATGTTGTCTGTCTTTTAACGGTGATTCTTAAATAATGTATTTTTAGTTGTAATATTAGGTTAGTTGCACATATTACGTGCTCTCCAGTTGGCTGGGTGAATAATGGGCGAAGGTTTGCCCAATCCTGGACAACTGGCTCAACAAATTTAAAAAACAAACTAACTAACTAATGTGGACACTATGGAAGAGGGTTATTGGGGAAATTTATAGGAGAAAAATAGATGGAACGGAGGTGAGGGTTATATTCTGGAGAACAGAAGGGAGGCGAGACTTTCATGGTTTTGGGAATGTGTTGAGAGGATGCAATGAGAATGGCTAACGAGATACCGCTGGTGCAGGGCTGAATGAGTAGAGGGAAACCCAAGGGGGGGATTAAAAGATGCAGTGGAATGAGACAAATAATGAGTGCATGGAAAATAATCATCTGAGCAGCCAACTCTATGGAACAATGGGACTTTTGGCTTAGAAGAAGCAAAAGATAATCAAGTTTAGAGAACACAAAACTATTAATGAATAGAACTTGTCCCAGGAGGTGGGGGGGGCAGAGATGATGGGTGTGCCAAAGACTTGGTGACATTCAGAGCCAAATTTGGTTGTACTTGAGCGTGCCGTAAACTCTCGGTGGCGTGTTAACTGGTACAAACAGCCAGAACCCTCTTGTCAAGGTTGCATTCATTACATACAAAGTGCTTGTCACAATCTTCTTGGTTCTTTCGGTAAAGTCACGTAGAAGGAAAATAATAAAATAATAAAAATAAAACATAATAAAATAATTCTCACGACGTTTCGGCTACAACGCAAGCAGCCGTCCACAGGTGAAGAATGAAACACCACCAAGCTTGGAGCGTATATTTAAGCTGGGTTGGAGGTGGAAGAAGAGCGCTTTGACAAAAGAATTTGCATATCAAGATGAATTTAGCATATTTATGGGAAATGCGTAGGAGGTGGGCGGGGGGGTTTCAAAGTCATATGACTTTGAAAAAGTCATCTTTTGTCAAAGCGCTCTTCTTTCACCTCCAACCCAGCTTAAATGTACGCTCCAAGCTTGGTGGTGTTTAATTCTTCACCTGAGGACGGCTGCTTGCGTTGTAGCCGAAACGTCGTGAGAATTATTTTATTATGTTTTATTTTTATTATTTTATTATTTTCCTTATACGTGACTTTACCGAAAGAACCAATAAGATGAATCCTTGCAGTCACGAAAGCTTTAAATCGATATTTAATCGCCACTACGGGGTGGGTTTCCACAAAACTTTAAGATGCTTCAACAAGCTCCGGGATAAGAAGGCTCAGCTAATCGAGTTTCTCACCTTTCTGAAGAGATGCCGCGACTCTAAGGGAATGGATTATTTGCTCCGTTGCGGGTCTCCTCTCCCTGCTCTCCCATTGACATGTTTCGTTGCTTCTACATACTATTAACATTCCCTCCCTTTATTAATGCTACCCCCTACCCCCTCCCTTTGATGCTGCTAATCCTGCATAATGCATGGGCATAATATGACTTTGAAACCCCCCCGCTCACCTCCTACGCATTTCCCATAAATATGCTAAATTCCTCTTGATATGCAAATTATTTTGTCAAGGCGCTCTTATTCCACCTCCAACCCAGCTTAAATATCCGCTCCAAGCTTGGTGGTGTTTCATTCTTCACCTGAGGACGGTTGCTTGCATTGTAGCCGAAACGTCGTGAGAATTATTTTATTATGTTTTATTTTTCTTATTTTATTATTTTCCTTCTATGTGACTTTACCGAAAGAACCAAGAAGATGAATCCCTGCAGTCACGAAAGCTTTAAATCAAAATAAATGCTTGTCACAAATTAAAACAACAACACCTTTTTGATCTTGTCAAGCAGCATAAACCATCAAGCGAACTCCATTCATCCTCACAGCAGATTTTGGCTGGCCATCGAACAAAGACGGGTATTACATCACGTGCATTCAGATGCACTTCTGCAGCCACCTGGAACGCTCTTCCTTCCGATATTAGGAAGCAAATGGAGCTATGCACTTTCATATCTAGATTGAAAGCTTATTTCTTTTATAACTGCTTTTCGTGTTAAGTTTGTTGTCCTTCCCCCGCACCATCCAGTTCGCATGGATGGATACATACGTTGCGAAATAAGTTAAACAATTGTACATAATCATCACAAGGAACCTCTGTCGACGCACCTACCGCTTAACTAAAATAGCGTTTTGCTGTCACGCGAAAGAAAGTAGTTAATAACTGAGAAAACAGACGAGTTTAACAGTAAAGCGATAACGTGAGCAGTTCTCTCTGGAAATACAAACAGAGCTATACATAAATCATACATCCGCAATGACAAATAACATGTCAGATCAAGTGGAGGAATTTCGAGGGGCAATACTTGAAGAACTAATCACTGTCCTTCATAGTATGAATAGAAAACGACTCTTTGACCAGACGGAATATCTGTGACCATTTATGAAAACATAATTAAATGAATCAATGTGAACAGCTGTCAGAACAACCCTAGTGGATCTCTTTACCAAATCTTGATTTTAAGCTTTCGTGACTGCAGGAATCCATACTCTTTGGTTCTTTTGGTAAAGTCACGTAGGTATAAAATAAAATAAATCACGATGTTTTGGGCGCAACACAAGCGTCCGTCATCAGTTGTGAAAGCATCTTTACCAAATGTTTGCAAACAAATGAAATACAGTAAGCAATAATTCATGCTTACATCCTTCCCCTTTACAAAAAGGGAGAATTTCAGACTTGAAAAATTAAAAATTCATTTGCACAATTTTGCACGCACTGACTTCGACAATGGATTAGCATATGGGAATTAAGAATGGAATTCGTCAAGACAAACATTATCTGTGAGCTATCAAGCTGGATCGAGAAAAGGGTTTTCAACCATTGTGACACGTATGCTCGCAGTTATATCCTAGAAAAGATAATGTATTTCATATATCTCTATGTCTAGCTTGTATGCGTTATGATGCGCGATTAAGTGTAAACTGTTTGAAGTTATTCAAGCATTGATCAGCTTGGTCATTACAGCAACCAGTGGAAATGAACTATGACAGAACAAATTACACAATTTTGTATTTTTGTACATGGTATGCATCGCGGCTGTGTTGCAAATCGCTTGTGATATATTGTCTTTGTATGTAAAGAAAACGAAGGGAACAAAGGAACAACACAGGTCGTAAGTACATTGGCGCACATGTATTCAATTACAGTATGTTTTACATGTTTTTTATACAATGTGATGCTCCATATGTGTGATCTATACACCCACTCCATGTGTGTCATCTATACACTTAATCGATGTGTGTGATCTTTACACCTACTACATGTGTGTGATCTATGCCACAACATTCACTATTTGCCACTAAGTGGCTGTGATGTCACCATGGCTCTTGTGCTAGGCTAAGTGCACTTTAAGGTCATGTGAAGTGTCAAACGCCCACTGGCTGGAGGTCACGGGACAGACCCAGGTGCCATGGGTTGACTGACTCAGATGACTGGCAGATGCACCAGCTGTGCCCCCTACTGTGCCAACTTGCTGTCTTTTAGCCGCCTGATGCTCCGCTCGTTGTTGTGAGTGTCATGCCTCTGCCCTCAGTTGTTGCTGGAGGGCGACTGCTTACAACTGCCCAATACCGTCCTTCACGAGCCTCCTCCATAGAGGCTGATCTTGAAACCGCTGGTACCTGTCATGTGCGAGTCCACTCAGCTCCGCATCCTCTCATATCACATCATTCCATCTCTTCTCTAGCCCATGCCGCGACCATTTAACGCCCTCTATCTGGGCAAACAAAAGCTGTTTCGGCATGCCAGTGGCTGGGCATGTGGGCTGCATGACTCAGCTAATGCAGGCTTTCCTACCAAAGGAGCTTACCGATGGGATTTTGGCCAGATGAGGATTTGTGAGCTCACATTATCCAGCCTGGTTAAACCCAAGATGGATCGTAGGCAGGCCAGCATTAATGTTTCTAACCGGCGTAGATGTTCTATTAGAGGGGTCCATGTTTTGCAAGCATCGAGAAGGGAGGACATGACTGGCCAAGAAGACTGGAAGCTTCATGTGGAGGGACAGACAAGGTAGCTTCCACAAAGTGGTACACAGCCGATGAAAAGATAAGAAGTTCAACATACGTACATTTAATCATACGGAACCCGTCCTATTTTCTTGAAAATACGTGATGATGTTATGTAGGCCGGTCTGTATACAGGTGCTATCTTCCCTCAGCATTTCACTTGGGAGATGATCTCTGCCTGGTGCTTTTACTGGTCTCAGACTCTGCATTGCCCCTCGTACTCTGTCTACAAATGGCTCCTCAGCCAATTACTCACAACGGGTAGCTAATTCTGGCAATATTTGAGGAAGTGCAGCCCCAGCGGGGTCATCTCCATATTTCCCCACGATGTTGTCTGGGCTAATTCCCCTCCCCAAGACCTAATTGAAATCCTCTGCAAACTTGTAGACCAGTTACTGGGGCTCGGTGATCGGATCACCATACTTTCCCTCAAGGATGGTGATAGGTGAGGTGCTGCAAGATACCTTTTAGATGGAATTAAATAGTGATTTGTGATTGTGGGCTACCGAGGCAGATTCCTCTCATCATCACCCCGTTCCCACCACGCATCCTTGCAGCACTGCACAACTCTCTGAATGTTGGATGTTGTCGATGATGGGAGTGGGCCTATCATGTGCTCTTAACCAGCTTGAACCCCTCTTTCAACCAGGGTCTCTGGGGAGGTCTGAACTGCATACGCAATGCAGCAATTGCAGCTGCATGAGCCACAGTCCTGAACATCACCCATTTCCCTTCAGCATCAGGAGGGGGAGGGGGGATGCAAAACCCAGCTGCAATCGATGTTGACATTCCTGGTTGCAACTATCCTCAGCTAGCTAAGGCCAGGCTACTGTGGGTTTTAATAGGGTCTTAGGTGGACACCCACTACTGGAGTGGAAGAATGGCAGGCATACCTTACAGATGACAAGCCGATGGCCAGTGGGCAGATCAGCTCCACGGTAGGCCCTGGTGTCAAAGACATGGGCCCATATTCGCTGTTCTGTCACTATATATTTGATCCTGGAAAAGTGTGTTGGTAACTACAGGCTCATGGGCTGCCTATAACTGCTTTTTGTGTTTAGTTTGTTGTCCTTCCCCCAAATATCTGCTTAGCACGGTTGGCTACATGTAGTGCTAAATAAGTTCAACATGTATACATACATGCCGAACTCCAGCAACCTCCTACTACTGTTATTGAACTGATCTGGCCCATACCTTCCAATAACTCTGGCTCAGGTGGAGAAGATGACAACCTTCCCGTGGTCTCCATTGTTACGTGCTTGTCACAAACTAATGTCATCAACACGGCAATCGAATACACAAAAATGGCCTTCCGATTAGGATTGCAACACCAAAGGTCCCTTTCAGGGACAAACTTACCGCAATGTGGGGCCATCACTACATTTGTGCCATTTAGATGTAGATGGCCTATCAAGGCCCAAGTGTGACTTCCTGAGATGTTTCCTCGAACTCCACAAAGTCGACGTGCTCCTGCTCCAAGAACCCATACAGCCAATGACGAAAGAGCCTCAAAAAATGTTTTCCCTGGATTTATGCGAGCTGCCAGCCACCACCAACCCAAGCACAGACCAGCAACGTACGTGAATCCCCATCTCAAGGACCTCACCACAACGAACCCATAAAACAACACACCGACAGCTATCATAAAAATCGAGGATATATCTGTCATAAATGTATATAAACCTCCAAGCACTGCATGGAGCCCAAACATGCTGCCTACCGTGACCCATCTCACGGTTTTAGCTGGTGACTTCCACAGCCATCACACAGCCTGGGGCTATGCAACCGATGAAACCTGCGGAGAACAAGTCATTGACTGGGCAGTAACTGGTAACCTGTTCTTACTGTTAGATGTTGAAGATCGAGGCACCTTTCATTCTGCACGAGGGAGGAAGAATTCAAACCCTGACCTGTGCTTTGTGTCATGTGCCAGTTCAGGTGAACCGTTGTGTGCTTCCAGAATGGTTCTGAACAATTTCCCGAAGAGTCAGTACACGCTGGTGTATATTGGGGTTGAAATCCCGATGATCACGTCCACCCCTGTGCCTCAATATAACTTAAGACAGGCCAACAGGAAACCTTTTACTGAAGAAATCAAGCGCATTGTCTCCCGGATTTCACCAAAGCCAGAAGGTGGCCCACTCACACATCCCACAGGTTTACTGGGTGGAATACACTTCATGCTAGAGCAAACAAAGTGAGTCCCTGCTCAAGAAATACACAGAATGAGGAAACCTAGAATGTGGAAAAGCTCTTCTGGACTCCCTAAATAAATCCATAAAACAAAGGTGAACAGAAGCGATGAAGTAATTTGATTTCACTCAATCCGTAAAATCTGGCACCTCCTGAGACACCTCGGAGCGGCACCACCACCAACAAACAAGATGGCCAATGTGCCCATTAATGCCATTGCTGTACAAATGCTACTGAATGGAAAGATCCCTACAGATTGGCACACAAGACAGCAAGTGAAGGCACAACTCCACCAATCAATAGCAGAATATGCACCGATAACAGCCTTATCATCCCCCTTGACTGAAGAAAAGGTTATTAATGCCATGAAAGCCACCAGATCAGGGAAAGCCACATGATTAGGTGGGATTTATTCCGAGTTCCTGAAACACCTTTGCCAAAAAGGATGCTGCTGGCTTGCCAGATTTTTTGCGGACATAATGGCCTCGGGCAAAATTCCGAGAAAATTGGCAGCAAAAAAAGTAATTTCCATTCTGAAGCCTGTAAAATCAACCGCAAACCCAAATAACTTCCGCCCCATATCCCTGCTTAGTATGGTGTGCAAACTCCTGGAGAGGATGCTTCTGACTCACATGTCACTGATCTTTATGGAGGCTATACCAACTAAATAGGCTGGTTTCCACCCTGGCCGCATTACATGTGACCAAGTGTTGGTACTCAACACGCACATTGAACATAGCTACCAGCGCAAGGATATCACAGGAGCTGCTTTTATCGACCTATCAGCAGCATGCGACACAGTATGGCGCGAGGGCCTCATGCAAAAGGTGTCGAAGCTCATCAGAAGCCAGCAGTACTTGCTCCGGAAATTTTTAACAAGTGCCCTGTCACTATCCGCACGAGTTAATCTCGTGCATAAACTGGCCGGAACAACATGGGGAGCAAACACAATGACAAATTTAAAGGCCACCACAGCACTAGTTTTCTGCATTGCAGAATATTGTGCCCCAGCTTGGAACAAAAGCGTGCACACGAAACTGGTGGATATGCACCTAAATGCAGCCATGAGGATCATCTGAGAGTCGCTAAAGAGCACACCGTTGCCGTGTCTTCTGGTCTTCACATATATCGCTCCTCCGCAGCTCTGCCGCAATGTCACATGTGTGAGGGAGTACCGCAAGGCCATCAGAAATCCAAACCTACCAATAAACAAGGACATCTCCATGCCACCACCACACATGCTCAAATGCAGTAAACCTATCTGGCAATCTGCAAAGAACCTCCATGACTATAATACCATCAAAGCACGATGGAGCGAAGCCTGGGAAAACACCAACCTGCTACAGAAATCCATCATAAGCGATCCCAGATTCCTCCAACCTGGATCTGACCTATCGAGGAAGATATGGTCATCCCTGAATCAGATGCGGACACTCGATGGAAGATGTGGACACTTTCTCCTTGAATTAAACATTTACGAGAGTCCGGTTTGTGACTGTGGTGCAACATCTCAGACTGTGCAACATACCCTTAACGGCTGCCCAATCAGATCATTCAGCGGCAATTTGAAACATATCCACACAGTTACTCCTGAAGAAGTCGGATGGATATCAAATCTCAGGGTTAATTTGTAATCTGTTGCAATCCCCAAAAAATGCCATACGAAAGAAAAAGACTCCGGCCTAGGTGTCTGCGTCATGACCCACTTGGCCATTGAAGTCACCAAACAGGATGACTGTATCCCAAGGGGCCACTTTAGCTAGTACCTGAAACAGGAGGTCATCAGCCTTTAATACATCCCTCCACTGATGTTCATCTTCTGTAGGGTCTAAGCAACCGTGACCATTCCTCACCTCTTGGTGATAGGGAGGCAAGCCCACAGGAGCCTGGGACTCATTATTTCCACATTTCACCTCCGTTCTCCCACACCTCCTTCATTATTTTGTTCAAAAGAGGTGATTAGCAGATTCCTGCTCCGAGTGGCAAACTATCTACCCCTCATGATGACCGGAACCAGGGCCGGTCCACTGGACCTCCCCTATTCCACAGAGTTCCAGGTAATACTGGTCCATCTCCTGACCGAGAAATGGCAGCCTCTCCCCTGCAACAATTCATATATACACGCACTCAATGAGTGACAAAGACACCCACGTCATTTGTGTGATCTATACACCTTCTCCATGAGTGTGATCTAGACACCCAGTCGATGAGAGATCTAGACACCAACTTCATGTATATAATCTAGACACCCACTCCATATATGACCTGGACACTCCATGTAGGATCTGGAGACCCATTGTGAGCAATATGCATCTGTGCTTAATACCCTGGTTATGTTCGGTTGGCTGTTAATATCATGGATGGAGGCATTCAAAACTATGTCTTGCCAACGTAGGATCCCCAAGATCTATTGGGGGCACTGACTATTGAAGACGTACATATTTTAACTGTGATGCTTCTCGAAGTGATGATGTCATATGGAGTAATAGTAAGATGTTATAGTTTGATGTTAAATATAGATCATTGCATTGACTAAATTGAAAACTCATTTATTGTGAATTGCTTTTTGTGTTTAGTTTGTTGTCCATCTGATTAGCATGATTGACTATGTACAATGCGAAATAAATTCTATATACTTACATATTTATGAACACCAAAGTTTAAGTTAAAGGACCCAGGAATAAACTGGGTGACTAATTTCATACATTTTCCATACATTAGAATTTTATGGACACATCTGTGCGTTTTCCCTTGTTTTAGAACTAAGAAATGTAAACCTATCCATACAAGGTAAGAAACTCAATACTGCATCGCATTGTCTTGTTAACACCTACAGCCGTGGATAACATAAACGTCTACATGCTACTGGAACATGGGGTATCGCTCAAACATAGTTCTCTGCAGGCGATGTAAAACGAGTGATTAGTGATAACACTGGTACGCCATGAGCTGTGCAGGGCTGAGCCTAGGTAGTTCTTTTAAATATGTCAGTGGAGCAATATTGTGCTGTACGGTAAGTCGCCGCTTAATGTGTGTTCACACACGAGGTGTTTTCGCTCTAAGACGGTTCTTCCATTTGTAATGCGGGCGTAAACGGCCTCGCGGATATGACGTAATGGGGGGAGGAGTTGGGTCACGTGGGGAGAAGGGAAAGATCTTAAGGGCGGGAACCGGAAGAGACGGGAGGAGAGTGTAAGAATAGAGACGGGAGGAGGCCACGCAGGGCAGGGGGTGGAAAGTGGCGTGATCACCACAGGACGGGACTCGGCACCGTTGGCCAGCGATGTCCGGGCACGGGGGAGACGGAGAGCAGCGGTGGGGCTGCAGAGAGAGCAGCCGAGAGACTGCAGAACGGGCGGAGAGGCTGAGAGGAAGCCAGCAGCGGAGCTGCATCGGGAGCCAGGAGAAAAGGCTACGTGAGCGACGGCAGCAGAAGGGCTGCCGAGCGGGAGGTGGAGAAGGCTCTGAGCGAGGGCCGTGCGGGGCGAAGTTGTACGAACCCAAATTAAGGACAACGGAGACAGACACAGTGAAAGAGTCCTTTATTACACATTTGGTAACACTTTTTCACACAATATGGAATGCACTCCGTTATAATGTGGTATGCGCCGCGTTATAGCTTGGTTTCTGAGAGGTATGGGAATTCTGGATTTCCACGTGGAATGATCGAAACAGTACATGGTGGCTTACCCTCATCTCACATCTTTGCCCCGCCATGGAATGGCTGCAGGCTGATTTTACAGTGCAATGTGATTCAAATTTTCATAGTAAAAAAAAAATAGGCCCCGCAATGTATACCCTATAGAATATGTCCTCGCTAAACGCGTTTTTGCTTAACGCGAGCATTTTTCATGAACGCATCTACCACCACCGCATTAGACGAGTAATTACTGTACTCTTATGCTCGTTTGTTTATGCACTGAGCAGTGTGTACATGTAAACACATAGCCCAGGTAAACAGCTTGGCGTGGGGAGATCCTCATCCAGAAGTGGATTGACAGAGGGCTGCACACGCACAAGGAAAGCTGTACCTGTCTCAGTTTGGGTACTTCTATTTTCAGCTCCAGGAAATGAAGGACGTAATGAGGAGGTACCGGAGGAGGTTCCGTTGGAGAGAAATCGCCAGTCTGCAGGTATTATTTTATTTATTGGTTTTATCAGACCCTGGGAGAGATGATACACTTAACAACAACACCTCGGTGTCCTTAACAACAACACGATCCTCTTAACAACAACATGATATGATAATAGGTTTTTCCCCTTTTTTCTGGAAACAAAACAGATGTTAAAATGTTAAAACACCAAACTGAAACCTTTACAAGGAATCATGTCTGCATTAACCACAATGCTTGTGGTCAGAATGCAAACAAAAAACATACTCTGATAATATATGCATTGTCCTTGAAACTGAAACTGATTGGTCCACACCAAAGACAGCTTTCTTTTGAGCCTCGTCTCAAACGGTGTTAGACCAGAGGACGCCAAATACCGTTCAACATGATACCCTAAACAACAACACGTTGTCCTAAACAACAACACGCTGTCTTGAACAACAACACGGCGTCCTTAACAACAACACGGCGTCTACAACAACAAGACAACCACGTAGGTAAAACAATCAATAAAATAAAATAAATGAAAACAACTAAATTAAATCACGACGTTTCGGAGGCAACACAAGCTTCCTTCATGAGGTGTAAAAAAGGCACAGCAAAATAGCTGTAGCGGTTAAAATAACTGTAACGGTTATTTTGCTGTGCCTTTTTTATACCTGATGAAGGAAGCTTGTGTTGCCTCCGAAACGTCGTGATTTAATTTAGTTTTTTTTATTTTATTGATTGTTTTACCTACGTGACTTTACCGAAAAAAACAAAGAGTATGAATCCTTGCAGTCACGAAAGCTTCAAATCTAGAACAATACAAACCCCTTAACAACAACAACAACACGGTGTCCTTAACAACAACACGGTGTCCTTAACAACAACACGGTGTCCATAACAACAACACGGTGTCCTTATCAACAACACGGTTTCCGTAACAACAACACGGTGCCCTTAACAAAAATGCCGATGGTTCCCTTAACATTAACATGATGCCCTCTGATGTTCTCAGATGCTGCGTCTCAACGTGTCGACCTCATGAGCGCGAACACCTAGAAAGAAGAGGCGATTTCCCGTCGGGTCAGGCGGGGATTATGCCTCTGCAGAAGTGGGAAACCCCGAGCATTTTTTCCCGTAATTTCTCACCTCCAGCCAGCGTTTCCCACTGCAGAGGCGTATTGCAGTGCTACTTTCACAATGTTTCCTCACTATGAAATGTCGTAAAGGTTTGTTGAATAAATCTACATCTCAGGGGCCATTAGGTAATATTCCGTAGTGATATAATGCCACTAATTTTGAAGAGGTTTGCCCAATATGAAAATAATGCTGCCTCGCTCAATCATTTATGTTTATATACGTGAAAAGCAAATTTAGTTTTATCTGAAATTAACGCTAAAAATGTGCGTTGCATTTTAGTATAAATGTATATATATATATAATTGATATTCATTCGTCATCTTCATCATCAGCCGTGATCTATCTACCCCTAAGCCAGAAAGTCACCATCCCTCAGGGTTTGCCAGATGCAACAATCCATGCTGGAGTTGCACACCAGCTGCTTTCATTGCTCATTGTGCTTCGTCTGCCACTCTGGCATTATTCTTCATCATATGTATGTATGTTGACTTTCTTTCGCACCATACCTAGCCAACCGTGCTAATCGGAGGTGCGGGTCAATGAAAACGAACAAAATACAAAGAGCAAATGTAAAGACATGAGTTTTCAATCTAGATTATATAAAAGTGTGTAGCCCCAATGGCTTTATAATATCGGAAGGAAGAGCGTTCCAGTTGACTGCAGAAGCGCATCTGAAAGCGCGCGATGCAGTAACCGTAATCCACCCCCCCCCCCCCACTTTGAGCAGGAGCGCAGAAGCCTGATCACACCTACGCCTCTATATAAGGAACGAAACAGTTAGACATCTCCACAAATCTGGCTGTCGCCTGATGAAGCTAATTGTAATTACTGGCGAAACGTCGTACTCAGATTGTATTTGTTGTGGCTTGGCTCTCCAACACACCGGTGTGCTGTACTAGTGACGGATTAGCATGTTCTGTTTACGTGACAACCCTTACTAGTTGGTTGTGTCGGGTGGTGGCGGGTTTTAACGACACATTTATATATTTACGTGGTCCAACCCAAAAAAACCTCTATTATGGAGTAACCGTCTTTGTTCGATGGCCAGCCAAAAGTGCAGTGTATACTGTAATGTATAGTGTAGGGTATAGTAGTATAGTGCATGGTAGTTTATAGTGTGGTGTATAGTGTAGTATATAATGTAGCGTGATAGTAGGGTAGTGTAGAGTGCAGTGTAGTGTGTATAGTGTTGTCTATACTGTATTGTATAGTACATTGTTAATGAGTGTATAGTAGTGTATAGTAGTGCAGTATATAGTAGTGTAATGTATAGTGTAGTTTAGTGTAGTGTATGTCGCATCTGAAAGTGCACGATGCAGTGACCGTCTTTGTTCGATGGCAAGCCAAAAGCTTCTGTGAGGATGATCGGAATTCGCGTGATGGCTTATGCTCCTTGACGAGATCAGCAAATGTATTGTGGTTCATTTGTGGCAAGCACTTTTTGTGTAATGAGTGCGACCTCAGAATGTACTCGTTCGGCAACCGGAAGCCAATTTACTAATTTCCAGCAACGTGTCTTGCCCAGGACCCACTTGATTTTCTTTTCCAGTCAATGTGAGATCCCTCATGAGTAAATGGCCTCTAATCCACGCACTCCTCTTATCACATCATTCCAAACATGCGCGACTCCGTGTTCGTTGCACACTTTTCAGCATGTTGTTTAATAGTTTTTGTCCAGTATTCACGTTTTAGATCTATAGGTCAGAGCAGGCAACATTGGGTTATTATCAATCTGTCATGGGATAATCGTTCAATGTAAATTTGGTCATATCATTCTTTATTGACAGATAAAATAATCAAGGCAAAAGCACAGTGATATTCCCACCAAAACTTGTGATGACACTCATTTTTTTACTATATGTTCCGTTATTGCTATGTTTAAAATATATAATCCTCATGTCATACCATATGTTTTTTTATTGGAAATCGGTGATACTAGGATTGGTGATTTTTTTTTACGGCTGATTGTGCAGGTATACTTACAAAAATAACATTTATAGTTACATACAATAAGCCGGGGTGAAAATTAAGGAGACATATCGCCATGGTGGGAGATGTGTCAAGTATGGATAAATAAAATTCGCTGGCATAATCTGTGGTGATGCAGAGTGAATTATTTTTTATTTTGATAAGAGATTCGACACCTAATGAGATGGCAGGTTTTCAGTACAGCATATACTTAACAAGAAAGTGAAATACAGCAAAAGTTATTTTTTTTAAACGTCATGTGAAATACAAATGTGTGTGTGTCGCTGTTAGTGGTACTAGAGCGGTTATCGCGCTGGGCGACGAACCCGGGGATCTGATTTCGATTCCCGCTCACAGTCAACACCAGTATTGATTATCTGAACCGGTACTGGGCCTCCCCTAAATCCACTTCGCCTTAAATGAGTATCTGGTGCGGTGTGTAAACAACGCCACTCGGGAGGCAAATGCGGCCGGGCGGGCGGGAGTGTGCCTCAGTGCCGGCCTTCATAGGCGTTGCTGTTGCTGGCTAACAACACTTGCTCTTCATAGGCGCTGCTGTTGCTGGCTAACAACACTTGCTCTACAGCCTGCTCACACGGGGGACCTTTGTCTCCTTCATAGGCGCTGCTGCTTCTGCTACTCGCTAATAACAGCACTTGCCTAAACAGTATATTAAAGGCTACACGAGGGACATTTGTCTTAGTTTTTTTACGTATGCAGAAGCTTAACAGTCTTGTGTATCGATAAATACCGTACGCTATATTCTTACATATTGACACATTGTGAAAGACCCAACGCAGCAGATCACTGGGTTTGAGCTTCTGCGAAGTTCATGGTCCACCCTAAACCGCATCCACTGCACAAACCATTGCATCCGGAACAGACCGTACCACGTACAACGACCCAATGCCCCGATCCATAAATATGAAGGAGACACTACAGCAATACACTCCGTTGCTCTTGACGCGGTCATCTGGCTTGACCATTTGGATATGAAATTGCAGTTGTAGCTCTGCATCTAAAATAGGTGAACGGAAGAGCAATAAGCGCATGGCCCACAGATGAATCCCCCCCCCCCCCAATCTAACAGTGCCCACAGACTCACACTACCCATAGACTCCCTGGTAGACCGCAGGTAAATTTGTATAAATACATTTTCTTAACATGTTTTACTTGTTCATCTGTTGATTCGGGGCCCTCGTGTGGCCAAATCGGCCCCTTCTCGTCGCATCTGCTGCATACACCCTCAGAGTGCCGCCGCTGTTCGTGTGTGAGAGTGAGTAAGTGGGGAGTGGTGGCGCAGTGGTTAGCGCTACGGCGCTTGCGCTACGAAACCGGCAGTGACCCGTGGTCGATTCCCCGCACGCTCAACCAACACCAGTGACAATGATCTGAACCGGACCTAGGTCGACTCAGCCTCAAACGAGTACCTGGTGTGGTGCGTAAACATCGCCACTCGGGAGACAAAGGCAGCCAGGCGTGATGCTGGTCACCCACCCCATAGTGTGCCATAATTCCGGCCTGAACAACACTTGCCCTACAGCCTGCTAAAGGCAACACGGGAGATCTTTGTCTTTGTCTCCATCATAGGCGCTGCTGCTTCTGTTACTTACTCGTTACTAATAGCACTCGCCCCAACAGTCTATCAAAGGCTACAAGGGGAACCTTTGTCTTGGTTTCTTTGTCTGTGGAAGCTTAACAACAGTGGGAGTCTTGTGTATCGAGAAATGCCGTACGTTATAATCTCACGTATTGACAAATTGTGAAAGACCCAACGCAGAAGATCACTGGGTTTGATCTTCTACGAAGTTCATGGTCTACCCTAAACAGCATCTACTACACAAACCATAGCATTAGATGCGGATACCTGATGCACAAACTGAACATGTTAAACTCTCTGCCCAGTGTGCGACTTTGGTCATGTAGAACAGATCGTACCACGTATAACGACGCAATGCCTCGATCCATAAATACGAAGGAGACATCACAGCAATACTCTCCGATGTTCCTGACGCGCTCATGTGGCTTGGCCATCTTGATGTGAAATCGTAGTTGTAGCTCTACATCTAAAAAAGCTGAACGGAAGAAGAAGACTCACGCTACCCACAGACTCACACTACCCATAGACTCACACTACCCACAGACTCACACTACCCACGGACTCACACTACCCAGAGACTAACACTACCCACAGACTCAACACTGCCCATAGACTCCCAGAGGTTTCAATGTTAATCACTGGGGTTCCCATAGGGTTCCGTATTTATCACTGAGACTCCCATAGGGTTCTTGGTTAATCACTGAGGCTCCCATAGGGGTTAGTATTAATCACTATGGGGCCGTCCATAAATGACGTCACGCACCTAGGGGTGGGGGGGGGGTCAGACATTTGTGACGATGTGTGACGAGGGGAGGGAGGGGGGTTGAGAAATGTGACGTCACATCAAAATGCGCAACTTTAAATAAATATAGACAACACGTTCTACTTAATTAAATATACTTTTTGATAAATGTTTTCTCCTACAACATCAGAGTGCAGCGGCACATTTAATACGCACTATAATGACAATAGTTTAAAGCGATTTGAAGCATGTTTTATTTGGGGGGGGTGGGGGCAGAGCTTTGGGACGTCATATTTGAGGGGGGGTCTGACTTTTTGTGACGCCATGTGACGAGGGGGGGGGGGGTCAAAATCATCCAAAATTGTGTGACGTCATTTATGGACGGCCCCTAAGTTACAGAGCCAAAGAAAGTTTCCAATAGGGTTCGTGTGCTAATCACTGAGATTCCCATAGCTTTCAGTGGTACTCACTTAAACTCCCATTGCGTTCAATGTCAATCACTGGGGCTCCAACATGCTTCAGTGTTACTCATTTGGGCTCCCTTAGGGTTCAGGATGAATCACTGAGAGTCGTATATGGTTCAATGTTAATCATTGAACCTCCCATAGCGTTCATTGTTAATCACTGATACTCCCATAAGGTGCAGTGTTAATGACTGGGGTTCCCACAGGGTTCAGTATTAATCACTGAGACTCCCATATGATTCACTAGCGGAAGTACCCGGCTTTGCCCGGGTGAAAAATATATTTCTTAAAAACCTTACATATATATACACAGATACTAAGGTATTGTCAAAGCCCAGTGGGCTGTTTGTACATTTCTCCACCAACAAATATATAAGAGGCTTTCACAAGTCCAAAAAGTTGTAGAAAGTGTGGGGTAAATAGTTGATGTCAAAAGGTTTCCGAAAATTGTGGTCTCCCCCCCCCCCCCTCAAAAATATCTTTACCCCTCGTAGGTATATATACTAACAACACCTTACATACAACAGAGGAAGTGGTATCTATTGACTCTGTAGTAGTATCTACTGACTGTACCGTAGTATCTACTGAGCCAGTAGTAGCTACTGACTGTGTAGTAGTATTTAGTGACTGTAATACAGGGGCGGTTTCTTCATTATGGCGATTGGGCGACGCACCACCAATGTCATTCAACCACAGAGTCACGCTAGCCGTCACTGTCAGCCTCTGGATATAGTCCAATCAGCGTCATGTCACGTTCTGTGGAGTACCGCCTCTTTTTGGGGGATTTCACTACGGCTGAGAATCGCCCCGAGTGGCCCCATAGACTTACATTCAAAGATGTTTTTTTTCGAACGGGGGCGCTGCAATGCATTCTCTATGGCTTCCGGGAGGGCATGCACTAACGTGCTTACGTCATCATACGTGCTAACGTCATCCTACGTAAGCACGTTTCATCCAACAATATAATTTATCGCCACGTAGTGGAATCTTTAATAAAATAAACTTGAGTGGTTTGTTTTAATAGTGAGTATATAAACAAACAAGATGTATTGTAAGAGTCACTTTATTTTTCATTAATATTAAAGAAGTGAAGTTGCCTTTACATGCTTAAGCTGTTAATTTATTCATTGCATGGGTGGACCTTATCCTTATCAATCATCCAGACATTTGCCCCCCCTGAGAGATTTTGCAGGAGCCGCCACTGCTGTAATAACTACTGACCATAGTAGTATTTACTGGCCCTACAGTAGTATCTACCGACTATATACTCGTAACGACTAACTGTATAGTATCTGCTGACTCTATAGTTGTATCCACTGACTATAGTAGTAACTACAAAATCTATAGCAGTATCTACTCACTCTATAATAGTATCTACTGACTCTAGTAGCTACTCACCGTGGTAATATGTACTGACTGTATAGTAGTATATACTGACTGTAGCAGTATTGACTGACTGTAGTGGTATATACTGACTGTTTTAGTATTTACTATAGCGGTATCTACCAACTCGATAGCAGTATCTACTATCACTACAGCAGTGTATTCCGACTGAGGTCGTACCTGCTATCACTACAGCAGTGCATACTGCTGTGTTGGTACCTGTTATGATGACAGCAGTGCATATTGTGGTGGAACCTGCTATGAATACAGCAGTGCATATTGCTGTGGTGGTATCTGCTATGATGAGAGGAGTACATATTGTGGTGGTGGTACCTGGTATGATAACAGCAGTACATACCGAGTGTGGTGGCACCTGCTATGACGACAGCAGTACATACTGTGGTGGTACCTGCTATGATGACAGCAGTACATACTGTGGTGGTGGTACCTGCTCTGATGAGAGCAGTACATACTGTGGTGGTGGTACCTGCTATGATTACAGCAGTGCATATTGACTGTACTCATCATTCACCCTCACCATTCACCACTCACCACTCCCACTCACTATTCACCATTCACCCTCACTACTCACCACTCACCAATCTCCCTCACCACTAACCCTCACCACTCTCCCTCACCACTCTCCCTCACCACTCACCACTCACTCTCACCATTCACCCTCACCATTCAGCCTCACCACTCACCCTCACCACTCACCCCCACCACTCACCGTCACAACCACCACTCACCCTCACCACTCAACCTCACCCTCACTACTCACCATCATTTCCTCACCAATCACCACTGACCAATCACCACTCACCACTCTCCACTAACCCTCACCACTCAACCTCACCACTCACCCTCAAAACTAACCACTCTCTCACCACTCACCCTCACCACTCAGCACTCGCCCTCACCACTCACCCTCACCACTCACCCTCACCACTCACGCTCACCACTCACCCCTCACCGCTCACCACTCACCCATCACCACTCACAACCGCCACTCACCCTCACCACTCATCCTCACCACTCACCCTCACAACAACCACTCACCCTCACCGCTCACCACTCACCCTCACCACTCACCCTGACCACTCACCACTCATCCTCACCAATCACACCCTCACCAATCACCAATCACCACTCACCCGCACTGCTCACCCTCACCACTCACCACTCACGCTCACCCTCACCACTCACCCCTCACTAATCACCACTCATAACCGCCACTCACCCTCACCACTCACCACTCACCCTCAACACTCACCCTCACCACTCACCCTCACCACTCACCCTCACCACTCACCCTCACTACTCACCACTCATCCTCACCAATCACACCCTCAACAATGACCACTCACCCTCACCACTCACCCTCACCACTCACCCTCACAACAACCACTCACCCTCACTGCTCACCACTCACCCTCACTACTCACCCTCACCAATCATCACTCACCCTCACTGCTCACCCTCACCGCTCACCACTCACCCTCACCACTCAACCTCCCCTCACCACTCAACCTCACCCTCACCACTCACCCTCACAACAACCACTCACCCTCACCGCTCACCACTCACCCTCACTACTCACCCTCACCACTCATCCTCACCAATCACACCCTCACCAATCATCACTCACCCTCACCGCTTACCCTCACCGCTCACCACTCACCCTCCCCACTCACCCTCACTACTCACCACTCATCCTCACCAATCACACCCTCACCAATCACCACTCACCCTCACCACTTGCCACTCACCACTCACCCTCACCATTCACCCTCACCACTCTCCCTCACCACTCTCCCTCACCACTCACCAGTCACGCTCACCACTCACCCTCACTACTCACCACTCACCCTCAACACTCACCCTCACCGCTCACCACTCACCCTCACCACTCAGCACTCGCCCTCACCACTCACCCTCACCACTCACCCTCACCACTCACGCTCACCAGTCACCCCTCCCCGCTCACCACTCACCCATCACCACTCACAACCGCCACTCACCCTTACCACTCATCCTCACCACTCACCCTCACAACAACCACTCACCCTCACCGCTCACCACTCACCCTCACCACTCACCCTGACCACTCACCACTCATCCTCACCAATCACACCTTCACCAATCACCAATCACCACTCACCCGCACTGCTCACCCTCACAACTCACCACTCACGCTCACCCTCACCACTCACCCCTCATTAATCACCACTCATAACCGCCACTCACCCTCACCACTAACCACTCACCCTCAACATTCACCCTCACCACTCACCCTCACCACTCACCCTCACTACTCACCACTCATCCTCACCAATCACACCCTCAACAATCACCACTCACCCTCACCACTCACCCTCACCACTCACCCTCACAACAACCACTCACCCTCACCGCTCACCACTCACCCTCACTACTCACCCTCACCACTCATCCTCACCAATCACACCCTCACCAATCACCACTCACCCTCACTGCTCACCCTCACCGCTCACCACTCACCCTCACCACTCAACCTCCCCTCACCACTCAACCTCACCCTCACCACTCACCCCTCACTAATCACCACTCACAACCGCCACTCACCCTCCCCACTCACCCTCACTACTCACCACTCATCCTCACCAATCACACCCTCACCAATCACCACTCACCCTCACCACTTGCCACTCACCCTCACCACTCACCCTCACCATTCACCCTCACCACTCTCCCTCACCACTCTCCCTCACCACTCACCAGTCACGCTCACCACTCACCCTCACTACTCACCACTCACCCTCAACACTCACCCTCACCGCTCACCACTCACCCTCACCACTCACCCTCACCACTCACCCTGACCACTCACCACTCATCCTCACCAATCACACCCTCACCAATCACCACTCACCCTCACTGCTCGCCCTCACTGCTCACCCTCACCACTCACCCTCACCACTCACCACTCACGCTCACCCTCACCACTCACCCCTCACTAATCACCACTCACAACCGCCACTCACCCTCACCATTCACCCTCACCACTCACCCTCACTACTCACCACTCATCCTCACCAATCACACCCTCAACAATCACCACTCCCCCTCACCAATCACGCTCAACACTCACCCTCACCACTCATGCTCACCACTAACCCTCACCGCTCACCCTCACCACTCACTAATCACCTCTCACAACCGTCACTCACCCTCACCACTAACTCTTACCACTCACCCTCATCACTCACCCTCACCACTCACCCTCACAACAACCACTCACCCTCACTACTCACCCTCACCACTCATCCTCACCAATCACACCCTCACCAATCACCACTCACCCTCACTGCTCACCCTCACCGCTCACCACTCAACCTCACCCTCACCACTCACGCTCACCCCTCACTAATCACCACTCACAACTGCCACTCACCCTCCCCACTCACCCTCACCACTCACCCTCACCAATCACCACTCACCCTCACCACTCACCCTCACCACTCACCCTCACCACTCACTACTCACCCTCACCACTCACCCTCACCATTCACCCTCACAACTCACCCTCACCATTCACCCTCACCACTCTCCCTCACCACTCTCCCTCACCACTCTCCCTCACCACTCACCCTCACCACTCACCAGTCACGCTCACCACTCATCCTCACTACTCACCACTCACCCTCAACACTCACCCTCACCGCTCACCACTCACCCTCACCACTCACCCTGACCACTCACCACTCACCCTCACCAATCACACCCTCACCAATCACCACTCACCCTCACTGCTCACCCTCACTGCTCACCCTCACCACTCACCCTCACCACTCATGCTCACCCTCACCACTCACCCCTCACTAATCACCACTAACAACCGCCACTCACCCTCACCACTCACCCTCACCACTCACCCTCACCAATCACCACTCACCCTCACCACTTACCACTCACCCTCACCACTCACTACTCACCCTCACCACTCACCCTCACCATTCACCCTCACCACTCTCCCTCACCACTCTCCCTCACCACTCTCCCTCACCACTCTCCCTCACCACTCACCCTCACCAGTCACGCTCACCACTCACGCTCACCACTCACCCTCATTACTCACCCTAACCACTCACCACTCACCCTCAACACTCACCACCACCACTCACCCTATTCCCGTTTTAAAAACTTACTTACGTGTCGCCAAGTATGCTTGAGGGTGATTGGTGATTGGTGAGGGAGAGTGGTGAGGGTAAGTAGTGAGGAATAGTGGTGAGGGTGAGTTGTGAGGGTAAGTGGTGAGGGTGAGTGTGAGTGGTGAGTGGTCAGTGATAGTGAGTGGTGAGTGGTGATGGTGAGTGAGGGAGAGTGGTGAAGGTGTATATATTTTTGCCTATGATGACAGCAGTACATGCTGACGTTTTGTATGTTAAATGTAAAAGCTAAATGTGTGAATGTGTGTGTCGGAAATGTTAAGCAAACGTGGCGACACGTAAGTATATTTAATGGGAATAGGGCGATTCTAAAGGAATCTACAACCTTCGATGATTCCTTTGCGCGATTCAAAGAATCGATTCCTGGCGCGTAGGAGGTTTCCATTTTTAATTACAGAGTTTTATTTTCATTGGTATGTTATGTTTTAAAGTTTTCAGAAGATTTGAAATGTATTTTTGCCCCGGTCAACGCTGGGTATATCGAGTTTATACCACAAAGTCGTCGCCTGAGACGTGTGGGGTGTCGAGGCCTAGTACCGTGCAGAGCCTCCGGCCTTGCCTAGATTGCCCACCTGGCCGAGGCTGGGTGCTGTGGCCGTTACCCCCCCCCCCCCCGCGCTACAATAATACTGTCTAATCGCTATAATTTTATTATCTACCGACCCTATGATAGTAATTGCACACATTGGAGTGGGGGGGGAGTGAAGAGGACGTGAAACTTTGATGAATTGACCTCAGCGTCGCGTGTTAATGCATGCGCATATTTTAACGGGAATTAAAAATGGCGTCCACCCCGCAGCGACGGCGTTCCGTTGCCAGGGGCCAACCGCCCGTTGCCAGGGGCAACCGCCTTCGCGCATGCGCAACGGCGTGCTTCGTTACGTTCCGGTCGGCAATAGTAAATAAATAAATTAAGAGAAATCGCACTAAATCGATCATCGGTCCGCTTTAAAGTTTAGAGACGAAAAATCGGAAATGCCTAAGTTCACCGCGGGGCCGGGGGCGTGCCCACCGGCAAAATTTTATCTCGGCGAACCCCACGGTCTGAGAGCTAAATCCCCCGGAAGCGAGCGTACGCAGACGGACAGACAGACGGACAGACAAAAAATGAATTATATAGGTTAGATTGTTAATCACTGAGGCTCCAATAAACTTCAGTGTTACTCATTTGGGCTCCATTAGGGTTTAGGGTGAATCACTGATACTCCCATTGGGTGCAGTGGTAATGGAGTTCAATGTTCATCATGGTTCTCCCAACCCAGAGCTGGCGAAACGGATGTAAATATGGGCGAGGTGAAGATGTGGAGGGGGGTTCCCAAAGGGGGTTCCCCAAGGCGGATTCTTGGCGTGGGGATTTCCACTTTTCTTCACTTTCTTGATGTGCAGCGACTCTGTGCGTAGTGCGGCGCATGGACATGATTGAACAGTCGCACGGCTGTGAGTTCCCAGGGTTGTCTCTCCTTCGCGTGCTTTGCCTTCGCGTCTCGTATGCATGCATGGTGCCTACAATGCGGTTCGAAATGGAACATTTCAGAACTGTGAGTTGTCTCGCGACACTTTTGGCTGTGTGCACGACCTCTTACGAGGGGGATTTCCAATATTCGA
Source organism: Lampetra fluviatilis (assembly GCF_964198595.1). Classification (NCBI taxonomy): domain Eukaryota; kingdom Metazoa; phylum Chordata; class Hyperoartia; order Petromyzontiformes; family Petromyzontidae; genus Lampetra; species Lampetra fluviatilis. The sequence goes on from NC_136280.1 coordinate 18,250,816, forward strand.
CTGTGGGCCGCTTTCCTTTTCGAGACTCACTTTTACTGAAATAGCGACGGATGTGTCTAACCTGTATACAATAATACGTAGGCAATAACTATATATTACTTCAGTTGAAACCTGTATTGGATTTAGAGGAAGATAGTCTCAAAGTGACAGTATTAATACGCAGATTTAAAGGTACAATATTCACAATTTAGTTATCACGCGTCTTGATTTCAAGTCGGTCCCATCGCTCTAGGATTTCCTCACAGGGGATTGATCGCGCAACTTGATGCTGCTCTATTGATTCGATAGCCAGATGCGTTAATCAGGCTTGGTCCATGGTAGACCGCAGGTCATTTTTCATAAATACATTTTCTTTACATGTTTTACTTGTTCATCTGTTGATTCTGGGCCCTCTTGTAGCCTGATGGTCCCTATGCATCACATATGCTGCACACACCCCCATAGTGTCGCCGCTGGCTGTGTGCGCTGGGTCACCACCAGTGATAGCAGCGATTGTCTGAACAACCGGTCTTCTCAGGGACTCTTCCCCTCGGTCGACTCAGTCTCACATACAAGTGCGTGTATCTTGAACTTCCTTTACACCGTATGTAACCAACTGTGGTGATTGGAGGTGCAAAATGAGTACCTGGTGCCGTGTGTAATAAACATCGCCCATCGGGAGACAAAGGCGGCTGGGCGGGCGGGGATGGTGCTGACCAACCACCTCCTCGTGTACCAAAATGCCGTCCTTCATAGTCGCTGCTGTTGCACACTAAGAGCACTTACCCCTACAGCCTGCTAGAGGCTATACGGGCAACCTTTGTATTTGTCTCCTTTATGGGCAATGCTGCTACTCTCTGCTAACAACAGTGCTCGAGTGCTGCCGACCGACTCCATAGTCTTACTGGGTGACTTTAATGCTCAAGTGGGAAATCATGGAGATACCTGGAGAAGCGTGATTGGTAGGAATGGCCCCCCGATCTGAACCCGAACGGTGAGATATTATTGGAATGTTGCGCTAGTCACAGAATTTCAATTATAAACACCATGTTCAAACACAAAGATGCTCATAAGTGTCCTTGGTCACAAAACACCTTGAGCCGAAGGTTAATTATTTACTTCATAGTTGTATCATCTGGACACTCGGGTGAAGAGAGGAGCAGAGCTGTCAACTGATCACCACTTGGCAGTAAGTTGTATCTGACGATTGGGTCACCGACCAGATAGACGTGGAAGGCCCAAACTAATAGTTCGGGGTTTCTGGGAACATCTGGCGGAAGACCCAATGCAGAAAGATTTTAACTTTCACCTCTGGAAAAACTTGTCTTACACTCCAGGCGAGGCCATGGACATTGAGTCCAAGTGCACGATGCTCAGGACCGTGATTGTCGATGCAGCTGCGATAAGCTGTGGCCTTAATGCAATTTGTGCCTGTCATGGCAGCAACCCTAGCACCTGCTGGTGGATACCAGTGGTGAGGGAAGCTGTCAAGTTGAAGAAGGAAGCTTTCCGAGTTATGCTCGGAGAAACATCTCCCGACTCAATTGAGAGGGTTGGGCTTGCCAAGTAGTCACTGAAGTGAAAGCCCAGGCATGGGAGGAGTTTGGAGATGCCATGGAGAGGGACTACCGGGCAGCCTCCAAGATGTTCTGGAAAACCATCCGACGCCTTAGGAGGAGTCGACGGGACGTGGCCCAGGCTGTTCTCAGTAAGGGTGCCATAACCTTACACTCAACAAAGGAGATAGTCGAGAGGTGGAAGGAACACTTTGAGGAGCTCCTTGACCCGGTGGACATGCCCTCCTCTCAGGAGGCAGCCCTAGAAACAGCTGAGGAGGGGATAGGTCGGATCCATCATGGCTGCTGAATTTACTGTGGTGGTCGAGGGCCTTCGTAGCGGCAAAGCTGCTGGGGTGGATGAAAGCGCTGGACAGTATAGGAGTATCGTGGTTAACACACCTCTTCAATGTTGCATGGAAGGCTAGTACAGTTCCTCTGGATTGGCAAACTGGGGTCGTAGTCCCCATTTTCTAGGAAGGAGACCAGAGGGTGTGCTCCAACTACAGAGCGCTCACACTCCTCAGCATCCCAGGCAAAACCGATGCCAGCGTCCTGGAGAGGAGGCAGCGCCCGGTGGTCGAGCCTCAGGTTCAGGAGGAACAATGGAGATTCCGTCACGGTCGTGGAACAATGGACACGCTCTTTTCCCTCTCACAGATATTTGAGGGGTCATGGGAGTATGTTTCTCCAGTCTACCTCTGCTTTGCATACTTGAAAAAGGCATATGACCGTGTTCCCAGAATGTCTTGTAGGAGGTGCTGCAGGTCTCTGTGTCGGTGTTTAACCGGTGTTCTCTTAGGAGTCTTGGCGCCACGGTGGCTAGGAGATCTTAACTCCCTCGCCTGATATGCAGGTCGTGGGTTCGACCCTGACTATGCCTGCTGTATATTTGAAGTTTGCATGTTCTTTCTCTCTCCGTGTGGTCGCGTGCATTTTCTCCACATTTTTTAATCAACGTCACACGTTTAGAGTATTTGGCTGCTGCTATAAATTTCTACGTGATAATAAGCCACTTCGTTGATCTATTATTTGTGATGGCCGGGTCGTTTTTGAAAAAGAGCTAATTAGCTCAGTGGGCGTTTCCCGATAAAGTAAAAAAAATGTTAAAGTTGTACTTTAACTCACGGGACAGCAACCTGCAGCTCTTTAAGGACTGCAGTACGGCTATTGAAATGAAAAAAATTTGTTATTCTTGTTATTTTGATTGCTGACAGCTGACCATGGAAGTCCAGTTTACAATGGAAGTCCAGTTTATGATGAGCACAGTTCGGCAACCTGGACTCACCATCTCAGCCCATTAAGGATTGCTGCTTCGTCACATTTTTTATTATGGACTCACCATTTCGTATGCTCCACGTGTCATTGCGGCTCTTCAAATATTTCGGTTTTATTTTATTACCGAATTCGAATAAAATGTATCTTTTTGTTATTTTGGTTGCTGACCCTGGTTTAACGGAACAATGGGGGTTCCCTTTGCCGGGATGACTCACGCACAGTCCCTTTCAGCTGCATTGTGGAATAGCTAACGTCCCCTTTTACGTTGCTCCGTTGACAGATGAAATGGCGCAAAAGAATCCGCGCAGTCATTATCTTCGGAGTAATAATCGGCGAGTAACACGACATTGAAGTATACCTGTTATACTCTTCGTTGATGTGTTGTTATTACGTCCGCCATTATCTAAAAAATTACGTTCGATTTACATCCTGTTTGATTATGTTTTTTTATTGTAAATCATATTTTTTTTCACGCGGAAGAATAAAAAAAGAAAATTCCTGGGGTACATGCAGATGGCGTTATTAAAATGATGCGGTGGACTGTACATACTGTACATAATCGCCTATCCTCCCAGTCTCCTCGTCTCATTTGATTCGTTATTACGTTTGATTCCTTACTACGTTGAATGGCCCACAGGGGGTGTGGCAGACGCTAATACTGCCCCTCCCTCACCCTCCCAGTGAGCAAGCTTACATTTGATGTTGAAAATCTGCAAAAATGTACATACAGTAATACCTCGATTTTATGTTTCCCCCTTTTATGTTGTTTCGCAAATATGTTGTCACTTTGGTGAAAAAAATAAGAATATGTTTTACCATTTCTGGCAATAAAACAAGAGTTGTGTTAAGATGTTCCAACACCAAATAGATACATTTTGTAAGGCATCAAGTCTGCATTAACCACACATAGCAAAATATGCAAACAAACATGCTCTGATAATAATAATGTACGCATTGCCTTTGAATCTGATTGTCCGACAGACTTATTTATGGCCTTGTCTCACCACCCACTGTTTTAGACCGGAGAACGCCAAAAGTCGAACACTACAAAGACAATGCAAGTGTTGCGCCGTTACCAGGGCGTTGTATGTCACCTTACTTGCCACCACGCTCACAGGCCGATAGGGGGCAGCTGGAAGGGTGAACGGGATGAATGACGGTTAACCTAAGTTAACTCCCCCTGGGTACTTTGGGTATCTCGTGACCGGAGGTGGAGACCCCAGACCCCTAAGGGGTGGGGGATGGGGTCTAACGTTCATTCCTGACCCTTCCAGAACCCTCCGGAAGGTTCGAGAGGGGACGAGTGGCTGGGGGCGGGGTAAGCCCCAACTTGCGTATAAAAGCCGGTCCTCTCAACGGGACTGGCAGTGTTCGTCCACTCAAGACCCGAAGACGTCTGAAGACTAGACCCTGGGACCCTCAACCGAGGCTCTTTTAAGAGCTAAGTTGTAGCAGACCAGCGGTGAGACCCGTACACCCTGGCGAGGTCGGGTCAGCCTAGCCTCCCCTAGGTCCCATAGTGGAGGACCCGTGAGAGCGTAGCCCCGAGTCTGTAGAGCCCCACTAGAAGGGAGGCTGTACTTCCCTTAGGTTATCGGGTGAAGGGGCCGTACCCCTTAGTGTTACTGCTACTGTTAGATGTTTGATTGAAATAAACGAGTTTCCTCTAGAAGATGTCTCCACGAAGTTTATACCCACAACACAAGTATCAGAACACTTTTAACTCAGATCAAGCAGTTATATCTTTGGGACCATTTTGCCAGTGCAATATGATGAAAACATAATAGGTTTTAATCTTTCTGGCAATAAAAAAAGGTGTTGTCACTTTCGTAATACCACTACTTGATTTGCATTTCCTCAACCCACACATACGTCACTGACACCATCCGTCACCTTGGCCTTGTGTTAAAGTTCAGTGCTGTACACGAGTGTTGAGTTGAATATTTGTAGTAATTGTAATGTAACATTGTTGTGGGTATGCGATCATTAAGCATCGCACCTCCTCAGCGTATTGTAAGTGACATGGGTGTATCTGTGACTAAGAGGCAGAGTAAATGTGTCACATACCGTATGAGTGAAATTAGATATTAATTGGTGGCGCCGGTGAGACGAGACACACGTACACTCCTATGGGTGAGTGTATGAATGTGTGAGTAGTGTAGTCCAGCAAAACAACCGCCTACCTCCTCGTGGTCCCGGACGGCAACGCTGTCGTGGGCAGTGCTGTGGGGGGAGGTCTAACTCCGATTGGCCTTTCTCCTCATGGCGTTTGTGACCACCACAGCGGCCAAAAGGAGGCTTTGGACAGGTGCGAGGGACTGGTAACCCCTCCACCTTTAATCAATTACCGCTACACTACGACGGAAATGTTTTATTAATAAGCTTGTGCCGGAGGTCCCAGGGGAACAGGCATCTATGACGTCTCCTGGCCAAACTCCATTTGGGGTAGCAAGGAGAGTGTTTCCATACCCTCGGGGCTCCTCCAGAAACAACAAAAAACCACTACGTGTGGCCACGTGGAATGTTCGAGGAGAGGCTGCCATACCGTCGGGAGCTGGACCGGTACCGTCTGGATTTCTGGTATTCAGGAGGTCCGGTGGACTGGCTCTGGCTCCTGCCACCATGAGGGGTGGACAGTCCTCTTCTTGGAGAAGGAGACTGCCAAACAACAGAGAGTGGCGCTTCTTCTGAACAAAATAATGAAGAGAGTATGGGAGCATGGCGGTGAGGTGTGGGAAGCTGTAAGCCCCAGGTTACTTTGGACTCGCCTACCCATCAAACAGAGGCAAGGAGTGCTGGTCGTGGTCACTTATGCCCCCACTGAAGACGAACATCTGTGGAGGGATGCAGGCAAGGCCAATGAGTCAGATGCCTTCTATGACCTGTCACAGGTGCTGGCTAAAGTGGCCCCTCGGGATAGAGTCATCTTGTTGGGTGACTTCAATTCCCGTGGGTCATGATGCTGGCACCTGGTCTGGAGTGATTGGAAGGCATGGGCCAGATCAGTTCAATAACAAGGGCAGGAGGCTACTAGATTTTTGAGCAGCCCATGGGCTTGTAATTACCAACACGCTGTTACGGCATCGGCGCATCCACACAACATCATTGATGCATGCCGGGTCCAAGCAAGAACATCTGCTGGACTACATAGTGACGGAACAGCGGATGCGGGCCCATGTCCTTGACATCAGGACCTACCATGGAGCTGATCTGCCCACTGACCATCGACTTGTCATCTGTAAGATGCGCCTGCCATTCTTCCACTCCAGTGGTGGGTGTACACCCAGGACCCAATTCAAACCCTTAGTGGCATGGTCTCAGCAAGCTGATGAAAGTTGCAAGTGAGAATTTAATCATCGCTTACAGCTGGGGTTGGCATCATCCCCCACTCCTCCTGATGTCGAGGGGAAATGGGCGAGGTTTAGGACTGTGGCTCATGCAGCTGCAATGGCTGCTTTGGGTACATGTGTAGGGGTGTTACGGGGGGGCTGTTATAGAATGGGATCAGATGGGAAAGAAACACAGTGGGCGTGGCTATGTCGGTGCACGGGAAGGTGCTCCCAGCGACGTCCGCATCGGGCAGCCTGGGGGGCTGACTCGGAGCTGGGATCCCCCGGGGCCCCACCCCTCAGCGGGGGTTTTGGTATAAAAGGGGATGAGCCGGAGGGCTCAGGGAGAGATGTTGAAGCTAACCAGTGAAGGCTGAAGTACGTCGTAGATAGAGCCCTGGACTCCCCTGGATCGCCGCCCTTATCAGGGCCGAACAGGATCGAGCCAGCGGCGTGGTCCCGAGAGCCAGAGCCGGTGCTCTTGTAAGAGCTGGTCTGGGACTCCGGGTACCGTGAGCCCGACTTACCAGTGTCGGGCTAGCTAGCCTCCCCTAGCCCGTTAGTGGAGGACCCAGAGGTAGGCTAGGCGTAGCTAGAGAGTGTATCCCTAGTTAGACGGGTGAGGGGGCCGATACCCCCTCCAGTGTTGTATGTCAGTGTTGTGCTGTACCGACACGGAATAAATACGTGTGCCTCCAACCCCGGCGTCCAAGTCTCCTGGAACACTATTACACATGGTCCAGACCTCCCCAGAGACCCTGACCCTGGCTGACAGAGGAGGTATTCAAGCTAGCTGAGAAAAGCGACAGGCCCACTCTCATCGGCTACAGCATCCCACATCGGAGAATGAGGAGACTTCACTCGGAGGTTCGGAGAGCCGTGAGGCGCTGCAAGGATGGGTGGTGGTCGCGGGTTGCTGAAGAGATGGAGTCTTCCTCAATGGCCCGTGATCACAAATCGCTCTTTAATTCCATCAAAAAAGTAACCTGCAGCGCCGCACCTATTACCATCATTAGGGGAAAGAACGGTGATCCAATCTCCGACCCCGAGGAACAGGTTTGCAGATTTGCTGAGCATTTATGTGAGGTCCTGGGGGAGGGGACATCCCTCAGCCTGGATAATAACGTGGGACAAAGTGGGGATGACCCTGCTGAGGCTGCGGTGCCTCAAATATTGGAAGAAGTCACCCCTGTAAGTGGCTGGTTGAGGTGCCATTTGTTGAGAAAGTACTGCGGGTGATCCAGAGTCTGAGACCACGAAAGGCACCGGGCAGAGATGATCTCCCAAGCGAAATGCTGATGGAGTGTGGCGTTTGTGCACAGACTGCCCTACATGACATCATAACAAGTCTGGACCACTGGACGGGTTCCGCAAGACTGGAACAATGCCCTGGTGGTCCCCCTCTTGAAGAAGGGGGACCGCACATACTTTAACAACTACAGGGGCATCTCACTCCTCAGTGTGCCGGGAAAGGTCCTGAGGAGAGACTTGCGGGGCCCCAATGCGGTTTCAGGAAAGGGTGGTCCTGCACAGATGCCATATTTTCTGTCCGTCTCCTTCAGCAGAGGTGTAGGGAATTCCAACAAGACCTACATCTCTGCTTTATTGACTTGGTCAAGGCCTATGATTACCATCAGTAGGCCTGGGCTTTGGGTTGTTCTTCATGCTTTCGGAGTCACTTAGTGGCCGGGAGTCAGAGCCATTCCCTGTACACCTTGGGTGCGTCAGGGAGTTCCTCTGGCTCCCACATTATTTAACATCTATTTCGACCACGTAGTTCATGAAGCCTTCAATAGCTGTATTGCAGGAATTTCCATCTGGTACACATACAATGGGAGGGTGATCGATGCCTGGGTGCGGTCAAGGGATGGCTACCTATTGCGCAACCATGTATGCCGATGATCTGGCAATTGCTGCTCACTCAGAGGAGGAGTTGGAGGCGCTGTTGCTGAACCTGGAGCTTGCCACTAAGAGGTGGGACGTTACCATCAGCCCCACCAAAACTAAGCACCTGCCTGGGTATTTTGTACCATCAGACACTCCACCCCCACAACTCCCAATTGGTGATAGGGCGGTTGTGGAGAGAGTAGAAAGTTTCTCATACCTGGGCAGTGTGTTCATGACCGGCTCCAGTTTAACAGCAGAGGTCTCACTTCGAATCAGTCGAGCGGCATTATCTATTCATAGGTTGCGTAACGCTGTGTGGAAACTACCTGGTCTGTCGCTGCACACGAAGCTTCAGGTCATCTCAGACCAGTCATTCCCTCCCTTCTCTATGCTTGCGAAACGTGGACCCCCCTAATGGAACATCTTCGCCGGTTAGAAACATTTAGGCTGGCCTGCCTAAGATCCATCCTGGGTTTAACTAGGCTGGATTGTGTGAGGAGCTCACAAATCCTTAAAAGATCTGGACAAAGTCCCATCGGTGAGCTCCGCCGGCATGCAAGGCTGCATTGGCTGGGTCATGTAGCCCGCATTCCCAGCCACCGCATGCCTAAACAGCTTTTGTTCGGCCAGATCGAGGGGGATAAACGGGCGCGGCACCGGTTAGAGAAGAGATGGAGTGATGTGGTACAGGATGATGTGGAGCTGAGTGGACTTGCCGATGACTGGTACCAGCGGTGTCAAGATCGGCCTCTGTGGAGGAGGCTCGTGAAGGACGCTACTGGGCAGTTGGAGGCAGTCGCCCTCCAACAACAACGGAGGGCAGAGGAGTGACGCTTACAACAATGAGCGGAGCGCCGGGTGGCTAAAGCACAGCAAGTTGGTACAGTAGGGGTCTAGGGGGCACAGGTGGTGCATCAGCCAGTCGTCTCAGTCAGTCGACCTGTGGCATCTGGGTCTGCCCCGTGACACTACACGTGCCTCAACGTGCACAAAGCCTAGCACAAGCGTCGTGGTAACGTCACCACCACTTAGTGGTGAATGGCGGTTGTTGTTGTAGTGTAGTGCCACTCACTCACCCACACGCGTTGCGCTATGAACCCGAGTTCGATTCCCGCTCATGGCCAACACCAGTGACGATTATTTTAACCAGTCCTGGGCCTCCGCTAGATTGACTCAACCTCAAATTAGTACCTAATGTGGTGTGTAAACATCGTCATTGGTGGAGATAATTGCAGTCGAACGTAGTTCCGGACTTCATAGGTGCTCACTGACAGCACTTCCGCAACAGTATGTTAAGGCTATACTGAGGATCTTTGTATTTTTTTAATCTGTGTGCGTGGATCTGTGAGTGTGTGATGTCACCACCGCTAGCACGGCGCCTGTGCAAGGTTAGGTGCACTTTTAGGCCACGTGAACTGTCGAAGGCTCGCCGACAAGTCACGGGGACAAAACCAAGTGCCATTAGTTGGCTAACTGAGATGACTGGCAGATGCACCACCTGTGCCCTCTACTGTGCCAACTTACTGCATTTTAGGGTATTATTGTAAATCAAAGCCTATCCACCATTGTGTTTATGACGTCAAAATATAAAATAAGAACCAATAACGATAAGAAAAAACACACAAAAAGATGTTATGTAACACGTTTAAATATATAAGCTAATATAGAGTGGGTAAGTGTGTGGGTAAGTGAGTGATCGGGTGAGTAAATGTTGTGAGTGAGCGTGTGGGTGAGTGAGTGGCATTCGTGGCAACAATAGCCATGGAAGTGATAGAAGAGTGACACGGGTGATGATGTTTCGCAGATTTATTTGATCTGACGTTACAATTCAGTCCGAGGACGGCTCATTCTGCGTCACAAAGAAGCGATCTTCACTGGAATTGTTCCATCCATGGAGCTTCACAAATCTTCCTCTTTAGAGAACTGGAGGAAATGGTAAGCATTGGCACATCAACATACATATATATGGACACACTAATGTTAAGGTGTTCCAGCTCAGGTAAGTCTTGAACTTGGACCTTTATTCTATCCTAAGCGCTGCGAGTAGTAACGCATCAAGATATCACTCCGTTCAGGCGCCATGAACCCTTTCTCTATGCTCCTTTTATCCACTTCCTCATCCTTTCTGGAGCTTTCCCTGCCTCTCCACACAATCCCTTCCGTCTCTCCTCCCCACGCTCTCCCAACCAAACCCTAATTTGTATTTATTTTTTCTTGGTCTCTTTCAAAAGCACCCTGATGACTAATCAGCTCTGAACGCACGCTCTACATCGTCAGCTTCTCCCCTGTGTAGTTCTGAGCCAATGAGAGATGGAGCACGCCAGAGGCGTAGCTAGGGGGGGCAGGGGGGTACATATGTCCCCGGGCGCCAAGGTAAAGGGGCGCCAAAATGAGGCTTACAACGTTTCATTATAACTTATTGCGGCGGGAGCGGCAGCCTGAAACTACTGCACAAAATTACACCTCAACCTAAAAGTTTTTATATCCCGCCACACACAGCCTACATGTCATGTAATTACATTTTTGTACGCGCGCCTATTAAGAATTTACATGGAAGAACGTCCCAAACAACAGACAGGCGCTGTCTTTCAGCCTTAGTCACTGGCCTGTTTTTTGGTGGCGGAAACTACGACGGCCTATTTTTAGTTCTTATTAGTGACACCACGCTCCAGGCGGCTGCAGCAGCCGGAGAAGCCCACGCACGTCAACATAGCGTGGCCTTCATTTAGCAGCACAATGTTATGACAATGCTGCTGTGATGACTGGGCATATATCCGGCCTTCAACAACGAATATGTGACAAAAATCACAGAGCATTGTTTGTCAACTGTGACAACCACAGCTTAAACTTAGCAGGAGTACACTCAGCTAAACAGGATCCACTTGTCTTCACAATTTTTGTAACAGTTGAACGTATATATTTGTTTTTCTCTCGTTCAACAATTCGTTGGGAAGAGTTTAAAAAAGCTGTGCCCATCACAGTAAAGCGGGACTCTGAAACACGCTGGAGTGCATGGTCAGAAGCTGTTAAAGCTATCTATGAAGGACTGGATGAACTAGTAGGGCTGCTAGACAAATTATCAGAGGACGTAACTATGACGCCTGAAACCAGAAGTGATGCAGTTACTTGCATGCGTATTAAATTTTAACTTCATAGTTTTATTACATTTCTGGAATGTCATTCTTGGAAAAATGTATCGTGTTCAGAAGCGCTTACAGGATCCTACTATGAATTTCAAGGAAGCAGCAACTGATCTTGAATCTTTGGAGCATGAATTTGTCAAGCTTCGTGATGATTTGAGCCAAGTTGCTGTAGAAAACGCCAAAACAAGATGCACAGCCTGGGGGATCGATGTGGACAGAATAATTAGGCGACGTCGGAAGATGCCAGGAGAACTAGCAAAAGAGTTGCAGGACTTTCAGGAGAAGAAGAAATTGTGCGCGTTATGAAGAGCGTATTTTATCAACACGGTTTTTACGACTAAAAGACCTGAACACAAAATTTTGATTTCTGCTGGACGTCAAAACTCTTCTATCCGACACAGATGTCGATGCAATTCGTCGAAATTGCACAGATTTTGGAAATTTCTATGACACCGACATCAATGGCCACGAACTTTTCACAGAAATTGGAGATTGCAAAATGCTGCTCAGTAACCGGAATTAAGTTCTACCAGAAACTCCTTTGGATCATCTTGGTTTTATTGTGTTTTATGGAGACAACATATTTCCGAATTTGCGAATTTCAATGCAAATTGTATTAACAATAGCAGTTTCAATTGCAAGCTGTGAGCGGTCGTTCAGCAAATTGAAACTTAAATTTCGATTTAAAGCTTTCGTGACTGCAGGGATTCATCTTCTTGGTTCTTTCGGTAAAGTCACGTAGAAGGGAAGTAATAAAATATTAAAAATAAAACAATTCTCACGACGTTTCGGCCACAACGCAAGCAGCCGTCCTCGGGTGAAAACCAGGTCTGTCGAGGCGACAGCGTCTGAATGAATTGTTTTATTATGTTTTATTTTTATTATTTTATTACTTCCCTTCTACGTGACTTTACCGAAAGAACCAAGAAAATTGAAACTTATTTTATCGTATTTGCGTGCTTCAATGGGACAAGATCGTTTCAGCGATCTTGCTCTTCTTAGCGTTGAAAGAGAAACATTGGGAAAAACAGATTTTGATTACGTGATTGACCAGTTTGCGACAATCAAATCAAGAAAAAATTATCTTTTGTAGACTATGTCAACCAGTCTACAACAGTGACTGAGTGAGCCATGTAATATAATTTCTATAAATTTGCTTCTTTAAATACAATGTTTCATTAAAATTTGTATTGTTATTCCTTATTCGATGTATTAGGAAAATGTGATTAAACGGGGGGGGGTGGGGGGCGCCAATTTTATAGTTCGTCCCCGGGCGCAAAATATCCTAGCTACGCCTCTGCTTGGCACGGTAACCCCAGACACGAGGAGGCCCAGACTCTGCTCTCGATTCGGCGCGTGTTTGTTTACAAAGAGCGTGGTCACGCACGAACGCACTCGTCAAGCACGGCAAGGGTCTCCCTGCTAACGCTGCCACTACGGCTCGTGGTGCCCGCCTCCGCCCTCTCCTGGGCTCACTGACCCTACGGGGCTGTCCTTTGAGTGTTCAAAGCATTGAGCATTGAAATGTTTTGAGCATTCAAATACAATTGGATCACAGTGTGTCAGGTCAACTATGGGCGGATACACCAGTTGCATACATCACGTAAAGTGGAAATCTTAACTCAGAGCTAAGGGGCCGTCCATAAATGACGTCAAGCGATTTTGGACGATTTTTGACCCCCTCCCCCTTGTCACACGGCGTCACAAAAAGTCAGACCCCCCCCCCTCAAATATGACGTCACAAGGCTCTGCCCCCCCCCCCCTAAAAAAATAATAAAACATGCTTCAAATAGCTTTAAACTATTTTCATTGTAGTGCGTATTTAATGTGGCGCTGCACTATTATGTTGTAAGAGAAAACATTAAAAAAGTCTATTACTGGTAGGAACCTCCTGGTTACACCAGCCCACATGGGATTATTGTGTCCGTCCGTCCGTCGTGCAGGGAGGGGCTGGGTGGGGAGGGAGGGGAGGGTGGAGAGGGGCTGGGTGGGGAGGGGCTGGGTGGGGAGGGGCTGGGTGGGGAGGGGCTGGGTGGGGAGGGCGGGGAGGGGCTGGGTGGGGAGGGTGGGGAGGGGCTGGGTGGGGAGGGTGGGGTTGGGTGGGGGGGTGGGAGAGGTGGGGCTGGGTGGGGAGGGGCTGGTCACCCCGTGGTGCCCTTATAAAACGCACCGTTTAACCTACTCACGCCGGCTTGTGCCCGCCCTCACAGTCGGCCATATTTGCGGAATACACCACGCCGCCGTTGACCCTGGTCATTGACCGAGCAACCCAACGTTCCTACCAGCTCCCTCCGCAGGAATGTGTTTAATTAAGTAGAACGTGTTGTCTATATTTAAAGTTGCGCATTTTGATGTGACGTCACATTTCTCAACCCCCCCCCTCTCGTCACACATTGTCACAAATGTCTGACCCCCTCCCCCCCCTAGGTGCGTGACGTCATTTATGGACGGCCCCTAAGGGAGTGTTGCACTCGCTTGTGTTGGGAGCTGCCTATGGTGGCGTCGTCAGCGGCACCGGGTCGAGTCCCAGAGGCGTAGCTAGGGGGGGGCAGGGGGGTACATATGTCCCCGGGCGCCAAGGTAAAGGGGCGCCAAAATGAGGCTTACAACGTTACATTATAACTTATTGCGGCGGGCGCGGCAGCCTGAAACTACTGCACAAAATTACACCTCAACCTAAAAGTTTTTATATCCCGCCACACACAGCCTACATGTCATGTAATTACATGTTTGTACGCGCGCCTATTAAGAATTTACATGGAAGAACGTCCCAAACAACAGACAGGCGCAGTCTTTCAGCCTTAGTCACTGGCCTGTTTTTTGGTGGCGGAAACTACGACGGCCTATTTTTAGTTCTTATTAGTGACACCACGCTCCAGGCGGCTGCAGCAGCCGGAGCAGCCCACGCACGTCAACATAGCGTGGCCTTCATTTAGCAGCACAATGTTATGACAATGCTGCTGTGATGACTGGGCATATATCCGGCCTTCAACAACGAATATGTGACAAAAATCACAGAGCATTGTTTGTCAACTGTGACAACCACAGCTTAAACTTAGCAGGAGTACACTCAGCTAAACAGGATCCACTTGTCTTCACATTTTTTGTAACAGTTGAACGTATATATTTGTTTTTCTCTCGTTCAACAATTCGTTGGGAAGAGTTTAAAAAAGCTGTGCCCATCACAGTAAAGCGGGACTCTGAAACACGCTGGAGTGCACGGTCAGAAGCTGTTAAAGCTATCTATGAAGGACTGGATGAACTAGTAGGGCTGCTAGACAAATTATCAGAGGACGTAACTATGACACCTGAAACCAGAAGTGATGCAGTTACTTGCATGCGTATTAAATTTTAACTTCATAGTTTTATTACATTTCTGGAATGTCATTCTTGGAAAAATGTATCGTGTTCAGAAGCGCTTACAGGATCCTACTATGAATTTCAAGGAAGAAGCAACTGATCTTGAATCTTTGGAGCATGAATTTGTCAAGCTTCGTGATGATTTGAGCCAAGTTGCTGTAGAAAACGCCAAAACAAGATGCACAGCCTGGGGGATCGATGTGGACAGAATAATTAGGCGACGTCGGAAGATGCCAGGAGAACTGGCAAGAGTTGCAGATGGAATCAGATCACGGATTTTATGCACTGTACTGAATCGGACTTGGATCTTATGTTTGTTTAGAAGGATGTCGTTCCTGACTTACAGTATCCTGGAGTCTACAAATTGAGTTGCATTTGTGGTGATTGCTACATTGGAGAAACGAAACGTCATGTTTCTGATCGTGTCCGCGAGCACAAGTCAGATCTGAAACACGGCAGAACTGATTCTTCGGCCGTTGCCGATCATTGCTACAACTCGGTGGGCTCTCATGAAATTGTCTTTTCCGAGACCAAGGTTCTCTGCAAACCTCCTGGCTACCATCAAAGGTTTGTACACGAAGCCATACAAATATACAAACACAGACATAATTTCAACCGTGATGATGGGTACAAACTTAGTAATCATTGGAAAGATGTTATCAACCACGCAAAAAAGACTTAGTTACACTTTTTTGGACCATCTTATCTGACAGGCACTATTTTACTTTACTTTACCGAGTGTTAACATCCCCAGTGTTTAACAGTACTCTCTTCATTGTTCAGCCAGCATTGGTATAAACATGGGCATTTTCGTTCTTTTCTATCATGTGTATCAGGCCTCCCCTCTCCCTCTCTGTCCAATGCGTTGGCGTGTGCAGCAGTAGTTGCTTGCGCACAACCGCGTCCACGCCGTCGTCCATCCTTTTGGCCCCGCCCCCCTCCCCCTCCCGATGCGTTGTACGTGGCACTCCGTGCCGTCTTTGAGCCCCGCCCCCCTCCCTCCCGATACGTTCCATTCATTGGCTACCACATTCTGATGAGCCCCCCCCTCTCCTCCCCCCTCAACTTGCTTTTAAGGGATTACATCTTGAATCATTGCCTCACTTGATGCAGCTAATCTGGCTGTGACGGTCCCACCTGATGACGGAGACTTGTGTTGCCTCCGAAACGTCGTGATTTTTATTTTATTTTATTTTTATTAATTTTGATGTTTTACCTACGTGACTTTACCGAAAAAACCTAAGAATATCAACACCATCTATAGACTCAAAACTGCAATTGCAAGTTTATCTGTAAACATGACAAAATGGACACATTTTGTTTTGGATATTAATTGATATTTTACTGATATTTAATTTTAAAATGAATGTAGGTACATTACCTTCATTAAACTACTCTATTTCGTGTATTTGACTGCTGCAAATTTCCACTTGATAAGCAACTTCGTTGAGCTATCATTTGTGATGGCCAGGTCGCTTCTGAAAAAGAGCAACACTGCTTATTTGGGACTTACCTGGTAACATAACAATATTAGTAACAGTAAATGCCAATGCTATAACAAAACCTTATAGCTGCGTTTAAACATGTGTTATTTTACGAATCGTGTTGTAGTATGAGTGGTATTTAGTTAGAGAAGTGAATGTGTTGTGTCACCAGGGGTGGGGAGCAGCAGGGTGGTTTGTGGAAATGTTTGCATCAGCGATATTGTGAGATGTAGTTTGCATGAATGAGACTATAAACTATATTTGTTTAATTCAATGGTGAATATGATTACGAATTATTGTAACACTGTTCGGAGGATAGCGTCTGACATGAACCAGTGTTGGAAAGAACCTCTCAAATATTCCGTACATGACCAGCACTAATTATGATGATTGTCCAGGTCAATGAGTCCACAGTGTTCCGGTCGGATGTTTAACCCCAATTCTGGTTTACTCGAGTCGCAACAGGTCACTTGTAGACAGCAATAAGTGCAATTGTGACTATAGGATCAGTTCTTCTGTTATGCTTTACATGCAGGGCCGGATTAAGGTTATAAGGGGCCTAGGTCTAATGGGAGGTAAGTGCCTAGGTATGTTGAGTATATATTGCAAAAAATAACAATTTTCAAACATACTTGATTTCGATGTAAATTAACACATAAATTCGACTCAAGGGAAGTCATTAAAGATTAAAGCACTCACTGCACTCATTTCTTCAAACACCATCATACGTCAAGGTCACGAATGATGTCATCATGATTCAAGGTCACGAATTATGTCATCGTAATTCAAAGTCACGAATTATGTTATCGTAATTCAAAGTCACGAATGATATCATCGTTATTCAAAGACAAACCATTTCTGCTGGCAATGCTACCCATCGCTCAGCTGTTACTTCAATGTGGAATGGAGGAGGGCCTATAAGGAGGGCCTCCAAAATATGAGGGCCTAAGGCCTTATTAGCCCGTTGGTTAATCCGGTTCTGCTTCTATGGCACATGATATTGCCATTCTGTGTGCAAAATGCAGAGAGCCTCGTTTGGATTAATTTGCGTTCCCGATTTTTGTTTTGTCTTTCAGAGCCCAGCGACGCTTCTCAATCTCAGATGAAAAGCGTGCCAAGGCTTCTCTTCCACACCTCGTCTGCACCTGAGGCTTCAGCGTCGCAGCCGACCCTCCACAGTCGAGTCACTACTGCAGCCGTGGTGTCTCTTTCCTTAGTTTTCCTTCTCGTCATCTTCTGTATAATCATCATTTACAAATGTTCAAGATCAAGATTATGCAGTGGCCCACTCCCCATTCCCCCAAGCGGCCTTAACCCCCACCTGGCCACACGCTACCTACTACCCGCACCCCCCAGTTGCCACCCACTAACCCCCACCGACCACCTGCTAGCCCCACCCCCCACTAGCCTCCACCCACCATTGGCCACCCACTTACACCCACCGGCCACCGGCTAGCCGCCACCCCCACTAGCCCCCATTGACCACCCACTAGCCCCCTCCCCGACTGGTCACCCCCCACCCTCACCTACCACCAGTCACCCCCCCCCACCATAACCCCACCCCCCATTGGCCACCCACCGCCACCCCCACCCTGACCACCTTCACCCACTCCCCCCACTGGCCACCCATTCGGCCCTGTGGTGAGTTCTGTGAGCCGTGATAAATCAGCTATGGCGGAATTACCGTTGTTTTTTTTGCATGTGAGCTGGCCGTACAAACAAAACCTAATCTATGAACAAATTGTTTTATATTACCAAGCAAGGCCCACTGATAGCTCAACGATGCGGCTTATCATGTGGAAATGTATAGCAGCGAAATCATCTAAATAATCTCAATGCATGTATAGTGAGCGATTTCCGAGACATGTCGAGTAGAAGGCTTCTTATTTATTAAGAGCACACGGGGCAACACTCAACCTAACAACCTGGCACCACACAACCCAACAACCTGGCAACACTCAACCCAACAACCTGGCATCACAAAACCCAATAACCTGGCAACACTCAACCCAACAACCTGGCATCACAACCCAACAACCTGGCAACACTCAATCCAACAACCTGGCAACACTCAACCTAACAACCTGGCATCACACAACCCAACAATTTACCAACACTCAACCCAACAACCTGGCACCACACAACCCAACAACTTGGCAACACTCAACCTAACAACCTGGCATCACGCAAACCAACAATTTACCAACACTCAACCCAACAACCTGGCATGACACAACCCAACAACCTGGCATCACAAAACCCAATAACCTGGCATCACACAACCCAACAACCTGGCAACACTCAACCTAACAACCTGGCAACACACAACCCAACAACCTGGAATCACACAACCCAACAACCTGGAATCACACAACCCAACAACCTGGCATCACACAACCCAACAACCTGGCATCACACAACCCAATAACCTGGCAACACACAACCCAACAACCTGGCATCACACAATCCAACAGCCTGGCATCACACAATCCAACAACCTGGCTTCACACAACCCAACAACCTGGCAACACACAACCCAACAACCTGGCATCACACAACCCAACAACCTGGCACCACATAACCCAACAACCTGTCATCACACAACCCAACAACCTGGCAGCACTCAACCCAACAACCTGGCATCACTCAACATAATTACTCGCCAGAAACACAGCTAAATATGCACATTTACGAACATTTTCTAGCCTAGCTAACTTATTTAGCTGTCAACACGACGTGCATCCAATATCTTCCATACTCACCACGAGACCAGAACACCCCCCTCCCCCGTCACTGCACACCAAGACTGTGTCGTGGCAATGTTGAGCTTATTTTACCTTGGATCCCTCACCTTAGCCAGATACGCTCTAAGTCAAAGAAGGAATGCTGTTTGTTGAGTTGTTGAAATCCAACCCCCACCCACCATCAATCAACGTGGTCGAACGAGTGTTTTGTCTGTGTGTTTGCTTATCGTGCCCGTATGCTCGGAATCGCTGCTCTCGGTGGATGTGCGTGCCGGTGTGTATGAGAGCGTGTCTTTGCGTAGGGAGCGGTGGCGCTATGAATTCCTGCGACCCGAGTTCGATTCCCGCTCACAGCCAACACCAGTGACGATTATTTTAACCAGTCCTGGGCCTTTCCTAGGGTCGACTCGGCCTAAAATAAGTACCTGCTGCGGTGTGAAAACATTTCCAATAGGGAGACAAAGGCGGTTGGGCGTGGTGCTGGACATCCACCCCTCGTAAACCGTGCCGGCCTTCATAGGTGCTTGCTAACAGCACTTGCCCCTACAGTCTGTTAAGGCTATACGGGGGATCGTTGTCTTTGATGTTATGGTTATAAAGCAAGCGGGTCAATTTTAAACTGTATGAAGAATATGGAGCGAGTTGATAAACAAGTATAACCCGTAAAAACAAAGTTTATCACTATAAATCCTTTATATGCGTGGCGGCTAGAGTCCTCTCGTCCTCTGGCTTGAGATGGCTGCCACCTATGGGTCAGATGATTGCATGCCACCATTAAGCAATTGGTAATTAAATATAATATTTTTGTCCTAAAAAGTGTACAATTTTGGAAAAAAAATTTCACGAACATTAATTGTCACGCACAACGAGTCTGTGTGCAAAATTTCAGCTCGATTGGATCACGGGAAGTGGGTTAAAAACGACCGAAAGATTTGCACGGTCGTAAGCACGCAAGCAAGCAAGCAAGTGAATCTTCTTGGTTCTTTCGGTAAAGTCACGTAGAAGGGAAGTAATAAAATAATAAAAATGAAACATAATAAAATAATTCTCACGACGTTTCGACCACAACGCAAGCAGCCATCCGACCTTATGGAAGAGGTACGTAGATGACACTTTTGTCATCTGGCCACATGGCCGGCCTGCTTTAGACCAATTTCTCGACCACATCAATTCCATACACCCAGCCATCAGATTCACCATGGAAGTCGAAAAAGATGGCAAGCTACCCTTTTTGGATGTCCTAATCAAAAGGAGACCTGATGGTTCAATGAGCCACTCTGTCTACAGGAAAGCCACCCATACGGATGCTTACCTAAAACCGGATTCCCACCACCATCCATCCCAGAAGAATTCCCTCATCAAGACTCTATATCATAGAGCCCAATGCATCTCCGACCAGGAACACATTGCCAGTGAACTCAAACACATACGCCAAGCTCTTAAGGCTAATGGTTACTCCGACTACACAATCCGCAAAGCCATCACTCCAACCATCAAGAAGGATCCTGTTGAGGAGCCTTTCAAGACCATCACCTTACCCTACATTGCTGGGGTCACAAAAAAAATCTCCAAAATCCTGATTAAACACAAGATCCAGGTCCGATTCAACACAGTACATAAAATCCGTGATCTGGTACCGTCTGTAAAAGATGTGGTTCCAGACATACAGTACCCTGGCGTCTACAAACTAAGTTGCCTCTGTGGTAGCAGTGACATTGGGGAAACCAAACGACATGTCTCGGACCGCATCCGTGAACATAAAGCAGACCTGAAACACGGTAGGACAAACACCTCAGCCGTGGCAGATCACTGTTACAACTCAGTGGGCTCACATGACATTGACTTCTCCAAGACAGAGGTTCTCTGCAAGCCATCTGGCTATCATGAGAGATTCGTTCATGAGGCGATCCACATATACCAACACAGAGACAATTTTAACCGAGAAGATGGATTCTGGCTTAGCAATCATTGGAAGGACGTAATAAACCATTTCGGATCTTAACTGATTGTGTTCACGTTTACGGTGACTTTCAGACTGCGTTCCACTCACTGGGATTGTATTCTCCGCAGGGAATGGATTCTTTGCTCCGCTGCAAGTTTTCCCCCCAAGACTCACCCATTGACACGACGATCAATGGTACAGCGTATAATAACAAATAGTATAACATTTATATACAATGTACAAAGTAATATATATTATCGTAATTGTATAGTAAACATATAGCAGTGTGATACACATTAGGGTGGGTAGAATAATACATAGTGTTATATTAAAATGTATAAGGTATAGGGTGGTTTATAGCAATACAGTATATAATTTAACGTTGGGTTTATCTATGGCAGTATATAGTACGGTGTATGCTCGTGTGATGTAAGAGAATAAAGTTTAGATGGAAGCATATTATATAATTTTTACGACGTAGAATTGTAATGTATTACTTGCTGTTAGTAACTCAGCTTATTGTAGAGTATAGTAAGTATACTGATGGTGCTATGCAGTTTATACTTTAGTTTTTTATGTAGTTTATACTTTAGTTTTCTACGTGGTTGTTTAGTAACTGCAGCTACATACTATTAACATTCCTTTCCTTTGTTAATGCTACTCCCTGCACCCTCCCTTTGGTGCTGCTGATCCTGCATAATGCATGGGCATAATATGACTATGAAACTCCCCCACCCACCTCCTACGCATTTCCCATGAATATGCTAAATTCCTCTTCATATGCACATTATTTTTGTTAAGGCGCTCTTCCACCTCCAACCCTGCTTATATATAAGCTCCTAGCTTGGTAGTGTCTCATTCTTCACCTGAAGACGGCTGCTTGCGTTGTAGCCGAAACGTCGTGAGAATTATTTTATTTTATTATGTTTTATTTTTATTATTTTATTACTTCCCTTCCAATATTTTTGTTGACTTTTAATAGTAAAGATATGTTTGTATGTTATATTGTACTGTAGATATTTATCACGTTTACTGAATGCATAAGATGCATAGTTAGACTTTGATTAGTGTTAACCACGGCCGCGGAACATAACCCCTTATTTGCCAACCACGGTTTTGCCAAACATGGGGGTTTTCAGGAACCTAATCCCCGCTGTTGGCGAGGCATTCCTCTACCACAAAGCAATTGTCATTCAGAACATCAAACAACCTGATTAATCCGTTGTAGAAAAATCATGGGAGGAAGGTTCCGTGAGCCTGTGGTCACTGGCTGGGATCACCTCCCCCAATAAAGACAGGCCGTGGGACATTCAACCTTCATGGACGGTCACCAGCACCTTGGAGACATGTAAGTGTAATGACCGAGGCAACAGACCACTTACCCTGACATAGCGCACATGCGAACGGACAGTCAGGAAGTCAATCAAGGTCTCCGGTGCAGGGAGGTCTCAAAGACGATTGGTTAGGATAAAAGATTAGCCTCAGACTTAAAGGCGGGAAACGACGGTTGACAACCGTTGGAGGATGAGGACGAGGATGGGCTGAGGGATATGGGGTGAGCAAAACTTCCAGAAAGGGGCTCGGAGGATATTAATGGGGATAGCACAAGGGGAGGGGACGGTTGGAGAGAATACTAAGTTCAAGCATCAAGAACAATGCCCGGGCCTAGGAATAGTGTTGTTTCCGAAATAAAGCCTCTAAGTAAAGCACGAATGTGTCTTGGCGTCACTACACAAGGATAGGCACATTTTCACACTTATATACATATGTAATGCGGGCGTAAACGGCCTCGGGGATATGACGTCACGGGGGGAGGGGTTAGGTCACGTGAGAGAGAGGGGTAAGCTCTTAAGGGCGGTAACCGGAAGAGACGGGGAGAGAGTGAGAGAATAAAGACAGGAGGAGGCCACGCAGGGCAGAGGGTGGAGGGTGGCGCGATCGCCACGCGGTGGGACTCGGCACCGTCGGCCAGCGGTGTCCGGGCACGGGTGGAACGGAGAGCAGCTGTGAGGCTGCAGCGAGAGCAGCTGAGAGACTGCACAAGGGGGAAAAGGCTACGTGAGTGACGCCTGCAGCGGAGCTGCATCGGGAGCGGGGAAAAGGCTACGTGAGCGACGGCAGCTGTCAAGCTGCCAAGCGGAAGGCTCTGAGCGAGGGCCGTGCGGGGCAAAGTTGTAAGAACCCAAATAAAGGACAACGGAGACAGACAACGTGGAAGAGTCCTTTATTACACATATGCCATCCCTACTTTGGGGTAACCGCTCATGGAAAATTGGAGGTTTGGGAATTAACCGGCCCAGTTGTAAAGCGACTTCTTTACCAAGAAAATTCAAACAGCTACGGGTGCACCACGATATCCCACAGTAACATGTCTTCAGATACCTACATATCAGGGATGCCATCACCAAGCCCCGGACAAGAATCTGGATGATTCTGCCAATCCTATCCTGAACTGGCTGGTAGAGAAAAGGAAAAAATACAGTCTGGCAGAGGCATACAACCTGATTGTTGGAGATGGGGACTGGATACGACGTAACATTATAAATATTTGGGGAAAGGCTTACAGGACAAGACATTCCCTAACATAATTGGACCCGGATATGGTCGGCCCTAACTACAGGCCCCATATTACTGCCGCTGAAACTCATCCAGTTTAAATGCAAACATGGGACCTATGTGACTAACACCAGTAGAGCCAAATTCACCAACTCTTCCCCAGACTTCCCTAAATGCCGACAGCGCATAGTGCAGACGTACCTAAATGTATTCTGGACATGCCCAGCTATTTATACATTTTACCACGACATTGATGATGATATGATTTCAAGATCAACAGTCTTCATACTGAAACCATTTACTTGATGAAGCAGGTTACAGTTATGCTTCAGGAAATTTCGATTCATCCACAACCTGATCTCAGAGACACTGAGACAGGACTGAAACAGCAGCATCAATACCAGGCTTACTTTGTAGATATATCTGGGTGTAAGCATAACAATTATAATTAAGACCATGACAAAGGAAAATGCTCCCAAATGGCAACAAATAAATGACAAAAAAACAAAGGCCCTAAAATAGACCTCTGGTGGACACCAGTGACAACTGGGCGAGTTTCAGATACATGGCTCACCAATGTAACAAACTGTTTCCGATCAGTCAGATAGGAGCTAAGCCAGGAAAAAGCTGCACCACTGATTCCAACCAGGGTCTCTATGCGCTTGGATGGAATATGATGCTAATTGCATTGAACGCTGCACCAAGATCCAACAGCACCAGGATCGAAACCCCGAATCAGCAGTCATGAAAATATCATTGACCACCTTAACAAGTACTGTCTCATTACTGTGCAGTGGCCTAATCACAGACTAAAATGGCTTAAAGAGTTTGTGATTTGTAAGATGAACCGGTAACTGCTGTACTACCACACGTTCCAAGATTTTTGACAGAAACAAGAGGTGTGAAATCGGCCCATAGTTTAACATAACATTGGAGTCAAGACCGGGCTACTTTAATAATGGTGAAATTGAAACCAGTTTAATTGACACAAGCGAGACTCCAGTAAAAAGAGAGGTATCTATTAAGGAAGAAACCAATGGACACAGAACATGAAATATCGAGCCAACGATAAATAAAAGGATTGGATCAAGGACACTAGGACGTCGTCTTTAGTTTAGAAAAACGATCACAACATTGAGATGGTAAAGATGGGGTAAACAGACTTAATACAGAGCCCGAGAACTCACAAGAAGAGGTCAACTGAGGCTCGGTGACAACAGGGCAAACAATATTACTCAATCTTGGACTGAAAGGACGCCAAAAAAACATTACATTGGGCACTGGGACCAGTGTGGTTAACACTAGTGGATGATTTCCGCATCTGCTCAAGGGTAGAGAAGATAGTTCTAGGTTTACCAACACCATTATTAATGAGGCTTGAATAAAACCATGATCTGGCCTTATTTAATGCATCCCTATAAATTAACTGGTGATATTTCCAGATCTGGCGCTTAAACTCAAGGTTTGTGTCCTTCCGTCTGCGTACTAACTTACACCCTTGTGACTTCAGACAACGGAAAAGGTCATTATACCAAGGCAATCGATGGGCGTAGTATCAACACGTGTCTTGAGTATAGCCAGAGCTTTCAGTGCGTTATATATAATTAAGTTGTACAGACTGACCATGTCATCCAGACTCGAATATTGAAAGTACAATGTCAGCAAATAAGGATATACGTCCACGCACGTGAATGGAAAACACACATCCACCACCACCTCCACAATCTGCTGCTAGAAATGTCCATGTCATAAGTCACTTCATTGAGCTATCATTTGTGATAGGCACCTTCTACAAACAGAATGAGGGTACCCCTATGGGCTCCCCCTTGTCACCAGTTATAGCCAACATGTTCATTGAAAAGTTTGAATCAGACGCCATCCAGACATCCACCCAGCGTCCTTCCATGTGGAAGAAGTATGTGGATGACACTTTCGTCATCTAGCCACATGGCCTCCCAGCATTGAACCACTTCTTGGACCACATCAATTCTAGACACCCATCCATCAGATTCTCCATGGAAGTGGAGAAAGATGGTAAACTACCATTATTGGATATTCTGTTTGAGAGGAGACCTGTCGGATCCTTGGGACATTCTGTCTACAGGAAAGCCACCCACACAGATTCCTACTTGAAACCGGATTCCCACCACCACCCATCTCAAAATAATTATCTCATCAAAACGCTATACCACAGAGCCCATGGCATTTCTGACCAACACCACCTGGCCGGTGAATTAAGACATGTACATCGGGCCCTCAGGATGAACGGATACTCTGACCGCACCATCCGCCAAGCTGTTTCTCCCACCATACAGAAACAGCCACATGAAACTCCGATCAAAACTATCACGTTACCATACATAGCAGGCGTGACCAAAAAGATCTCCAAAATTCTAAACAAACATAAGATCCAAGTCCGATTCAGTACAGTGCATAAAATTCGTGATCTGATTCCATCTGTGAAGGATGTCGTTCCTGACTTACAGTATCCTGGAGTCTACAAATTGAGTTGCAGTTGTGGTAATTGCTACATTGGAGAAACGAAACGTCATGTTTCTGATCGTGTCCGCGAGCACAAGTCAGATCTGAAACACGGCAGAACTGATTTTTCAGCCGTTGCTGATCATTGCTACAACTCTGTGGGCTCTCATGAAATTGTCTTTTCCGAGACCAAGGTGCTCTGCAAGCCTCCTGGCTACCATCAAAGGTTTGTACACGAAGCCATACAAATATACAAATACAGACACAATTTCAACCGTGATGATGGTTACAAACTGAGTAATCATTGGAAAGAGGTGATTAACTATGCAAAAAAGATTTAACTACACTTATTTGGACCATCTTATTTGACAGACAACTATTACAGGTTATTGATAGACAGCCAGTCTTGTTTTACCAGGTTTAGTTTTTTCTTTTTTCACACTTTTGTTATGTAGGCTAGGCGTAGTCACAAACCGTACCTCTCCATAACAAAGGCTCAGTCTTTTGTTATGCAGTCTATTCTTAGTCTTAAGCCTCACCTTACCATATTAATAAAAAGTGTGCCGTACTTGGCCCTTCCCCTCTTCAACCATTATATATACGGAGTGGTAGCTCTTGTAATCTCTCACTTACTTGATACAGCTGTCGTGGCTGTGACGGTTCCACCTGAAGACGGAAGCTTGTGTTGCCTCCGAAACGTCGTGATATTTATTTTATTTTACTTTTATTAATTTAAAATTTTTACCTACGTGACTTTACCGAAAAAACCTAGGAGTAAGAGCTATATAGCTCAGTGGGCCTTACATGGTAAAATACAAATAGTTTCGTTTCATAATTTCCCACAGGGCACGGGGCAGACATACTTGCACAAATTCGGGACATGCCCTGATATCTCAAGTTTTTTCCATATTACAGACTACTTTAACAGGATCTGTGGCACAGCGGTGAGGCCTTCAGTATAGACTCAACGCTGTGGGGCTTAAAATAAAAATGAGCATCCATGCACCAGCATTCTCTACTCCAGACCTTCTATATAGTGGCAAGGAAAACTGGAAAACCATGAACCCCCCCCCCCCTCCTTGGGGACTGGCATAGAACTCTCCTCTCTCTCATAATGAAGGTTTTTGGGTTAGATCGTGTGAATATAAATGTCATAAACCCACCACCACCCGACACAGCCAATTAGTAAGGTTAAAACTAAATGTGCCAATTAGTTACTTCAGCACACCGGTGTGTGGGAGAGTAAACCCACATTTACAATTTCAGTACGACGTTTCGATGGTGATTACAACCAGCTTCTATTCTATTTTGTATTTATAAAGCACCATTCAGCAACGTGCTTCACAATGCTTACTCACTACAGTACAAAAATGCAAGATAATGGATGGGCATCGGGCAGTCACTCGGGTGGAGGGAGCGAGGTGGAGGCTGCGGCAGTGGAGGCATTAATGGCGTTAGGTGGTGCTGGTAGGGATATTGGAAGAGGAAGGGAAAAGGCAAGAGAAAATAGATAGGACTTGAGGGCAGTGCGAAATGAGGAAAGCGATGGGGGGGGGGGAGTCTGATGTGGATGGGAGAGGGAGTTCATTCCAGTCTAAGGGGCCATCAGTGAAAAGGAGTAAAGTGATTTGATTAAGATTTTATAAACTTCGCTCCTTCATGGAATAGTATTTCCACAGATCCCAAATCCCTCATAAATCGTACACTAATGCCTTAAGCATCTTTATAATTTGAACCTGCGAATTGCAGTTTAGCTGCAATCTATTAACACTGACAAATATTTTTGGCCAGATGTATAAAAATTGTACATCACGTGCTGCTCTTGAAGAAACTAAAAAAATATGTATTAATGCGGTTAGTCCTATCTTACTGAAAGAATATAATTTGTCTCGATCAATGGTGCCGACTCACAATCCATGGAAATAACAATACGTGCTCCCCAGCGCCCTACACTGGGGGCCGTGTTGGTGTTTAATCTCATAATTAATTGGCACACAAAAGACATACATTTCCAACACTCACCTGGATGGTGATGATATAATACTGTACTACAGTACGAAACATTCTACTGATCTAATCAATCTGTTTTCTAATTTGAATAACATAGAACACTATCCCACATAATCTAATTACCAATGGCATAAAATGTAATCAATCATTAATGGCAATAAAGCCGTCTGCATGGTACTGGTTTGGAGGCAAAGGCTGGCTTCCACGAGTGATCAACACAAAAACTACTTAACAATCTCTCGAAAATGTCAATGAATGTTAATATGTACAGTGAGGGAAAAAAGTATTTGATCCCCTGCTGATTTTGTACGTTTGCCCACTAACAAAGAAATTATCAGTCTATAATTTTAATGGTAGGTTTATTTGAACGGTGAGAGACAGAATAACAACAACAAAAATCCAGAAAAAGGCATGTCAAAAATGTTATAAATTGATTTGCATTTTAATGAGGGAAATAAGTATTTGACCCCCTCTCAATCAGAAAGATTTCTGCCTCCCAGGTGTCTTTTATACAGGTAACGAGCTGAGATTAGGAGCACACTCCAAGGGAGTATAAAAGACACCTGTTCACAGAAAAAATCAATCAATCCGATTCCAAATTCTCCACCATGGCCAAGACCAAAGAGCTCTCCAAGAATGTCAGGGACAAGATTGTAGACCTACACAAGGCTGGAATGGGCTACAAGACCATCGCCAAGCAGCTTGGTGAGAAGGTGAGAACAGTGAGGAATCAGCCCAGAACTACACGGGAGGATCTAGTCAATGATCTCAAGGCAGCTGGGACCATAGTCACCAAGAAAACAGTTGGTAACACACTACTCCGTGAAGGACTGAAATCCTGCAGCGCCCGCAAGGTCCCCCTGCTCAAGAAAGCAAATATACATGTCCGTCTGAAGTTTGCCAATGAACATCTGAATGATTCAGAGGACAACTGGGTGAAAGTGTTGTGGTCAGATGAGACCAAAATGGAGCTCTTTGGCATCAACTCGCCGTGTTTGGAGGATGAGGAGGAATGCTGCCTATGACCCCAAGAACACCATCCCCACCGTCAAACATGGAGGTGGAAACATTATGCTTTGGGGGTGTTTTTCTGCTAAGGGGACAGGACAACTTCACCGCATCAAAGGGACGATGGACGGGGCCAGGTACCGTCTCATCTTGGGTGAGAACCTCCTTCCCTCAGCCAGGGCATTGAAAATGGGTCGTGGATGAGTATTCCAGCATGACAATGACCCAAAACACACGGCCAAGGCAACAAAGGAGTGGCTCATGAAGAAGCACATTAAGGTCCTGGAGTGGCCTAGCCAGTCTCCAGACCTTAATCCCATAGAAAATCTGTGGAGGGAGCTGAAGGTTCCAGTTGCCAAACGTCGTCAGCCTCGAAACCTTAATGACTTGGAGAAGATCTGCAAAGAGGAGTGGGACAAAATCCCTCCAGAGATGTGTGAAAACCTGGTGGCCAACTACAAGAAACGTCCGACCTCTGTGATTGCGAACAAGGGGTTTGCCACCAAGTACTAAGTCATGTTTTGCAGAGGGGTCAAATACTTATTTCCCTCATTAAAATGCAAATCAATTGATAACATTTTTGACATGTGTTTTTCTGGATTTTGTTGTTGTTATTCTCTCTCACTGTTCAAATAAACCTACCATTAAAATTATAGACTGATCATTTCTTTGTCAGTGGGCAAACGTACAAAATCAGCAGGGGATCAAATACTTATTTTCCCTCACTGTACGTGTATCGGTTGATCCGCAACTTTTTTTTAATAGTGTCTGCCGTGATAAACATCAGCTGTAGACTTGGTATATTTATACTGAAAAAGCAACCTATTTCCCTCCCCCCAGCCGCGCATTTGTGCGGGATACACGGCCTCCGCGGAGGGTTGGGGGGGTGACGTCAGCAGGCACCCTGCGTCACGCTGCTGCATGCGGGTGACATGACAGCCATGTGACGTCACCGCTCACTTGCGTGCAACATATATGCATTATTGCGCCCCCGCCCTCCCCAAAAAAGTATATTTTTTTTTATAATTTTTGCATGGTGTACAGTCTGGAAAGTAACCACATGGCAAATTTCAAGTGTGTTGCATGTCGGGAAGTACGCTAAACATTTTGAACATACATTCACAAATTTCCCTTTTATATATAGATTCTATAATATAATAAATAACATTCTAGTTTTACATTCCCGCGCAGCGCTTTGGCTGTCTTGTTCGTGTTTTTGACACTATATTATAGACTGTGTAATGTTTACTGTTTGAGTCATACATTCTAAAATGTTTGTGTATACGTCACATTTCGTGTTTGCTATGTCTGTGTCACTTGACAATCTGAACCCCCTTTCAGCACTGCCCCCCCCCCCCCCCCGACAATCTGTAACGAGATGTTTACGCTTTCAATGAATAATAAAGGTAAAATATTTTCATAAATAATGCATACGATGTTGAAAATGAGACACAAAGAAAGCAACGACATTGTTAAAACCAGTGGAAGCAAGCTTATTTGTATGTGGAGGGACAGAATGAAGTTCTGCATTATGTGTTTATGAACATACAAATGACATGCTCTGGAAGTCGAGACCACGTCCCGAATCAAAATGTAAACCCCGCCCCTCTAGCGTTGTGCGCTGGGACAAGTGAGCAGTTTCACAACCCGATTTGTGAGTGCAGGTGTTCCTCGACTTTCAAGGAGCCTTTTATTCAACTAACATCAGTGAATTAGAGATCTAGTACTAGTACACGATAATACAAAGACACCTAAACACAAACACATCACACAAACACACATCACACGGAAGGAGAGACACCGCATCGAGATCCAGGGTTTGACTGTCAAGCTGCCTTCGCGGACCGAAGTGAGTCAACCATTGTGTGCGCGCGCATTCAAAACGAAACTATAGTACGTGCCATCGTAAAACGAAGGTTCTGTTCAAAAACTGAGGATCAAGTTTTAATAAGCGATGAGTGAGTGGTGGCGATTGCTATAGTAATCAGGGTAGACGTTGGGTAATTGACAGTGCGAGTTTAATTAATCGAGTGGTTTAAAAAAGTAAGTAGTGGGGTGATGGCTTGAGCCGATGCCAAATGACACAATCATACGTATGTACATGACGAAAGAATAACCAGCGTCGTAGTGGAGAATACAAATACAATTAAATGATCAGACAATACGAACGCTGTATTAAGCAGCTCTTGCTGCACACTGAATGGATTCCCAAACTCAACATGGAGCTGTGACGATGTTTTCGGTTGTTTTTCAAATTATCAAACGAATGAGGAAGTGTGTACTGTAGAGTTTACCCAACCACACACGCGAATGTACACGCACACACTAAAACACACTCAACGCCGCCGATATACACACGTAAAAATACACACATGAAGGAAAATATATTTACCACAACGTAATAATTAGCGTCGTTGTCAAGAATATACGCGAACTCGAAAGAGACAAATTCCCCTCCTTTACACATCTGTCCCTTAGCGTAAAAATAACAGCATTGCTTCCACATCACCTGCACATAAGACGTACATATCAAGACTAAGAATATTGCGTGAAACCCACATACATATTGTGTCTAGCACCAGTTGCGTAGTGCTGGCCACCCATCGCGCCTCGTGTGCCACAGTTCCGGCCTTCATAGGCGCTGCTGCTACTCGATTCTGACAGTAATTGCCCCTTCAGCCTGCTCGAGGCGACACGGGGTGGAGGGGGGATATTTGTCTTTGTGTCGTCGAATCACAACCTCAGGCGAAGCAAACAAACACAATTCATCCATCAGCTATTCACACGAAGCCACCGAGGGGTCTTGTAAAAAATGCTACTCGACAGGCTGTGCTAAACACTCGATGTGCGTGTAAAGTGTACAGTATTTTGAAAACAGGCTACAACTGCTCGATTCACACGAGGAAGTTGCCAGGGCTCAGTCTGCTCAGCCTGCCGCCGCACTACAGCAAGCAGCGCGCATTTGACTCCCCCCGCCACTCGCCCTGCACCGCCCTCGGGCCGGGGCTTTCCACCACACTAAGCACAACTCGAGCAATTCCTCAAAGACACGCACCCAAGACGAAGGCTAAGTTCATTACACACACACAGTCCGCTTGACACAAATGAACCACAATACACCTCTGCTGATTTCGTCAGCAAGGAGCATAAACCATAAATCACGCGAATTCCGATAATTATCGCAGCAGCAGCGGCTTTTGGCTCGGCCATCGATCAAAGACGGCGGTCACCGCATCGCCCGGCGCTTTCAGATGCGGGGTCTGCGGCCGTCTGGAACGCTCTTCCGATATTAGGAAGCCACTGGAGCTATGCACTTTAAAAACATCTAAATTTAAAACTCGTTTGTTTAGGACTGCTTTTTGTGTTTGGTTTGTTATCTTCCCCCGCACCTCCGATTAGCACGGTTGGCTACGTACGGAGCGAAAGAAGTTCAGCACACTTACATACTTTACCCATGTGTCCTTAACAGACTTTGGGCAAGTGCTGTTTGCGAGCCGGCAAACTGCACTGGCTACTCATGTGAGGGCTGAGTCGACCTAGTGGAGGGTCATAACAGGTTTAGATAATTGCTGTCACCGTTTTTGGTGGCCGTGAGTGGGAATCGAACTAAAAAACAACAACCGCCGTTCACCACTTAGTGGCAGTGACGTCACCATGTCACTTGTACCAGGCTAGGTGCACTTCGAGGCCACGTTAAGTGTCAAATGCCCGCTGGCAGGAGGTCGCATTTAGCTTTCCTGTACTCTGATCAATGTTGTGAGCGTTCGACTCATCACTCCAACCAGTGACACGTCTTTATCAAATCCAACTGTTGTTTGAATGTATCTCCAACACTACTGGTGGTGCTGAAGCCCTAATAAAGCGGCATGTTTGTTCATCACGTGACAACTTTATATAAATTGGCTGTGTAGGGTGGAGGAGGGTTTCCATTTTTAAATCCTTTATATTAAGTTCGCTTTCTTGCTTGCTTGCGTGCTTGCGTGCTTGCTTGCTTGCTTACGACCGTGCAAATCTTTCGGTCGTTTTTTAACCCACTTCCCGTGATCCAATCGAGCTGACATTTTCCACACAGACTCGTTGTGCGTGACAATTAATGTTCGTGAAAAAAATTTCCCAAAATTTTACACTTTTTAGGACAAAATATATTTAATTACCAATTGCTTAATGCTGCCATGCAATCATCTGACCCATAGGTGGCAGCCATCTCAAGCCAGAGGACGAGAGGACTCTAGCCGCCACGCATATAAAGGATTTATAGTGAAAACCTTTGTTTTTACGGGTTATACTTGTTACTGACGCGATCTGACCCAAAAACTGTACGAATCATTTAACACGTAGGTTTTCGCGACCAATATTATTCATAATAATGCTGTTTCGGTAAGGTCTAACTGATAAGCTGGCTAGATTTTTGGAAGAATGAGATTTGGCACAGTGAAGAAAGAAGAAAACTTATATCTGATACTAAAGATGAACTACCAAAGCTCTTAACAGAAGGCGTTTACCGGATTACTTGCTCCTGGGCGGGACAAAAGATTAGCACGACTTAAACAACACCAAAGGAACATCAAATACTCACAAAAACACGACTGTCGGCAGTTGCAGAACATGCTTGACAACAAGGACATTCAATTGATTTTGATAACGTTGATGGTTTGTGTCAAACTAATTATTACTGGTCAAGACTAATTACAGAATATTTCAAATGTATTGGAATAAAGATAATTTCAACCGTTCTGGTAGCTATAGGCTGTGCTGCATGGAAGCATATTTTTGAGTCATGACGGCAATAATAGTTAATGTTCTTTAATTGAAATTGACACAGGATATCTGTAATACTAACCATTTAGTATTTTGCACACAACACACACCGCATGCCATGCACAAAACACCCTTACCTTATTTAAAACAGACGCGACCATGTGCCAAGCACACAGCACAATATTGACATGAACATAAACAATCAGACAACACGTTCCCTGCACACAACACAAACACCGTTAATGCTACACCGTCGACTATTCAATAGAACGAATAATCTCAGTACGTTTATTAACTGTGACTAACCTAACCGATTATGTGTATATTGCCATATTAACATAATATATATTTTTAAAATAATACATTCACCACCCGTGGGTCATTCTCACTTGTGAGCACACAGTGATAACGTCACCACCCCCTATTTAAGAGCAACAAAAAAGATGTTTGCATTTCTGGCAAAATTCCTGTTGTTTTAATCACCAAGAAAACGTGTACTCAATTGTAAACATTGTGAATTTGCTCTGTAATTCTGGCAAGCATCTGTCATTTATTTTCATTTGGCTAGGGCAGGGGTCAGGAACCTGCGGCTCCAGGCAGCCAAATAAAATCTTAAACAAAATTTTACGTGAAGATAATATAACTATCCCTAACTCTTCCTCAACCATACCTTAACCAATCTGGTCTGTGCTGTCACCGTAATTACACCATCACTTTTACTAACGGCAACCCCACCACTATTCTTTGGGTCTTTCGGTAAAGTCACGTAGATAGGTTCAAAGAAAATAACAAAAAACATAGACGTTTCGATCACAACTCCTGATGACGATCGCTTGAGTTGTGATCGAAATGCAGTTTTTTGGAATTTTTTGGTTATTTTCTTTGAACCTATTTACGTGACTTTACCGAAAGACCCACGGCATATGAATTCCTTTAGTCACGAAAGCTTTAAGTCAATATTTAACCCCACCACTCTTTATCTCAACCATCTTGCGTACAATTGTATAATCGCTGTTAAGCACCTTGGGAAAATGCGCTGCTATTTAAATCTATATTAGATATGAAGATAAACGGTTACTGGTTCTGACTTTCTGCACCGATGATCAATTTAAACCGGCTGCCCTAGATTATAAAATACTTATATTACATGTAAACACTATTACCAGGAGGTGCCTCTAGCCAGCTATGTGATCGGCTACAACTGTTCATATCAAAGGTTAAATGGGTCATGCATCCACTAAGAATAATCTGCACTTTTGAAGTCGTAATAGGCAAAGGGTCAATGGGTGGCTTTAATTGAGGTGGGTAATATTAAGAACTTATAATGCACTTTTGCCGCTGTCTGGAACGCCCTTCCGATATTAGGAAGCCACTGGAGATATGCACTTTTAAAACATCTGTATTGAAAACTAACTTCTTTAGAACTACCATTTGTTTAGTTTGTTGTCCTTCGCCCGCACCTCCAATTAGCGTGGTTGGCTACTTACGGTACGAAAGAGGTTCATCACGCATACATATCTAGTGTCCTCCTTTCTCAAGGCATGTATGTGCTTGTGGTGTGCGGCACACACACTAAGTCGGAGACGAGGTAGTTGCAGGAGGCACCGTCTCTCTCGATTATCCGTTTACACCACTCCGGCCTCCGCTCTTTCGACCACGCTGCCATACAACCAGCCTTGACACGACTCTGCTCGTGTTCCACCGACGGTGTCGACCGGGATAGCCAACTACTGTCCGGCCACGCAATGATCGGGCGAAGGTGGCAGCGACAAAGGCAACGACGACAGCGATGATGAGACGAGTCCACTCCCAGAACCGACAGCCCGGAGCTCTCGCTCTGCCCTAGCCGTACCTCCCTTCTCGAACCCACCAGAGCGTTCCAGGGGCCTCCCTATGAGGTCTACCGTGACCCTTGCCCCAGTTCCTCCGCCCTGCTGTCACACCCGTGGATATGCTCAACGGCGTGTGCGCGAAGCGTCCACTGCAGTTGCTGCTGTACAACAGTGGGCGCTGTGTCATTACACATACATGGGTGTAGCGACTTATTTACGTGTAAAGAATAAAAAAAATGTACATTGAGTCGAATACATTTGTTATTTTTGCCGACGGTAAATTATGAATAATTATGTTGCAAAAAATGTTCGTCGTTGCTGCTACGAATATATGCGGGGACGCCATGGTGGCTAGGCGATTGTAACACCCTCGCCTGGTATGCAGGAGGTAATGGTGTTGTATATGTCGGGTCTTGAAAAATTAGTAAAACATAATAAAAATGAAATGAAGATTGTATAAATGCGTAATTATGGAGAATTATGCTAATTTGTAATTATGCACATTATGTAGGTGCTCGTTTTGTGTTATGCACAGGTATGCGATTATGCTAATGTATGTAGTTCTGATAATTATGCTTTAGCTTTGTTGTCTAGGGTCGTATTATCAATTGGGATAATACAATGAATTGTATGAAGTTATGCAAGTGTGATGTAATTATGCTAAATTAAGCTCGGCTTCGTTGTCTAGGGTTGTATTATCAATCGGGATAATACAATTATTCTCGCTTTAACATTTACTGATTATGTCTTAGTGTGTTCACGTCAGGTCTCCAAATTCAAATCTCATCGCAGGATACAGTTCTCATAATTGAGATTATTACACATGGACTTAGGAAGACACCACTCAAACTCTTCTGTGTTAAGCAATTTTAATTTCTAAACAAAAACATAACACTCTCATATGCGAACTTTTATGCTTGGAATTATCAACACAGTACCACTGGGGAAGTTCCCCTCATTGATCCGTACATTTAACCATCAATGATTATGTTGTTAAACTGGGCAACCGAACAAGTGATTAATTCCTCCGAGTAACGCGAGCATATACGGCGATAGGGAAAGTCCTTAAAACATGCATGTGACGATATTCATACGAAAGGCAATTAAAAAAATATATTATATCCCGAAGGCAAAAGTATACATCGGCAAGATTATACAATTAACTAAATGTCTTGGAGCAATGGTGTGCAGCAGTGTATGCCTGCTTACGTAGATGCTTATCTTTTGGCTAATGCTTCAATTAATTCGTGGGCAAAATTCTGTGATCAAAAGAAAGGTTTAACACAATATTCTCCCTGTGAGCGTGTAGATTCGTAACGAAGGTTTCAAACGCTTAGTTTGCATCGATTAATCTATTGGTAATTTTTATGTGATTTAAAAGAAAAATAACGACTAATGTATTCTTAGGTTTTTTCGGTTAAGTCACGTAAGTAAAACATCAAAATTAAAATAAAATAAAAATAAAATAAAAAATCACGACGTTTCGGAGGCAACACAAGTCTCCGTCATCAGGTGGGACCGTCACAGCCGAATTAGCTGCATCAAGTGAAGCAATGATTCAAGATGTAATCCCTTATAAGCAAGTTGAAGGGGGGTGGAGAGGGGGGGGTGGAGAGCTTATCAGACTGTGGTAGCCAATGAATGGAAACGTATCGGGAGGGAGGAGGAGCGGTGATCAAAGACTGCACGTAGTGCTCAACACAATGAATGGACACGTGTCGGGAGGGAGGAGGAGCGGTGATCAAAGACTGCACGTAGTGCTCAACACAATGAATGGAGACGTGTCGGGACGGAGGGTGAGCGGTGATCAAAGACTGCACGTAGTGCTCAACACAATGAATGGAGACGTGTCGGGACGGAGGGTGAGCGGTGATCAAAGACATCACGTAGTGCTCAACACAATGAATGGAAACGTGTCGGGACGGAGGGTGAGCGGTGATCAAAGAACAATGAAGAGATTACTGTTAAACACTGGGGATGTTAACACTCGGTGAAGTAAATTAAAATAGTGCCTGTCAGATAAGATGGTCCAAAAAGTGTAATTAAGTCTTTTTTGCGTGGTTAATAACATCTTTCCAGTGATTACTAAGTTTGTACCCATCATCACGGTTGAAATTATGTCTGTGTTTGTATATTTGTATGGCTTCGTGTACAAACCTTTGATGGTAGCCAAGAGGTTTGCAGAGAACCTTGGTCTCGGAAAAGACAATTTCATGAGAGCCCGCCGAGTTGTAGCAATGATCGGCAACGGCCGAAGAATCAGTTCTGCCGTGTTTCAGATCTGACTTGTGCTCGCGGACACGATCAGCAACATGACGTTTTGTTTCTCCAATGTAGCAATCACCACAAATGCAACTCAATTTGTAGACTCCAGGATACTGTAAGTCAGGAACGACATCCTTCACAGATGGAATCAGATCACAGATTTTATGCATTGTTCTGAATCGGACTTGGATCTTATGTTTGTTTAGAATTTTGGAGATCTTTTTGGTCACGCCTGCTATGTATGGTAACGTGATAGTTTTGGTCGGAGTTTCATGTGGCTGTTTCTTCTGAAACTCCGACCAAAACTATCACGTTACCATACATAGCAGGCGTGACCAAAAAGATCTCCAAAATTCTAAACAAACATAAGATCCAAGTCCGATTCAGTACAGTGCATAAAATCCGTGATCTGATTCCATCTGTGAAGGATGTCGTTCCTGACTTACAGTATCCTGGAGTCTACAAATTGAGTTGCATTTGTGGTGATTGCTACATTGGAGAAACAAAACGTCATGTTGCTGATCGTGTCCGCGAGCACAAGTCAGATCTGAAACACGGCAGAACTCATTCTTCGGCCGTTGCCGATCATTGCTACAACTCGGCGGGCTCTCATGAAATTGTCTTTTCCGAGACCAAGGTTCTCTGCAAACCTCTTGGCTACCATCAAAGGTTTGTACACGAAGCCATACAAATATACAAACACAGACATAATTTCAACCGTGATGATGGGTACAAACTTAGTAATCACTGGAAAGATGTTATTAACCACGCAAAAAAGACTTAATTACACTTTTTGGACCATCTTATCTGACAGGCACTATTTTAATTTACTTCACCGAGTGTTAACATCCCCAGTGTTTAACAGTAATCTCTTCATTGTTCTTTGATCACCGCTCACCCTCCGTCCCGACACGTTTCCATTCATTGTGTTGAGCACTACGTGATGTCTTTGATCACCGCTCACCCTCCGTCCCGACACATCTCCATTCATTGTGTTGAGCACTACGTGCAGTCTTTGATCACCGCTCACCCTCCGTCCCGACACGTCTCCATTCATTGTGTTGAGCACTACGTGCAGTCTTTGATCACCGCTCCTCCTCCCTCCCGACACGTGTCCATTCATTGTGTTGAGCACTACGTGCAGTCTTTGATCACCGCTCCTCCTCCCTCCCGATACGTTTCCATTCATTGGCTACCACAGTCTGATAAGCTCTCCACCCCCCCCTCTCCACCCCCCTTCAACTTGCTTATAAGGGATTACATCTTGAATGATTGCTTCACTTGATGCAGCTAATTCGGCTGTGACAGTCCCACCTGATGACGGAGAATTGTGTTGCCTCCGAAACGTCGTGATTTTTTATTTTATTTTTATTTTATTTTTATTTTGATGTTTTACTTACGTGACTTAACCGAAAAAACCTAAGAATATGAATCTTTGCAGTCACGAAAGCTTCAAATCTAGAATTAACGACTAATGTACTTATAAACGATCGTATTCATATCACTCCATGAGCACCAATGTCTTCACGATCAGCTAATGGTTCATGCACTCTTATAATTAGTCTTATTATTATTGGCTCGGGTTTCATGTGTGTGTGGATTGTCTCCTTGATAAATTATTTGTGTTCAGCAGACGCCGGGCGATGCGTCGTGAGTTTGTGGGGGTGGGGGAGGGGCATACAAACAGCTTGTTGCTCTCTCTCTCGCTTGGCGGCAGCTGGAGCAATGTTGCTTGTCCGATGCTGGATGATGAGTCGGCACGACGCTCGCCATCGGCCGTGCGCGATGTATCCATCGTCAGATAGCGCGCGCAGCTCATCTGCTTGTCGCCGCTCCTCACTCTTACTTGGTTCCCAGCTGGTGCTTGTCGGTGTGTGTGTGGGTCGAACGCACGGCGCTCTCGCTGGCGCTGACACTCCTGCTTACAGGCGGCTGGTCAGGCTCTTTCCACTGCTCCGTGCTCTCTCTTTGATCGTGCAGCTGCCAGCTTCACACGAACACCCGCCCTTACTTTAGGGCTGCGCTGGCTCAGGCTCTTTCCACTGCTTCGTTCTCTCTGGTGATGCACGATGGCTCTCGTCACTCGTCCGCTGGTTGCCGGTGCCGACACTCTTGCTTGGTGGCGCTGGTTGTGCGCTCTCTCTCCTGCTCTGTGCTTTCTGGCGATGCACGATTGCGCTTGCAGCATGTCGTCTGCTGCTGGTCCTGTGCGATGCTCGCTTGGTCGATGCTTGGTGCTTTCCGCCATTTCTCCAGGTTGATTGCTTGTCGTTGCTCGTGAGCTCAATTCGTACTGCAGCTGCTCGTGGGAGCTGGCACTCAGTGTAGAATAACGATACTTCTTCTGTCAGCGCTGAACTCGTACTCGGTGACCCATCGCTACTCGGCAAGCCTCGCCATCCTTGTGCGATTGCAGAGCTCACCCCGGAGCCTGCCGCTTGCAGTACTCAACTCTTTGCGTTGACTTCGTAGACTCGTGGCTTCTGCTGGTGCAGCTTGTTGACGATGTGCCAGTCACGGGGGCAGGTTCCCGGAGCCTGCCGATCGCAGCTGCTCGTGGGAGCTGGCACTCCCTTTCAAAATTTGGGAATTGTATTCGCACACCTCTTAAACAACTGTGAAAGCTTAGTACAATACAACTTGTCGCAATCCTTGACTCTGCAAGCGACTCAAAACATCAGGATAAATGTAGAATAAAACTTTCAGCGATACTCTGTCAGTCCATGCCGAACTCAGCTCTTAACAACACATCGTCCCTTCTCTCTGCGAGACACCAAACCCATTGCTAATGTTGAGGCCAAGCCCCGCAGCCTGCTCCTTTGCAAGACTGAATTGCATGATCTGTGTCGTTGGTTATATCTGAAATTCTCTCCCCTTTCTGCGCGTCTCTTGCGAGAGAAAAAAAAACAGATGCCCACTGTCACCGTCCTCTCTCCGCGGCCGTGCCTGATTGCCCCCCCTCTTCCCTTGGTGACCCCGAACGGGCTGTTTTCCGTCAAGTTTATGCTTGTTTGCATCCCCCCCCCCCTTCTTCGTAGTGTTTGTTATCTCGAGACCAGACACCCTTCATATGTATTTATGGCTGCCATGTGTTTGTGTCAAATTGTTGGAAGACGAAGGTGGCCGGGGAGGCTTTGATTCCATGGAATACATACTATCTGGTGTTGTGTGTGTTGGACCTATTTCTTGTATCTCTTATGAGTTACCCCCGGTCTAATATCTCGTGGTTATTATTTGGTTCATGTTTAATCAATATTCGTAATGCCCCTCGTTGTTACCACCACCATTCTGAGGGTTTGCCAAGCTTTGTTGTAAGTCTGTGTCACCGGGGATCGAGATATAACCAAGCCCTCACTTTCCTGACTGCCAGAATTCACATTCCTTGGTTCTCTTGGTGAAGTTACATGGATAGAAAGATACAATACAAAATAATATATGAGTTGAATAAGGGTGAAATAAAATAAGTAACAATAATAAAGCCACTAATATAGACTGCAGTCTATAGCGTTGATTTGTTCTTTTGCTGAGTTTCAAATTTTTACCTTTAAAGAAAATGCGGGTTGTAACGTCCGTTTGTGCATGGGTTTTTTTATGGCTCTGTGTGGGGAGGTCATGTAATATGGTCATCTGCCAGCCTGGAGATTTCCAGATAGTTGCTAACCCCTCTTTGCCCCGAAGTTTGTTGTTTAATGTTTTTTTTTGTTATGACCTCCAGATGCTTGGTGTGGCTTATGAGGGGTAGCGGGGTTGAGTGTTGGTTTAATTTATTTATTATTTTTAAAAAAATATTGGCCGAATTATTCTTAATATTAATTTTGGAAAAAGGCCTATATATATGTAATATCTTCAATAATGGCGGGAGACGAGTTGACGGGTCAGCACTCTTTTATTCACAACGGTTGCACACGTAACAGTCCCAACCGAGATAACACCTATCTCTCACGTGCCTGACTCGGCCACGTACTCCGTCTTCCCCATGGGGTACGTGTACCTATCTCTGCCTCGACTCAGGCTCTCTGGCTACGCTCTCCCCACGGGGAGCTATCAGACTCCTACGCGCACTCGGCTCGGGCCGTACTCAGTCTCCCCCGTA
Organism: Lampetra fluviatilis; assembly: GCF_964198595.1. Lineage (NCBI taxonomy): Eukaryota > Metazoa > Chordata > Hyperoartia > Petromyzontiformes > Petromyzontidae > Lampetra > Lampetra fluviatilis. The sequence goes on from NC_136280.1 coordinate 18,292,521, forward strand.
GGGTACGCGTGCCTAGCTCTGCCTTGACTCAGGCTCTCCAGCTACACTCTCCCTACGGGGAGCTATCAGACCCCTCTTGTCAGACTACGGGTCTCGACCACTGGGCTACACAGCCCGAGCCCTTACAAGGGCGTCGGACCGTGAATCCCAAGGCCTCGCCTCTGAGCCTCTCAGAACCCCGGCCCTTACAAGGGCAGCGGGGCTAGGGGTCCCAGGGCCTATCTCTTCCTCCGTCTTCCGTCTTCTCTGGTTACCAACTCCCCGAGTGCCAGCGTGCACCGCCTTACATAGCCCTCCGCTCCCGAGGGGGCGGAGCCTATGCGGACCGCGATGTGAGCACCCATTCGATGTAACCAATCACCATGCGCTGCCTCACGATCCCTCCTGGCAGCGCGTATCACCACTACATGAGCACCCACTCGATGTAACCAATCACCATGCGCTGCCTCACGATCCCTCCTGCCAGCGCGTATCACCACTACATATATACAACAATGGGTTAGATTCCCACCCTGACGATGCCTGCTGCTGTATATTTGGAGTCTGCGTCTCTCTCTCTGCGGTAGCTAGATGTTAACTACCTCTCCTGGTATGCAGGAGGTCGTTGGTTCGATCCCGACTCTGTATATTTGCAGTTTGCGTCTCTCTCCCTGTGGTGGTCGCCATAGATTTTTCTCCAAGCTCTCCGATTTTTCCCTCCACATTTAATATAAAAATCAAGCCTTTATAATATTTGCCTGCTGCTGTAAATGTACACACGATAATGATAAGCAACTTGGCTGAGTTATCATTTGTCGCCGGGAAGACTCTGAAAAATAACTACATAGCAGCTCCGTGGTCCTTACCTGGTAAAATGAAAAAAAGTTTCGTTTTAGTTCGTGTAACGCGACATGATGAGCCTCAGACCTTAATCAGGCTCTGGTTGCCAGGAGTGAATGACAATGGGGAAGCGGGAGTCCAGGTATTCACGAGTTTGCGACATCGCGTGTTTGTGTGTGTATGTGACTGATTCTGTGTGTGTCTACGTGTATGTGTGCGTGTGTGACGTAGTGGTTAGCACGCTGCGCTACGAACCCGGTGGATCCGAGTTCGATTCGCGCTCACGGCTACTACCAGCAGCAGCGATTATCTGAACCGGTTCTGGGCGTCCCCTAGGTCGACTCAGCCTCAAATGAGTACCTGGTGCGGTGGTGTGTAGTAAACATCATCACTAGTGACAAAGGCGGCCGGGCAGGCGTGGTGCTGGCCCCCCACGCCCTCGTATGCCACAGTGCCGGCCTTCATAGGTGCTACTCACGAACAGCACTTTTCCCAACAGTCTGTTAAATCTATACGGGGGATCTTTGTTAAATGTGTGTGTGTGCACGTAGGTAAGCAACCAGTCATTGTTGGCCTGGGTGTTCCGTGACTCACCTACGCTGCTGTTTTGTCCAATGTATAGTCCACCACACATGTACCTGTAAGTACATGCGTAACATGGAACAACCTCTCCGTATGTATATTTGTGTGTGTGTGTATGTGGGAAGCGGTGGCACAGTGGTTATAGTGCACTCTGTATATGTGGGGAGCGGTGGGGCAGTGGTTAGTGCCCTGTGTGTGCATGTTTTGGAACGGTGACCGAGTTTGATTGCTGCTCACGGCCACAACCACCGACGATTATCTCCGCCTCCCCTAGGTTGACTAAGCCTCAAATGAGTACCTGGCGCAGTGTGTTGTAAACATCACTGGGGAGACAAAGGCGGCCAGGCTTGGTGTTGGTCACTCATTCCCTCATGGGCCGTGCTGGCCTTCATAGTTGTTCGCTAACAGCGCTTGCCCCAACAGTTTTCTAAGGTTATACCGGGGTCGTTGTCTTTGTGTGTTTGTGCAATTGTGGTGACTCATTGTGCCCCTGTCTGACAAGAAAGCCAGAATCAAGGTAAGTGCAGATAAAACAGATTTTTTAATATAAATTTCACTTCATTGTATGTTATGTTTACTATACAGTATTTTTTTAGTGTTACATACAAATGTACAATATTTCTTCTTTTTTAAAAGTTTAACAACGCTTCTCTTTTTGTTGAACCATAACACATTGCATTGCACTGACCGTATGGGTATTTTAAACAAAGTACCGTAGTGTTCCGACTTATGAACAGTTCGTCTCTCAGGAGCAGAACCCGTTCATAAGTCAAGGACTGCCCATATAAATCAATGGTGCGTCCATCCTGACCGTTGCTTTCAAAAACAACGTAGCGACCCTTGCGAGCCGCTCCTCTTCCCCTGCCCCTTTTCCCTTGTTCCGCCCCTTTGGATCATGAAGCAAGTGCCTCATCACCCACCATTAGTGGATGCTGGCTGTGCCTCGGGGTGATGCGGTGCACTGGGAACTCGGGTTGGCTGGATTGTTTCAAGAAAGGTTTGAGAGAGGTCCTGACAGACCCGACCCTCACAATAATCTTCTTATACTGGTAGGAACGAAGTGGACCAGCCTACAATAGATTATATCGTCCGTCCGTTTGTCCGTCCGTCTGTCCGTGTAGCAACATCGCCCCCTACTGCAAACACTTGGCATGACCCTACAAAAACCTTTAGACTCAGTGACGCTTTCCTGGCTAAACAAGTGTAACATTCCCTTATAATTCCCTCAGATAGCTTTTAATTAAAACATTTAAATTAATGAGGCTTTCCTGGCTAAACAAGTGTAACATTCCCTTATAATTCCCTGAGATAGCTTTTGATTAAAACTTTTAAATTAAAATTTAACTCACAGCGCCCTAAAGCCTACAGCTAGGCCTAAAGCCTCAAACTACGCCTCAAACTCTCCCTTCGTATCGTACCCCCGCGTGTGTGCAAGGGAGTTAATGTTCAACAATGTTACATTCCCTGATGCTTTTAAATAGAAACATTTAAATTTAAAGCTTTTACATAAATAATAAAAACATTTAAATTTAAAATTAACTCATGGCGGCCTAAAGCCTACAGCTAGGCCTAAAGCCTAGAACTAGGCCTCAAACTCTCCCTTCGTATCGTACCCCCGCGTGTGTGAAAGGGAGTTAATGTTTAACAATGTTACATTCCCTGATGTTTTTAAATAGAAACATTTACACTTAAAGCTTTTACATAAATAATAAAAACATTTAAATTAAAAATTAACTCACAGCGGCCTAACGCCTACAGCTAGGCCTAAAGCCTAGAAATAGGCCTCACACTCTCCCTTCGTATCGTCCGATTTGGTGTAGCAACATCGCCCCCTACTGCAAACACTTGGCAGGACCCTACAAAAACCTTTTGACTCAGTGGGGCTTTCCTGGCTAAACAAGTGTAATAATACATTTTGTTTATATTCTTTGGTTATTCGTTCCTACCAGCCCACCCCGCAGGGTCCTGTTATATAAAAGTCTCCGCGCGCTCGCGCTTGCGGGGTATTTCGCTCTCGGACGGTGGGAATAGGCTATTTCGTTTTCCCATCCGTAAACGTTAAAGTAGTTTAATTAACAAATTTGTGCCGTTTCTATTATTAATTATTTACTTATTGCACGCCGTCGACCGTACCAAGTGACGCCAATTGCGTGGGGGGGGCGGACCCTGCCAAGTGATGCGCGTTCGCTCCAGCTCACGGGGGACATTTTATATTACGCGTTTAACATGGAATAAATATCCACATTACGCTGCCGATTTCTCTTCACAGTGTGATGTCCTCTTCCCCCCCACCACCCCAATGCGTGCAGTTACTGCTATAAAGTTCTTAGATATTAACTTAAAATTCTTAAAGCGCTTACATAGTATTTTTCTGCCTCGGGCGGGGGGATGGTGGGGGGGGGGGGTAGCGGCCCAGCCCGCAGCCTGGCAATGTCTCACCTCCTCCGGCTTGGCAATCTAGGCGAGGCCACGGGCTCTGCATGGGACGAGGCGTCACCACGCCAATCTAAAGTACAATTTTATTGCATCTTTCGCTAAGAACTGAGGTTTATTGTTTACTATTATTAAACAAATAAGTTTACAAATATTACAATGATGTTTGTGTGCACATAACAACTCTGCTTAATTGTTTACTATTATGAAACTAATAAGTTGCCTAATATTACAATTATAATGTTCCTGTGCAGAAACTACATGTGTCCCTAAAGTCGATGTCTGTGTGTGTGAGTCCATATGTATGTGTGTGTGTGTGCGTGTAAGTCGATGGGTTTCTACGTGTGTGGGTCCATGTCTGTGTATAAGTCCATGTGTGTGTCTGTCTTTTTCAAACGGACAACGCCCAATGTGTGTGTGTGTACGTACAAGTGTGTGTGTGTGTCAGTACATTTGTGTGCGTATCAGTCGCTGTGTGTGTGTTAGTCTACATGTGTATGTAAGTCCAAACATGTGTGTGTGTCACTCGATGTGTGTGTGTAAGTCAATGCGTGTGTGTGAGTCTATGTGCCTGTTAATCCATGTGTATCTAAAGTACATGTCTGCGTGTCACAGTCCATATGTGTATGTGTGTGTAGGGCAATGTGTGGGTCAGTCTATGTATGTGTGTGTAAGTCCATGTGTGTGTGTCTTAGTCGATGTGTGTGTGTGTGTGTGTAAGTACATGTGTCTTTACGTCAATGTGTGAGTCCACGTATGTCTGTGTGTGAGTCGATGTATGTGTGTGAGTCGCTGTATGTGTGTACGTCGATATGTGTGTGTAACTCCATGTGTGTGTATCTCAAGTGGATGTCTATGTGTGTGTGAGTCCATATGTGCGTGTGAGTCGATGTGTTTGTGTGTAAGTCGATATGTGTGTGTGTGTGTCTCAGTCCATGTGCGTGTGTGTTAGTCACTGTGTGCATGCCTCCATGTTAGTCAGTGTAAGTCATTTTTTTCGCGTGTCTGTAGGTCCATGTGTACGTCTTAGTCCATCTGTGTGCTTTATTGACCTGCTCAAGGCCTATGACACCATCAGTAGGCCTGGGCTCTGGGTTGTTCTTCGTGCTTTCGGAGTCCCTCACCCTTTGCTCACGATCCTTAAGGACCCTCCTGCTGGTGAGCGGCCCCACGTCAAACTACGTGGCCGTCAGTCAGAGCCATTCCCTCTACACCTTGGGGTGTGACAGGGATGTCCTTTGGCTCCCACATTATTTAACATATCGTTTGACCACGTAGTTCGTGAAGTCTTCGATGGCTGTACCGGAGGAATTACCATATGGTACAGATACAATGGGAGGCTGATCGATGCCCGTGTGCGGTCAAGGGATGGCTCTCTATTGCTTAACCATGTTATGTATGCTGATGCTTTGGTGATTGCTGCTCACTACTGCTGAACCTGGAGCTTGCCACTAAGAGGTGGGGCCTTACCATCAGCCCCACCAAAACTAAGCACCTGCCTGGGTATTTTGTACCATGGAACAATCCACCCCCACAACTCACAATTAGTGATGCGGCAGTTGTGGAGAGATTGCCGAGATTCCCATACCTGGCCAGTGTGCTCATGACCGGCTCCGGTTTAACAGCAGTGGTCTCACTCGAAATCAGTCGAGTGCCATTATCTTTTCATCGGCTGCGTTACGCTGTGTGGAAGCTACCTGGTCTCTCGCTCCGCATGAAGCACCAGGTCTTCTCGGCCACGGTAATTCCCTCCCTTCTCTACGCTTGCGAAATGTACACCCCCCCCAATGGAACATTTAGGCTGGCCTGCTAACGATCCATCCTGGGTTTAACCATATATGTGTGTGCGTCTAAGTCGATGTGTTTCTATGTGTGTGGGTCAATGTCTGTGTGTAAGTCCATGTGTGTGTCTGCCTTTTTCGCCCGAGCAACGCCGGGTACTTACCGCTAGTGATACCTATACGTTAAACCAACAGCTCCCATTTGTCAATATACACACGTATGTAGAATTTCAATAGCACCGTACATAGCCAATCGGAGGTGAGGGGGAGGACAACAAACTAAACACAAAAGGTAGTTTTAAAGAAATGAGATTTCAATCTAGATCAGTTAAAAGTGCACAGCTACAGTGGCTTCCCAATATTGGAAGGGAGAGCGTTCTAGACGACCTCAGAAGCGCATCTGAAAGCGCATGATGCGTTTGACCTTCATTGTTCGATGGCCAGCCCAAAGTGGAGTATATAGTGTAGTGTATAATATTATAGCGTATAATGTAGTATAATGTATAGTAGTGTATAGTAGTGTAATATATAGTGGAGTGTACATAGCATCTGAAAGCGCGCGATGCAGTGACTGTCTTTGTTTTGATGGCCAGCCAAAAGCTGCTGTGAGGGTGACCGGAGTTCGCGTGATAGTTGATGCTCCTTGACAAGATCGGCGAGGTATTGTGGTTCATTTGTGGCAAGCACGTTGTGTGTAATGAGTGCGACCTCATAATGTATTCATTCGACAACTGGAAGTCAATGCAGCTCAGTGAGCACTGGACAGACATGGTCCGATCTTGCAGTACCTGTAACATCACAACACCTGCCAGTTAATTTTGTATATGCTGCAGCTGGATAATGTAATATTTTAACCAAGGTGAGACCTCAACCGCAGAGAATCGGACCGCTTTAACACATAGGCTGTCGTTGCCAAAATTATTTGTACCTAAAAATGTCATGGTTTGTCTGTCTGCGAAGGATTTGGCTCGCAAACTGGTAGCATGTCATAAGCCCCGTGCTGAGCCAGCACTATTCCGATTTTGCGTCCATCACCTTTAAAGTAATCTTGATTTGAAGCTTTCGTGACTGCAGGTATCCATACTCTTTGGTTCTTTCGGTAAAGTCACGTAGGTAGAAAAATAAAACCAAATATAAATAATATATCACGACGTTTCGATCGCAACACAAGTGGTCGTCCTCAGGCTCAGATCCCGCTTGCTTGCCCATCGCCACATATATAACCTTGTTGTAACAGCTCTCTCGCTGGTTCAGCAGTTCCACTGCTGGATTTTTTATTCCACCTGAGGACGACCGCTTGTGTTGCGATCGAAACGTTGTGATATTATTTTTATTTTGTTTTATTTTACACGCTTTTATTTAACTCACTCTGTCTGTTGTTGTTGTTGTCGTTTCCTCAAATCTTGTAACTCAATTTTAACCCACTTCCCAATGTGGTATCGCCTGCAAACTTATGTTTTACTGATGACAATACTATATTCTATCGTAAAACTATATTTGTATACAATCTTTTTACACACTTTCTATTAACTCACTCTGTTGTATCCTCAAATATTGTAACTCAATTTTAACCCACTTTCCAATGTGCTATCCACTGCAAACTTGGTATACTTATGTCATACTGATGACAATACTGTATTCTATCATATTCTTTATGTTTCGGCTTGGGTCTAATTGTCCACTCTCAACTGACAATGGCTGTAAATCACCACGGTCCCTTACGTTGCAAGCCTCGGGGCCACTTCCTGGATTCGTGGAGTTTTTGCCATTACGAGTACGGTACATTTCATTAAAGCGTGTTTTTAAAAACGTTTTTTTAAAAATATTACTTATTTCTACCTTTGTGACTTTACCGAAAGAACTAAAGAGTACCTTTAGAGTATTTTAATTAGCGATCTAGTGCTATTTTCGGTTATTCATTTCTTAAATAGAACATGCTCGACCTTACCAACTCACACGCGTTCGGTGGGGGGGAGGGACCCTACCAAGTCACACGAGTTCGGTGGGGGTGAGAGGGGATTTCTCTTTCGTGTGGACACTGCGCAAGGTAACACACAGATTTACAGCTCCCTTCAAATATTACCATGACTGTTTACTCATTTCAAATTGCCTTTCCTAGGTTACATTTAATGACAGGGATGAATCAATGTTTATGAAGAATAGCCTTTTTCTGTACTCTTGAGGCATAAGCAGCCATGTAATATCACTTACTACGCAGGGGCAAACCAATAAATATACTCAATTACGTCTTCTATCATATTTACACATGCCCCCTCAGTAGGGGGGTTGAGCAGTGACGTTATGTCAATTACACTTGATTGGTGCGCATCTGCTCATAGTAACAGGTAGGTTAGGTTCATTTTGTCTTCATTGACTTTCATTTTTTTCCGCTCTTGCTCGTGGCAAATGTTTGCACCAAAATAGCGGATCACCCTCGCAGTTGCTCCTAATTCTTATACACGCGTGCATTTCCCTTCTCCCTTGCTTCTTTCGCTAAAGTCACATACATAGAAAAGATTTAGTCTATATAAAGTTAGAGTGTGTATGTCCATGTGTGCATATGAGTCCATGTACGTGTGTGCGTTGTGTCTGTGCAAGTCCGTGTGTGTGCGTCAATGTGTGTGTGACAGTCACTCTGTTTGTGTACGTCCATGTGTGTGTGTGTGCGGTGTGCGTTCAAGTCGATGTGTGTGTGCGCGGTGTGCGTTCAAGTCGATGTGTGTGTGTATTACTCCATGTGTGTGTGTGTGTAAGTCCATATGTGTGTGTGTAGTTCCATGTGAGTGTGAGTCTATGTATGTGTGTGTTTAAGTCGATATGTTTGTGTGTGTTAGTCGATGTGTGTGTGTGTGTGGGTCCATGTGTGTCAGTCGATGTGTGTGTACGTCGAAAAGTGTGTCTGTGTTAGTCCATGTGCGTGTGTGGGTCGATGTGTGTGTGTGTACAGCGATATGTGTGTGTGTGTGAGTCCATGTGTGTGTATGTGTTAGTCGATATGTGTGTTTGTGTAAGTCCATATGTGTGTGTGTAAGTCGATGTGTGTGACTATGTGTGTTTAAGTCCATGTGTGTGTGTAAGTCGATGCGTGTGTGCGAGTCGCTGTGTGTGTGTTGATGTATGTGTGTGTGTCGATGTGTGTGCGTAAGTCCATGTGTGTGTGAGTCTGTGTGTGTGTGTTAGTCAATCTGTGTGCGTGGTGTGTGTGTAGACAACTAATATTTAACAATTAATTTCGTAATTTTTGCAATAGTAATGTGTGTGTCTAAGTCCATGTATGCGTGTAATTCGATGTATGTGTGCGTCCATGTGTGTGTGCAAGTCGATGTGTTTGTGTGTGTGTACGTCGATGTGTGTGTAAGTCCATGTGTGTGGAAGTACGTGTGTGTGAGTCGCTGTGTGTGCGTACGTCGATGTGTCATCGTGTAAGTGGATGTGTGTGTGGCTCTATGTGCATGTGTATTGCTGTACTTTACGCGGACAACTTCTTGCTTTTCTGTCACTTTATTTCTACTAAGGCAGCACATTTCAGTATCATTCTCCGGCGCGTTCTTCACTCGCTCGCCGCGCTCCGCTGGTCTCGCTCGCTCCGCTCTGCCATCTCTCCCGACTCTCCTCTCCGCTCCTCCGTCTCACTCCCGCCGCTCTCTCGCGGTCTCTCCGTCTCACTCCAGCTGCTCTCTCACGGCTTCTCCGTCTCACTCCAGCCGCTACACTATACTTCTTCCTTTACTCCTTGCTACTCTATACTTCTTCCGTTACTCCACTGCTACTCTATACTTCTTCCGTTACTCCTTGTCTTCAGCTCCGACCGTCTGCATCCGCTCCCAGGCACGACTCCACTCCAACTCCCCTCAACTCTCAAACTCCCCTCTATTTATCCCCGCCCCTATTCATTCCCAATTAATTAGTTGGCTTCCCCCCCACGCCCCTCGCCCCCAGCCCCTGCTGCCACCTGTCTCCATTTCCAGACTTGGAGGCGCCACTTCACACACAACAACAACAACCAACCAATCACAGCCCTGCATCCATAATTGCCCAACGGGCCGTCTCCGACTCACCCTACGGCCCCTGGTAACAGCCGCGTGTCCCGATATGCCCCCACTGTACCCCACACGGACGCGTGTGCAATTTCCCCCCTTGGCGCGTGTTAAACCACTACACATGTGCGAGTCGATGTGTGTGGGTGGGCCCATGTGTGTGTAAGTCCATGTGTGTGTGCGTGTGTGCTAGTCAATATGTGTGTGTGTAAGTGCATATGTGTGTGTAGGTCAATGTGTGTGTGAGTCTATGTATGTGTGTAAGTCCATGTATCTGTGTAAGTCCATGTGTAATGTTCTTGTATGGAGACGGAGTCGTCGTAGAGGCAACACGGTTTATTTATAACATAACAAGGTACACTTAATCCCTTACACAAAGGGGTAGTGGCCCCTTTCACCCACAACCTGGGGAGGTACAGCCTCTGGGCTATCGTACCTAGTCACTCTGACTCCTCTAGCCCTCCGGCTGGCTAGACCTAGGGGAGGCTGACCCACCGCTGGTCCGGTGGGTCCCTGACCACTGGCCCGTCCGTACCTGGCCCTCAGAAGGACATCAGGCCGAGGAAACCTCAGGGTTCTAACCTCTCGACCACTGGCACCGCACTGAGCCCCGGCCCTAAAAAGGACGTCGGTGGCTTGGGGTCCAGGGTCTTGTCTCCAGGCGGGCTTCTGGCTTGGGCGGGGTTCTGTGGGATCGTACGCATCCCCCCCCCCCTGTACAGCACGCAGCCGTCCCGGCTGCAACAACAACCAACAACAAAAACAAAAAAACAATGTGAACCAGAAAATTCGTGAGCCTCAACGCAACAGTAACAACAACACAATAAACTAACAACACCTGCAATAATTTACCCCAACCCACCTGTACATATGAACACTGCGGACACCATACACCAGGGACCCGAGGCCAACTACTCACCCTCACCACTCTCCCTCACCACTCACCCTCACCACTCACCCTCACCACCACCACTCACCCTCACCACTCACCCTCACCACTCACTACTCACCCTCACCACTCATCCTCACCACCACCACTCACCCTCACTACTCACCACACCCTCACTACTCACCACTCACCCTCACTACTCACCCTCACCACCATCACTCAACCTCACCACTCACCCTCACCACTCATCCTCACCACCACCACTCACCCTCACCACTCACCCTCACTACTCACCACACCCTCACTACTCACCACTCACCCTCACCACTCACCCTCACCACTCACTACTCACCCTCACCACTCATCCTCACCACTCACCCTCACTACTCACCACTCACCCTCACCACTCACCCTCACCAGTCAACACTCACCTTCACTACTCACCACTAACCCTAACCACTCACCACTCTTCCTCACCACTCACCCTCACCACTCACCCTCACCACTCATCCTCACCACCACCACTCACCCTCACCACTCACCCTCACTACTCACCACACCCTCACCACTCACCCTCACCACTCACCCTCACCACTCACTACTCACCCTCACCACTCATCCTCACCACCACCACTCACCCTCACCACTCACCCTCACTACTCACCACACCCTCACTACTCACCACTCACCCTCACCACTCACCCTCACCACCATCACTCAACCTCACCACTCACCCTCACCACTCATCCTCACCACCACCACTCACCCTCACCACTCACCCTCACTACTCACCACACCCTCACTACTCACCACTCACCCTCACCACTCACCCTCACCACTCACTACTCACCCTCACCACTCATCCTCACCACTCACCCTCACTACTCAACACTCACCCTCACCACTCACCCTCACCACTCAACACTCACCCTCACTACTCACCACTAACCCTAACCACTCACCACTCTTGCTCACCACTCACCCTCACCACTCACCCTCACCACTCATCCTCACCCTCACCGCTCATCCTCAACACTTACCACTCACCCTCACCACTCACCCTCACCACTCACCCTCACCACTCAACACTCACCCTCACCACTCACCCTCACTACTCACCGCTCACCCTCACTACTCACCACTCACACTCACCCTCACCACTCTTCCTCACCACTCACCCTCACCACTCACCCTCACCACTCAACCCTCACCACTCACCCTCACTACTCACCACTCACGCTCACCCTCAACACTCTCCCTTACCACTCACCACTGACCTTTCACCAATCACCATGCACACTCACCACTCACGCTCATCACTCACCCTCCCCACTCACCACCACCACTCACCCTCACCACTCACACCACTCACCCTCACCACTCACTACACTCACCACTCACCCTTACCACTCTTCCTCACCACTCACCCTCACCACTCTCCCTCACCACTCACACTCACCACTGACCCTCACCACTCAGCACTCTGCCTCAACACTCACCCTCACCACTCACCCTCACCGCTCACCCTCACCACTCATCACTCACCCTCACCACTCACCACTCACCCTCAACACTTACCACTCACCGCTCACTCTCATCATTCACTACACTCACCACTCTCCCTCACCCTCACCACCACACCCTCAACACTCACCCTCACCACTCACCCTCATCACTCACCCTCAACACTTACCACTCACCGCTCACTCTCATCACTCACTACACTCACCACTCTCCCTCACCCTCACCACTCACCCTCACCACTCACCCTCACCACTCACCCTTACCACTCACCCTCACCACTCTTCCTCACCACTCACCCTCACCACTCTCCCTCACCACTCACACTCACCACTGACCCTCACCACTCACCTCTCACCCTCACCACTCACCCTCACCACTCACCTTCACCGCTCACCCTCACCACTCATCACTCACCCTCACCACTCATCCTCACCACTCACCCTCACCACTCACCACTCACCCTCACCACTCTTCCTCACCCTCACCACTCACCCTCACCACTCACCCTCACCACTCACTCACCCTCACCACTCATCCTCACCCTCACCACTCACCCTCACCCTCACCACTCACCCTCACCACTCATCCTCACCACCACCACCCACCACTCATCACTCACCCTCACCGCTCACCCTCAACACTTACCACTCACCCTCACCACTCACCCTCACCACTCACCCTCACCGCTCACCCTCACCACTCATCACTCACCCTCACCACTCATCCTCACCACTCACCCTCACCACTCATCACTTACTGCTCACTCTCATCACTCACTACACTCACCACACTCCCTCACCCTCACCACTCACCCTCAACACTTACCCTCACCACTCACCCTCAACACTTACCACTCACCGCTCACTCTCATCACTCACTACACTCACCACTCTCCCTCACCCTCACCACTCACCCTCACCATTCACCCTCACCACTCACACCACTCACCCTCACCACTCACCCTCACCACTCAACACTCACCCTCACCACTCACCCTCACTACTCACCACTCACGCTCACCCTCACTACTCACCACTCATGCTCACCCTCACCACTCTTCCTCACCCTCACCACTCACCCTCACCACTCACCCTCACCCCTCACTCACCCTCACCACTCATCTTCACCCTCACCATTCACCCTCACCACTCATCACTCACCCTCACCACTCACCCTCAACACTTACCACTCACCACTCTTCCTCACCCTCACCACTCACCCTCACCACTCACCACTCACCATCATCACTCACCCTCACCGCTCACCCTCAACACTTACCACTCACCCTCACCACTCACCCTCACCACTCACCCTCACCACTCAACACTCACCCTCACCACTCACCCTCACCGCTCACCCTCACCACTCATCACTCACCCTCACCACTCATCCTCACCACTCACCCTCACCACTCATCACTTACTGCTCACTCTCATCACTCACTACACTCACCACACTCCCTCACCCTCACCACTCACCCTCAACACTTACCCTCACCACTCACCCCTCACCACTCACCCTCACTACTCACCACTCACCCTCACCCTCACCACTCACCACTCACCCTCACCACCGACCCTCACTACTCACCACTCACCCTCACCACTCACTCTCACCACTCACCCTCACCACTCACCCTCACCACTCACCCTCACCACTCACCCTCACCACTCAACACTCACCCTCACCACTCACCCTCACTACTCACCACTCACGCTCACCCTCACTACTCACCACTCACACTCACTCTCACCACTCTTCCTCACCACTCACCCTCACCACTCCCCTCACCACTCAACCCTCACCACTCACCCTCACTACTCACCACGCACGCTCACCCTCACCACTCCCTTACCAGTCACCCTCACCACTCACCCCTCACCAATCACCATGCACACTCACCACTCACCACCACCACTCACCCTCACAACTCACACCACTCACCCTCACCACTCACCCTCACCACTCAACACTCACCCTCACCACTCACCCTCACTACTCACCACACCCTCACTACTCACCACTCACCCTCACCACTCACCCTCACCACCATCACTCAACCTCACCACTCACCCTCACCACTCATCCTCACCACCACCACTCACCCTCACCACTCACCCTCACTACTCACCACACCCTCACTACTCACCACTCACCCTCACCACTCACCCTCACCACTCTTCCTCACCCTCACCACTCATCCTCACCACTCATCTTCACCCTCACCACTCACCACTCACCCTCACCACTCATCACTCACCCTCACCCTCAACACTTACCACTCACCCCTCACCCTCACCACTCACCCTCACCACTCACCACTCACCATCACCACTCATCACTCACCCTCACCGCTCACCCTCAACACTTACCACTCACCCTCACCACTCACCCTCACCACTCACCCTCACCACTCAACACTCACCCTCACCACTCACCCTCACCGCTCACCCTCACCACTCATCACTCACCCTCACCACTCATCCTCACCACTCACCCTCACCACTCATCACTTACTGCTCACTCTCATCACTCACTACACTCACCACACTCCCTCACCCTCACCACTCACCCTCAACACTTACCCTCACCACTTACCCCTCACCACTCACCCTCACTACTCACCACTCACCCTCACCCTCACCACTCACCACTCACCCTCACCACCGACCCTCACTTCTCACCACTCACCCTCACCACTCACCCTCACCACTCACCCTCACCACTCAACACTCACCCTCACCACTCACCCTCACTACTCACCACTCACGCTCACCCTCACTACTCACCACTCACCCTCACCACTCTTCCTCACCACTCACCCTCACCACTCCCCTCACCACTCAACCCTCACCACTCACCCTCACTACTCACCACGCACGCTCACCCTCACCACTCCCTTACCAGTCACCCTCACCACTCACCCCTCACCAATCACCATGCACACTCACCACTCACCACCACCACTCACCCTCACCACTCACACCACTCACCCTCACCACTCACCCTCACCACTCAACACTCACCCTCACCACCCACCCTCACTACTCACCACACCCTCACTACTCACCACTCACTGTCACCACTCACCCTCACCACCATCACTCAACCTCACCACTCACCCTCACCACTCATCCTCACCACCACCACTCACCCTCACCACTCACCCTCACTACTCACCACACCCTCACTACTCACCACTCACCCTCACCACTCACCCTCACCACTCACTACTCACCCTCACCACTCATCCTCACCACTCACCCTCACTACTCAACACTCACTCTCACCACTCACCCTCGCCACTCAACACTCACCCTCACTACTCACCACTAACCCTAACCACTCACCACTCTTCCTCACCACTCACCCTCACCACTCACCCTCACCACTCACTACACTCACCACTCACCCTTACCACTCTTCCTCACCACTCACCCTCACCAATCTCCCTCACCAATCACACTCACCACTGACCCTCACCACTCAGCACTCACCCTCAACACTCACCCTCACCACTCACCCTCACCGCTCACCCTCACCACTCATCACTCACCCTCACCACTCACCCTCAACACTTACCACTCACCGCTCACTCTCATCACTCACTACACTCACCACTCTCCCTCACCCTCACCACCACACCCTCAACACTCACCCTCACCACTCACCCTCATCACTCACCCTCAACACTTACCACTCACCGCTCACTCTCATCACTCACTACACTCACCACTCTCCCTCACCCTCACCACTCACCCTCAACACTCACCCTCAACACTTACCACTCACCACTCTCCCTCACCCTCACCACTCACCCTCACCCCTCACCATCACCACTCATCACTCACCCTCACCGCTCACCCTCAACACTTACCACTCACCCTCACCACTCACCCTCACCACTCACCCTCACCACTCATCACTCACCCTCACCACTCATCCTCACCACTCACCCTCACCACTCATCACTTACTGCTCACTCTCATCACTCACTACACTCACCACACTCCCTCACCCTCACCACTCACCCTCAACACTTACCCTCACCACTCACCACTCACCCTCACTACTCACCACTCACCCTCACCCTCACCACTCACCACTCACCCTCACCACCGACCCTCACTACTCACCACTCACCCTCACCACTCACTCTCACCACTGACCCTCACCACTCACCCTCACCACTCACCCTCACCACTCACCCTCACCACTCAACACTCACCCTCACCACTCACCCTCACTACTCACCACTCACGCTCACCCTCACTACTCACCACTCACACTCACCCTCACCACTCTTCCTCACCACTCACCCTCACCACTCCCCTCACCACTCAACCCTCACCACTCACCCTCACTACTCACCACGCATGCTCACCCTCACCACTCCCTTACCAGTCACCCTCACCACTCACCCCTCACCAATCACCATGCACACTCACCACCACCACTCACCCTCACCACTCACACCACTCACCCTCACCACTCACCCTCACCACTCAACACTCACCCTCACCACTCACCCTCACTACTCACCACACCCTCACTACTCACCACTCACCGTCACCACTCACCCTCACCACTCACTACTCACCCTCACCACTCATCCTCACCACTCACCCTCACTACTCAACACTCACTCTCACCACTCACCCTCGCCACTCAACACTCACCCTCACTACTCACCACTAACCCTAACCACTCACCACTCTTCCTCACCACTCACCCTCACCACTCACCCTCACCACTCACTACACTCACCACTCACCCTTACCACTCTTCCTCATCACTCACCCTCACCACTCTACCTCACCACTCACACTCACCACTGACCCTCACCACTCAGCACTCACCCTCAACACTCACCCTCACCACTCACCCTCACCGCTCACCCTCACCACTCATCACTCACCCTCACCACTCACCCTCAACACTTACCACTCACCGCTCACTCTCATCACTCACTACACTCACCACTCACCCTCACCACCACACCCTCAACACTCACCCTCACCACTCACCCTCATCACTCACCCTCAACACTTACCACTCACCGCTCACTCTCATCACTCACTACACTCACCACACTCCCTCACCCTCACCACTCACCCTCAACACTTACCCTCACCACTCACCCCTCACCACTCACCCTCACTACTCACCACTCACCCTCAACACTCACCCTCACCACCTACCCTCACTACTCACCACTCACCCTCACCACTCACTCTCACCACTCACCCTCACCACTCACCCTCACCACTCACCCTCACCACTCACCCTCACCACTCAACACTCACCCTCACCACTCACCCTCACTACTCACCCTCATCACTCACCCTCAACACTTACCACTCACCGCTCACTCTCATCACTCACTACACTCACCACTCTCCCTCACCCTCACCACTCACCCTCAACACTCACCCTCAACACTTACCACTCACCACTCTCCCTCACCCTCACCACTCACCCTCACCACTCACCATCACCACTCATCACTCACCCTCACCGCTCACCCTCAACACTTACCACTCACCCTCACCACTCACTTTCACCACTCACCCTCACCACTCATCACTCACCCTCACCACTCATCCTCACCACTCACCCTCACCACTCATCACTTACTGCTCACTCTCATCACTCACTACACTCACCACACTCCCTCACCCTCACCACTCACCCTCAACACTTACCCTCACCACTCACCCCTCACCACTCACCCTCACTACTCACCACTCACCCTCACCCTCACCACTCGCCACTCACCCTCACCACCGACCCTCACTACTCACCACTCACCCTCACCACTCACTCTCACCACTCACCCTCACCACTCACCCTCACCACTCACCCTCACCACTCACCCTCACCACTCAACACTCACCCTCACCACTCACCCTCACTACTCACCACTCACGCTCACCCTCACTACTCACCACTCACACTCACCCTCACCACTCTTCCTCACCACTCACCCTCACCACTCCCCTCACCACTCAACCCTCACCACTCACCCTCACTACTCACCACGCATGCTCACCCTCACCACTCCCTTACCAGTCACCCTCACCACTCACCCCTCACCAATCACCATGCACACTCACCACCACCACTCACCCTCACCACTCACACCACTCACCCTCACCACTCACCCTCACTACTCAACACTCACCCTCACCACTCACCCTCACTACTCACCACACCCTCACTACTCACCACTCACTGTCACCACTCACCCTCACCACCATCACTCAACCTCACCACTCACCCTCACCACTCATCCTCACCACCACCACTCACCCTCACCACTCACCCTCACTACTCACCACACCCTCACTACTCACCACTCACCCTGACCACTCACCCTCACCACTCACTACTCACCCTCACCACTCATCCTCACCACTCACCCTCACTACTCAACACTCACTCTCACCACTCACCCTCGCCACTCAACACTCACCCTCACTACTCACCACTAACCCTAACCACTCACCACTCTTCCTCACCACTCACCCTCACCACTCACCCTCACCACTCACTACACTCACCACTCACCCTTACCACTCTTCCTCATCACTCACCCTCACCACTCTACCTCACCACTCACACTCACCACTGACCCTCACCACTCAGCACTCACCCTCAACACTCACCCTCACCACTCACTCTCACCGCTCACCCTCACCACTCATCACTCACCCTCACCACTCACCCTCAACACTTACCACTCACCGCTCACTCTCATCACTCACTACACTCACCACTCTCCCTCACCCTCACCACCACACCCTCAACACTCACCCTCACCACTCACCCTCATCACTCACCCTCAACACTTACCACTCACCGCTCACTCTCATCACTCACTACACTCACCACACTCCCTCACCCTTACCACTCACCCTCAACACTTACCCTCACCACTCACCCCTCACCACTCACCCTCACTACTCACCACTCACCCTCAACACTCACCCTCACCACCGACCCTCACTACTCACCACTCACCCTCACCACTCACTCTCACCACTCACCCTCACCACTCACCCTCACCACTCACCCTCACCACTCACCCTCACCACTCAACACTCACCCTCACCACTCACCCTCAACACTCACCCTCACCACTCACCCTCATCACTCACCCTCAACACTTACCACTCACCGCTCACTCTCATCACTCACTACACTCACCACACTCCCTCACCCTCACCACTCACCCTCAACACTTACCCTCACCACTCACCCCTCACCACTCACCCTCACTACTCACCACTCACCCTCAACACTCACCCTCACCACCGACCCTCACTACTCACCACTCACCCTCACCACTCACTCTCACCACTCACCCTCACCACTCACCCTCACCACTCACCCTCACCACTCACCCTCACCACTCAACACTCACCCTCACCACTCACCCTCACTACTCACCACTCACGCTCACCCTCACTGCTCACCACTCACACTCACCCTCACCACTCTTCCTCACCACTCACCCTCACCACTCCCCTCACCACTCAACCCTCACCACTCACCCTCACTACTCACCACGCACGCTCACCCTCACCACTCCCTTACCAGTCACCCTCACCACTCACCCCTCACCAATCACCATGCACACTCACCACTCACCACCACCACTCACCCTCACCACTCACACCACTCACCACTCACCCTCACCACTCAACACTCACCCTCACCACTCACCCTCACTACTCACCACACCCTCACTACTCACCACTCACCCTCACCACTCACCCTCACCACCATCACTCAACCTCACCACTCACCCTCACCACTCATCCTCACCACCACCACTCACCCTCACCACTCACCCTCACTACTCACCACACCCTCACTACTCACCACTCACCCTCACCACTCACCCTCACCACTCTTCCTCACCCTCACCACTCATCCTCACCACTCACCCTCACCACTCACTCACCCTCACCACTCATCTTCACCCTCACCACTCACCACTCACCCTCACCACTCATCACTCACCCTCACCACTCACCCTCAACACTTACCACTCACCCCTCACCCTCACCACTCACCCTCACCACTCACCACTCACCATCACCACTCATCACTCACCCTCACCGCTCACCCTCAACACTTACCACTCACCCTCACCACTCACCCTCACCACTCAACACTCACCCTCACCACTCACCCTCACCGCTCACCCTCACCACTCATCACTCACCCTCACCACTCATCCTCACCACTCACCCTCACCACTCATCACTTACTGCTCACTCTCATCACTCACTATACTCACCACACTCCTCACCCTCACCACTCACCCTCAACACTTACCCTCACCACTCACCCCTCACCACTCACCCTCACTACTCACCACTCACCCTCACCACTCACCCTCACCACCGACCCTCACTTCTCACCACTCACCCTCACCACTCACTCTCACCACTCACCCTCACCACTCACCCTCACCACTCACCCTCACCACTCAACACTCACCCTCACCACTCACCCTCACTACTCACCACTCACGCTCACCCTCACTACTCACCACTCACCCTCACCACTCTTCCTCACCACTCACCCTCACCACTCCCCTCACCACTCAACCCTCACCACTCACCCTCACTACTCACCACGCACGCTCACCCTCACCACTCCCTTACCAGTCACCCTCACCACTCACCCCTCACCAATCACCATGCACACTCACCACTCACCACCACCACTCACCCTCACCACTCACACCACTCACCCTCACCACTCACCCTCACCACTCAACACTCACCCTCACCACTCACCCTCACTACTCACCACACCCTCACTACTCACTACTCACCGTCACCACTCACCCTCACCACCATCACTCAACCTCACCACTCACCCTCACTACTCACCACACCCTCACTACTCACCACTCACCCTCACCACTCACCCTCACCACTCACTACTCACCCTCACCACTCATCCTCACCACTCACCCTCACTACTCAACACTCACTCTCACCACTCACCCTCGCCACTCAACACTCACCCTCACTACTCACCACTAACCCTAACCACTCACCACTCTTCCTCACCACTCACCCTCACCACTCACCCTCACCACTCACTACACTCACCACTCACCCTTACCACTCTTCCTCACCACTCACCCTCACCACTCTCCCTCACCAATCACACTCACC
Source organism: Lampetra fluviatilis (assembly GCF_964198595.1). Taxonomy (NCBI): domain Eukaryota; kingdom Metazoa; phylum Chordata; class Hyperoartia; order Petromyzontiformes; family Petromyzontidae; genus Lampetra; species Lampetra fluviatilis. Next base: position 18,313,786 of record NC_136280.1, read on the forward strand.
ACTGACCCTCACCACTCAGCACTCACCCTCAACACTCACCCTCACCACTCACCCTCACCGCTCACCCTCACCACTCATCACTCACCCTCACCACTCACCCTCAACACTTACCACTCACCGCTCACTCTCATCACTCACTACACTCACCACTCTCCCTCACCCTCACCACTCACCCTCAACACTCACCCTCAACACTTACCACTCACCACTCTCCCTCACCCTCACCACTCACCCTCACCACTCACCACTCACCACTCATCACTCACCCTCACCGCTCACCCTCAACACTTACCACTCACCCTCACCACTCACCCTCACCACTCACCCTCACCACTCATCACTCACCCTCACCACTCATCCTCACCACTCACCCTCACCACTCATCACTTACTGCTCACTCTCATCACTCACTACACTCACCACACTCCCTCACCCTCACCACTCACCCTCAACACTTACCCTCACCACTCACCCCTCACCACTCACCCTCACTACTCACCACTCACCCTCACCCTCACCACTCACCCTCACCACCGACCTTCACTACTCACCACTCACCCTCACCACTCACTCTCACCACTCACCCTCACCACTCACCCTCACCACTCACCCTCACCACTCACCCTCACTACTCACCACTCACGCTCACCCTCACTACTCACCACTCACACTCACCCTCACCACTCTTCCTCACCACTCACCCTCACCACTCCCCTCACCACTCAACCCTCACCACTCACCCTCACTACTCACCACGCACGCTCACCCTCACCACTCCCTTACCAGTCACCCTCACCACTCACCCCTCACCAATCACCATGCACACTCACCACCACCACTCACCCTCACCACTCACACCACTCACCCTCACCACTCACCCTCACCACTCAACACTCACCCTCACCACTCAACACTCACCCTCACCACTCACCCTCAACACTTACCACTCACCGCTCACTCTCATCACTCACTACACTCACCACTCTCCCTCACCCTCACCACCACACCCTCAACACTCACCCTCACCACTCACCCTCATCACTCACCCTCAACACTTACCACTCACCGCTCACTCTCATCACTCACTACACTCACCACTCTCCCTCACCCTCACCACTCACCCTCAACACTCACCCTCAACACTTACCACTCACCACTCTCCCTCACCCTCACCACTCACCCTCACCACTCACCACTCACCACTCATCACTCACCCTCACCGCTCACCCTCAACACTTACCACTCACCCTCACCACTCACCCTCACCACTCACCCTCACCACTCATCACTCACCCTCACCACTCATCCTCACCACTCACCCTCACCACTCATCACTTACTGCTCACTCTCATCACTCACTACACCCACCACACTCCCTCACCCTCACCACTCACCCTCAACACTTACCCTCACCACTCACCCCTCACCACTCACCCTCACTACTCACCACTCACCCTCACCCTCACCACTCACCCTCACCACCGACCCTCACTACTCACCACTCACCCTCACCACTCACTCTCACCACTCACCCTCACCACTCACCCTCACCACTCACCCTCACCACTCACCCTCACTACTCACCACTCACGCTCACCCTCACTACTCACCACTCACACTCACCCTCACCACTCTTCCTCACCACTCACCCTCACCACTCACCCTCACCACTCACTACACTCACCACTCACCCTTACCACTCTTCCTCACCACTCACCCTCACCACTCTCCCTCACCAATCACACTCACCACTGACCCTCACCACTCAGCACTCACCCTCAACACTCACCCTCACCACTCACCCTCACCGCTCACCCTCACCACTCATCACTCACCCTCACCACTCACCCTCAACACTTACCACTCACCGCTCACTCTCATCACTCACTACACTCACCACTCTCCCTCACCCTCACCACTCACCCTCAACACTCACCCTCAACACTTACCACTCACCACTCTCCCTCACCCTCACCACTCACCCTCACCACTCACCACTCACCACTCATCACTCACCCTCACCGCTCACCCTCAACACTTACCACTCACCCTCACCACTCACCCTCACCACTCACCCTCACCACTCATCACTCACCCTCACCACTCATCCTCACCACTCACCCTCACCACTCATCACTTACTGCTCACTCTCATCACTCACTACACTCACCACACTCCCTCACCCTCACCACTCACCCTCAACACTTACCCTCACCACTCACCCCTCACCACTCACCCTCACTACTCACCACTCACCCTCACCCTCACCACTCACCCTCACCACCGACCCTCACTACTCACCACTCACCCTCACCACTCACTCTCACCACTCACCCTCACCACTCACCCTCACCACTCACCCTCACCACTCACCCTCACTACTCACCGCTCACCCTCACTACTCACCACTCACACTCACCCTCACCACTCTTCCTCACCACTCACCCTCACCACTCCCCTCACCACTCAACCCTCACCACTCACCCTCACTACTCACCACGCACGCTCACCCTCACCACTCCCTTACCAGTCACCCTCACCACTCACCCCTCACCAATCACCATGCACACTCACCACCACCACTCACCCTCACCACTCACACCACTCACCCTCACCACTCACCCTCACCACTCAACACTCACCCTCACCACTCAACACTCACCCTCACCACTCACCCTCAACACTTACCACTCACCGCTCACTCTCATCACTCACTACACTCACCACTCTCCCTCACCCTCACCACCACACCCTCAACACTCACCCTCACCACTCACCCTCATCACTCACCCTCAACACTTACCACTCACCGCTCACTCTCATCACTCACTACACTCACCACTCTCCCTCACCCTCACCACTCACCCTCAACACTCACCCTCAACACTTACCACTCACCACTCTCCCTCACCCTCACCACTCACCCTCACCACTCACCACTCACCACTCATCACTCACCCTCACCGCTCACCCTCAACACTTACCACTCACCCTCACCACTCACCCTCACCACTCACCCTCACCACTCATCACTCACCCTCACCACTCATCCTCACCACTCACCCTCACCACTCATCACTTACTGCTCACTCTCATCACTCACTACACCCACCACACTCCCTCACCCTCACCACTCACCCTCAACACTTACCCTCACCACTCACCCCTCACCACTCACCCTCACTACTCACCACTCACCCTCACCACTCACCCTCACCACCGACCCTCACTACTCACCACTCACCCTCACCACTCACTCTCACCACTCACCCTCACCACTCACCCTCACCACTCACCCTCACCACTCACCCTCACTACTCACCACTCACGCTCACCCTCACTACTCACCACTCACACTCACCCTCACCACTCTTCCTCACCACTCACCCTCACCACTCCCCTCACCACTCAACCCTCACCACTCACCCTCACTACTCACCACGCACGCTCACCCTCACCACTCCCTTACCAGTCACCCTCACCACTCACCCCTCACCAATCACCATGCACACTCACCACCACCACTCACCCTCACCACTCACACCACTCACCCTCACCACTCACCCTCACCACTCAACACTCACCCTCACCACTCACCCTCACTACTCACCACACCCTCACTACTCACCACTCACCGTCACCACTCACCCTCACCACCATCACTCAACCTCACCACTCACCCTCACCACTCATCCTCACCACCACCACTCACCCTCACCACTCACCCTCACTACTCACCACACCCTCACTACTCACCACTCACCCTCACCACTCACCCTCACCACTCACTACTCACCCTCACCACTCATCCTCACCACTCACCCTCACTACTCAACACTCACTCTCACCACTCACCCTCGCCACTCAACACTCACCCTCACTACTCACCACTAACCCTAACCACTCACCACTCTTCCTCACCACTCACCCTTACCACTCACCCTCACCACTCACTACACTCACCACTCACCCTTACCATTCTTCCTCATCACTCACCCTCACCACTCTACCTCACCACTCACACTCACCACTGACCCTCACCACTCTGCACTCACCCTCAACACTCACCCTCACCACTCACCCTCACCGCTCACCCTCACCACTCATCACTCACCCTCACCACTCACCCTCAACACTTACCACTCACCGCTCACTCTCATCACTCACTACACTCACCACTCTCCCTCACCCTCACCACCACACCCTCAACACTCACCCTCACCACTCACCCTCATCACTCACCCTCAACACTTACCACTCACCGCTCACTCTCATCACTCACTACACTCACCACTCTCCCTCACCCTCACCACTCACCCTCAACACTCACCCTCAACACTTACCACTCACCACTCTCCCTCACCCTCACCACTCACCCTCACCACTCACCACTCACCATCACCACTCATCACTCACCCTCACCGCTCACCCTCAACACTTACCACTCACCCTCACCACTCACCCTCACCACTCAACCCTCACCACTCACCCTCACCGCTCACCCTCACCACTCATCACTCACCCTCACCACTAATCCTCACCACTCACCCTCACCACTCATCACTTACTGCTCACTCTCATCACTCACTACACTCACCACACTCCCTCACCCTCACCACTCACCCTCAACACTTACCCTCACCACTCACCCCTCACCACTCACCCTCACTACTCACCACTCACCCTCACCACTCACCACTCACCCTCACCACCGACCCTCACTACTCACCACTCACCCTCACCACTCACTCTCACCACTCACCCTCACCACTCACCCTCACCACTCACCCTCACCACTCACCCTCACCACTCAACACTCACCCTCACCACTCACCCTCACTACTCACCACTCACGCTCACCCTCACTACTCACCACTCACACTCACCCTCACCACTCTTCCTCACCACTCACCCTCACCACTCCCCTCACCACTCACCCTCACCACTCAACACTCACCCTCACCACTCACCCTCACTACTCACCACGCACGCTCACCCTCACCACTCCCTTACCAGTCACCCTCACCACTCACCCCTCACCAATCACCATGCACACTCACCACTCACCACCACCACTCACCCTCACCACTCACACCACTCACCCTCACCACTCACCCTCACCACTCAACACTCACCCTCACCACTCACCCTCACTACTCACCACACCCTCACTACTCACCACTCACCGTCACCACTCACCCTCACCACCATCACTCAACCTCACCTCTCACCCTCACCACCACCACTCACCCTCACCACTCACCCTCACTACTCACCACACCCTCACTACTCACCACTCACCCTCACCACTCACCCTCACCACTCACTACTCACCCTCACCACTCATCCTCACCACTCACCCTCACTACTCAACACTCACTCTCACCACTCACCCTCGCCACTCAACACTCACCCTCACTACTCACCACTAACTCTAACCACTCACCACTCTTCCTCACCACTCACCCTCACCACTCACCCTCACCACTCACTACACTCACCACTCACCCTTACCACTCTTCCTCACCACTCACCCTCACCACTCTCCCTCACCACTCACACTCACCACTGACCCTCACCACTCAGCACTCACCCTCAACACTCACCCTCACCACTCACCCTCACCGCTCACCCTCACCACTCATCACTCACCCTCACCACTCACCCTCAACACTCACCCTCACCACTCACCCTTATCACTCACCCTCAACACTTACCACTCACCGCTCACTCTCATCACTCACTACACTCACCACTCTCCCTCACCCTCACCACTCACCCTCACCACTCACCCTCACCACTCACCCTTACCACTCACCCTCACCACTCTTCCTCACCACTCACCCTCACCACTCTCCCTCACCACTCACACTCACCACTGACCCTCACCACTCACCTCTCACCCTCACCACTCACCACTCACCTTCACCTCTCACCCTCACCACTCATCACTCACCCTCACCACTCATCCTCACCACTCACCCTCACCACTCACCACTCACCACTCACCCTCACCACTCATCACTCACCCTCACCACTCACCCTCAACACCACTCACCACTCTCCCTCACCACTCACCCTCACCACTCACCCTCAACACTTACCACTCACCGCTCACTCTCATCACTCACTACACTCACCACTCTCCCTCACCCTCACCACTCACCCTCACCATTCACCCTCACCACTCACACCACTCACCCTCACCACTCACCCTCACCACTCAACCTCACTACTCACCACTCATGCTCACCCTCACTACTCACCACTCATGCTCACCCTCACCACTCTTCCTCACCTTCACCACTCACCCTCACCACTCACCCTCACCACTCACCCTTACCACTCACCCTCACCACTCTTCCTCACCACTCACCCTCACCACTCAACACTCACCATCACCACTCATCACTCACCCTCACCGCTCACCCTCAACACTTACCACTCACCCTCACCACTCACCCTCACCACTCACCCTCACCACTCAACACTCACCCTCACCACTCACCCTCACCGCTCACCCTCACCACTCATCACTCACCCTCACCACTCATCCTCACCACTCACCCTCACCACTCATCACTTACTGCTCACTCTCACTCACTACACTCACCACACTCCCTCACCCTCACCACTCACCCTCAACACTTACCCTCACCACTCACCCCTCACCACTCACCCTCACTACTCACCACTCACCCTCACCTTCATCACTCACCACTCACCCTCACCACCGACCCTCACTACTCACCACTCACCCTCACCACTCACTCTCACCACTCACCCTCACCACTCACCCTCACCCTCACCACTCACCCTCACCACTCAACACTCACCCTCACCACTCACCCTCACTACTCACCACTCACACTCACCCTCACTACTCACCACTCACACTCACCCTCACCACTCTTCCTCACCACTCACCCTCACCACTCCCCTCACCACTCAACCCTCACCACTCACCCTCACTACTCACCACGCACGCTCACCCTCACCACTCCCTTACCAGTCACCCTCACCACTCACCCCTCACCAATCACCATGCACACTCACCACTCACCACCACCACTCACCCTCACCACTCACACCACTCACCACTCACCCTCACCACTCAACACTCACCCTCACCACTCACCCTCACTACTCACCACACCCTCACTACTCACGACTCACCCTCACCACTCACCATCACCACCATCACTCAACCTCACCACTCACCCTCACCACTCATCCTCACCACCACCACTCACCCTCACCACTCACCCTCACCACTCACCACACCCTCACTACTCACCACTCACCCTCACCACTCACCCTCACCACTCACTACTCACCCTCACCACTCATCCTCACCACTCACCCTCACTACTCAACACTCACTCTCACCACTCACCCTCGCCACTCAACACTCACCCTCACTACTCACCACTAACCCTAACCACTCACCACTCTTCCTCACTACTCACCACTCACCCTCACCACTCACCCTCACCACTCACCACTCACCCTCACCACCGACCCTCACTACGCACCACTCACCCTCACCACTCACTCTCACCCTCACCACTCACCCTCACCACTCACCCTCACCACTCATCACTCACCCTCACCGCTCATCCTCAACACTTACCACTCACCCTCACCACTCACCCTCACCACTCACCCTCACCACTCAACACTCACCCTCACCACTCACCCTCACTACTCACCGCTCACCCTCACTACTCACCACTCACCGTCACCACTCTTCCTCACCACTCACCCTCACCACTCACCTTCACCACTCAACCCTCACCACTCACCCTCACTACTCACCACTCACGCTCACCCTCACCACTCTCCCTTACCACTCACCACTGACCCCTCACCAATCACCATGCACACTCACCACTCACGCTCACCACTCACCCTTCCCACTCACCACCACCACTCACCCTCACCACTCACACCACTCACCCTCACCACTCACTACACTCACCACTCACCCTTACCACTCTTCCTCACCACTCACCCTCACCACTCTCCCTCACCACTCACACTCACCACTGACCCTCACCACTCAGCACTCACCCTCAACACTCACCCTCACCACTCATCCTCACCGCTCACCCTCACCACTCATCACTCACCCTCACCACTCACCACTCACCCTCAACACTTACCACTCACCGCTCACTCTCATCACTCACTACACTCACCACTCTCCCTCACCCTCACCACTCACCCTCACCACTCACCCTCATCACTCACCCTCAACACTTACCACTCACCGCTCGCTCTCATCACTCACTACACTCACCACTCTCCCTCACCCTCACCACTCACCCTCACCAATCACCCTCACCACTCACCCTTACCACTCACCCTCACCACTCTTCCTCACCACTCACCCTCACCACTCTCCCTCACCACTCACACTCACCACTGACCCTCACCACTCACCTCTCACCCTCACCACTCACCCTCACCACTCACCTTCACCGCTCAGCCTCACCACTCATCACTCACCCTCACCACTCATCCTCACCACTCACCCTCGCCACTCACCACTCACCACTCACCCTCACCACTCATCACTCACCCTCACCACTCACCCTCAACACTTACCACTCACCACTCTCCCTCACCACTCACCCTCACCACTCACCCTCAACACTTACCACTCACCGCTCACTCTCATCACTCACTACACTCACCACTCTCCCTCACCCTCACCACTCACCCTCACCATTCACCCTCACCACTCACACCACTCACACCACTCACCCTCACCACTCAACACTCACCCTCACCACTCACCCTCACTACTCACCACTCACGCTCACCCTCACTACTCACCACTCATGCTCACCCTCACCACTCTTCCTCACCCTCACCACTCACACTCACCCTCACCACTCACTCACCCTCACCACTCATCCTCACCCTCACCACTCACCCTCACCACTCATCACTCACCCTCACCACTCACCCTCAACACTTACCACTCACCACTCTCCCTCACCCTCACCACTCACCCTCACCACTCACCATCACCACTCATCACTCACCCTCACCGCTCACCCTCAACACTTACCACTCACCCTCACCACTCACCCTCACCACTCACCCTCACCACTCACCCTCACCACTCAACACTCACCCTCACCACTCACCCTCACCGCTCACCCTCACCACTCATCACTCACCCTCACCACTCATCCTCACCACTCACCCTCACCACTCATAACTTACTGCTCACTCTCATCACTCACTACACTCACCACACTCCCTCACCCTCACCACTCACCCTCAACACTTACCCTCACCACTCACCCCTCACCACTCACCCTCACTACTCACCACTCACCCTCACCTTCACCACTCACCCTCACCACCGACCCTCACTACTCACCACTCACCCTCACCACTCACTCTCACCACTCACCCTCACCACTCACCCTCACCACTCACCCTCACCACTCACCCTCACCACTCAACACTCACCCTCACCACTCACCCTCACTACTCACCACTCACACTCACCCTCACTACTCACCACTCACACTCACCCTCACCACTCTTCCTCACCACTCACCCTCACCACTCCCCTCACCACTCAACCCTCACCACTCACCCTCACTACTCACCACGCACGCTCACCCTCACCACTCCCTTACCAGTCACCCTCACCACTCACCCCTCACCAATCACCATGCACACTCACCACTCACCACCACCACTCACCCTCACCACTCACACCACTCACCCTCACCACTCACCCTCACCACTCAACACTCACCCTCACCACTCACCCTCACTACTCACCACACCCTCACCACTCACCCTCACCACCATCACTCAACCTCACCACTCACCCTCACCACTCATCCTCACCACCACCACTCACCCTCACCACTCACCCTCACCACTCACCACACCCTCACTACTCACCACTCACCCTCACCACTCACCCTCACCACTCACTACTCACCCTCACCACTCATCCTCACCACTCACCCTCACTACTCAACACTCACTCTCACCACTCACCCTCGCCACTCAACACTCACCCTCACTACTCACCACTAACCCTAACCACTCACCACTCTTCATCACCACTCACCCTCACCACTCACCCTCACCACTCATCCTCACCACCACCACTCACCCTCACCACTCACCCTCACTACTCACCACACCCTCACTACTCACCACTCACCCTCACCACTCATCCTCACCACTCACCCTCACTACTCACCACTCACCCTCACCACTCACCCTCACCACTCAACACTCACCCTCACTACTCACGACTAACCCTAACCACTCACCACTCTTCCTCACCACTCACCCTCACCACTCACCCTCACCACTCACCCTCACTACTCATCACTCACGCTCAACCTCACCACTCTCCCTCACCACTCATCACCACTCACCCTCACCACTCACCCTCACCACTCAACACTCACCCTCACCACTCACCCTCACTACTCACCACTCATGCTCACCCTCACCACTCTTCCTCACCCTCACCACTCACCCTCACCACTCACCCTCACCACTCATCACTCACCCTCACCACATCCTCACCACTCACCCTCACCACTCATTACTTACTGCTCACTCTCATCACTCACTACACTCCCTCACCTTCACCACTCACCCTCAACACTTTCCCTCACCACTCACCCTCACCACTCACCCCTCACCACTCACCCTCACTACTCACCACTCACCCTCACCACTCACCCTCACCACTCACCACTCACCCTCACCACCGACCCTCACTACGCACCACTCACCCTCACCACTCACTCTCACCCTCACCACTCACCCTCACCACTCACCCTCACCACTCATCATCACCCTCACCGCTCATCCTCAACACTTACCACTCACCCTCACCACTCACCCTCACCACTCACCCTCACCACTCAACACTCACCCTCACCACTCACCCTCACTACTCACCGCTCACCCTCACTACTCACCACTGACACTCACCGTCACCACTCTTCCTCACCACTCACCCTCACCACTCACCCTCACCACTCAACCCTCACCACTCACCCTCACTACTCACCACTCACGCTCACCCTCACCACTCTCCCTTACCACTCACCACTGACCCCTCACCAATCACCATGCACACTCACCACTCACGCTCACCACTCACCCTCCCCACTCACCACCACCACTCACCCTCACCACTCACACCACTCACCCTCACCACTCACTACACTCACCACTCACCCTTACCACTCTTCCTCACCACTCACCCTCACCACTCTCCCTCACCACTCACACTCACCACTGACTCTCACCACTCAGCACTCACCCTCAACACTCACCCTCACCACTCACCCTCACCGCTCACCCTCACCACTCATCACTCACCCTCACCACTCACCACTCACCCTCAACACTTACCACTCACCGCTCACTCTCATCACTCACTACACTCACCACTCTCCCTCACCCTCACCACTCACCCTCACCATTCACCCTCACCACTCACACCACTCACACCACTCACCCTCACCACTCAACACTCACCCTCACCACTCACCCTCACTACTCACCACTCACGCTCACCCTCACTACTCACCACTCATGCTCACCCTCACCACTCTTCCTCACCCTCACCACTCACCCTCACCACTCACCCTCACCACTCACTCACCCTCACCACTCATCCTCACCCTCACCACTCACCCTCACCACTCATCACTCACCCTCACCACTCACCCTCAACACTTACCACTCACCACTCTCCCTCACCCTCACCACTCACCCTCACCACTCACCACTCACCATCACCACTCATCACTCACCCTCACCGCTCACCCTCAACACTTACCACTCACCCTCACCACTCACCCTCACCACTCACCCTCACCACTCAACACTCACCCTCACCACTCACCCTCACCGCTCACCCTCACCACTCATCACTCACCCTCACCACTCATCCTCACCACTCACCCTCACCACTCATCACTTACTGCTCACTCTCATCACTCACTACACTCACCACACTCCCTCACCCTCACCACTCACCCTCAACACTTACCCTGACCACTCACCCCTCACCACTCACCCTCACAACTCACCACTCACCCTCACCACCGACCCTCACTACTTACCACTCACCCTCACCACTCACTCTCACCACTCACCCTCACCACTCACCCTCACCACTCACCCTCACCACTCACCCTCACCACTCAACACTCACCCTCACCACTCACCCTCACTACTCACCACTCACGCTCACCCTCACTACTCACCACTCACCCTCACCACTCTTCCTCACCACTCACCCTCACCACTCCCCTCACCACTCAACCCTCACCACTCACCCTCACTACTCACCACGCACGCTCACCCTCACCACTCCCTTACCAGTCACCCTCACCACTCACCCCTCACCAATCACCATGCACACTCACCACTCACCACCACCACTCACCCTCACCACTCACACCACTCACCCTCACCACTCACCCTCACCACTCAACACTCACCCTCACCACTCACCCTCACTACTCACCACTCACGCTCACCCTCACTACTCACCACTCATGCTCACCCTCACCACTCACTCACCCTCACCACTCACCCTCACCACTCACCCTCACCACTCACCCTCACCACTCATCACTCACCCTCACCACTCACCCTCAACACGTTCCACTCTCCCTCACCCTCACTACTCACCACGCACGCTCACCCTCACCACTCCCTTACCAGTCACGCTCACCACTCACCCCTCACCAATCACCATGCACACTCACCACTCACCACCACCACTCACCCTCACCACTCACACCACTCACCCTCACCACACACCCTCACCACTCAACACTCACCCTCACCACTCACCCTCACTACTCGCCACTCACGCTCACCCTCACTACTCACCACTCATGCTCACCCTCACCACTCTTCCTCACCCTCACCACTCACCCTCACCACTCACCCTCACCACTCACTCACCCTCACCACTCATCCTTACCACTCACCCTCACCACTCACCACTCACCCTCACCACTCATCACTCACCCTCACCACTCACCCTCAACACTTACCACTCACCACTCTCCCTCACCCTCACCACTCACCCTCACCACTCACCACTCACCATCACCAATCATCACTCACCCTCGCCGCTCACCCTCAACACTTACCACTCACCCTCACCACTCACCCTCACCACTCACCCTCACCACTCAACACTCACCCTCACCACTCACCCTCACCGCTCACCCTCACCACTCATCACTCACCCTCACCACTCATCCTCACCACTCACCCTCACCACTCATCACTTACTGCTCACTCTCATCACTCACTACACTCACCACACTCCCTCACCCTCACCACTCACCCTCAACACTTACCCTGACCACTCACCCCTCACCACTCACCCTCACTACTCACCACTCACCCTCACAACTCACCACTCACCCTCACCACCGACCCTCACTACTCACCACTCACCCTCACCACTCACTCTCACCACTCACCCTCACCACTCACCCTCACCACTCACCCTCACCACTCACCCTCACCACTCAACACTCACCCTCACCACTCACCCTCACTACTCACCACTCACGCTCACCCTCACTACTCACCACTCACCCTCACCACTCTTCCTCACCACTCACCACTCCCCTCACATCTCAACCCTCACCACTCACCCTCACTACTCACCACGCACACTCACCCTCACTACTCCCTTACCAGTCACCCTCACCACTCACCAATCACCATGCACACTCACCACTCACCACCACCACTCACCCTCACCACTCACACCACTCACCCTCACCACTCACCCTCACCACTCAACACTCACCCTCACCACTCACCCTCACTACGCACCACTCACGCTCACCCTCACTACTCACCACTCATGCTCACCCTCACCACTCACTCACCCTCACCACTCACCCTCACCACTCACCCTCACCACTCACCCTCACCACTCATCACTCACCCTCACCACTCACCCTCAACACTTACCACTCACCACTCTCCCTCACCCTCACCACTCACCCTCACTACTCACCATGCACGCTCACCCTCACCACTCCCTTACCAGTCACGCTCACCACTCACCCCTCACCAATCACCATGCACACTCACCACTCACCACCACCACTCACCCTCACCACTCACACCACTCACCCTCACCACTCACCCTCATCACTCAACACTCACCCTCACCACTCACCCTCACTACTCACCACTCACGCTCACCCTCACTACTCACCACTCATGCTCACCCTCACCACTCTTCCTCACCCTCACCACTCACCCTCACCACTCACCCTCACCACTCACTCACCCTCACCACTCATCCTTACCACTCACCCTCACCACTCACCCTCACCACTCATCACTCACCCTCACCACTCACCCTCAACACTTACCACTCACCACTTTCCCTCACCCTCACCACTCACCCTCACCACTCACCACTCACCATCACCACTCATCACTCACCCTCACCGCTCACCCTCAATACTTACCACTCACCCTCACCACTCACCCTCACCACCCACCCTCACCACTCAACACTCACCCTCACCACTCACCCTCACTACTCACCACTCACGCTCACCCTCACTACTCACCACTCACTCTCACCACTCTTCCTCACCACTCACCCTCACCACTCACCCTCACCACTCAACCCTCACCACTCACCCTCACTACTCACCACTCACGCTCACCCTCACCACTCTCCCTTACCACTCACCCTCACCACTCACCCCTCACCAATCACCATGCACACTCACCACTCACGCTCACCACTCACCCTCACCACTCACCACCACCACTCACCCTCACCACTCACACCACTCACCCTCACCACTCACTACACTCACCACTCACCCTTACCACTCGTCCTCACCACTCACCCTCACCACTCTCCCTCACCACTCACACTCACCACTCACCCTCACCACTCACCACTCACCCACACCACTCACCCTCACCATTCACCCTCACCGCTCACCCTCACCACTCATCACTCACTCTCACCACTCACCCTCACCACTCACCCTCAACACTTACCACTCACCGCTCACTCTCATCACTCACTACACACACCACTCTCCCTCACCCTCACCACTCACCCTCACCACTCACCCTCACCACTCACCCTCACCACTCACCCTTACCACTCACCCTCACCACTCTTCCTCACCACTCCCCCTCACCACTCTCCCTCACCACTCACCCTCACCACTCACCCTCACCACTCATCACTCACCCTCACCACTCATCCTCACCACTCATCCTCACCACTCACCCTCACCACTCACCACTCACCCTCACCACTCATCACTCACCCTCACCACTCACCCTCAACACTTACCACTCACCACTTTCCCTCATCCTCACCACTCACAACTCACCCCTCACCGCTCACCACTCACCCTCACCACTCACCCTCACTACTCACCCTCAGCACTCACTCTCACCACTGACCCTCACCACTCACCCTCACCACTCACCCTCACCACTCACCCTCACCACTCACTCACCCTCACCACTCACCCTCACCACTCATCACTCACCCTCACCACTCACCCTCAACACTTACCACTCACCACTCTCCCTCACCCTCACCCTCACTACTCACCACGCACGCTCACCCTCACCACTCCCTTACCAGTCACCCTCACCACTCAACACTCACCAATCACCATGCACAATCACCACCACCACTCACCCTCACCACTCACACCACTCACCCTCACCACTCACCCTCACCACTCAACACTCACCCTCACCACTCACCCTCACTACTCACCACTCACGCTCACCCTCACTACTCACCACTCATGCTCACCCTCACCACTCTTCCTCACTCTCACCACTCACCCTCACCACTCACCCTCACCACTCATCCTCACCACTCACCCTCACCACTCACCACTCACCCTCACCACTCAACACTCACCCTCACCACTCACCCTCAACACTTACCACTCACCACTCTCCCTCACCCTCACCACTCACCCTCACCACTCACCATCACCACTCATCACTCACCCTCACCGCTCACCCTCAACACTTACCACTCACCCTCACCACTCACCCTCACCACTCACCCTCACCACTCAACACTCACCCTCACCACTCACCCTCACTACTCACCACTCACGCTCACCCTCACTACTCACCACTCACACTCACTCTCACCACTCTTCCTCACCACTCACCCTCACCACTCACCCTCACCACTCAACCCTCACCACTCACCCTCACTACTCACCACTCACGCTCACCCTCACCACTCTCCCTTACCACTCACCCTCACCACTCACCCCTCACCAATCACCATGCACACTCACCACTCACGCTCACCACTCACCCTCACCACTCACCACCACCACTCACCCTCACCACTCACACCACTCACCCTCACCACTCACTACACTCACCACTCACCCTTACCACTCGTCCTCACCACTCACCCTCACCACTCTCCCTCACCACTCACACTCACCACTCACCCTCACCACTCACCACTCACCCACACCACTCACCCTCACCATTCACCCTCACCGCTCACCCTCACCACTCATCACTCACTCTCACCACTCACCCTCACCACTCACCCTCAACACTTACCACTCACCGCTCACTCTCATCACTCACTACACACACCACTCTCCCTCACCCTCACCACTCACCCTCACCACTCACCCTCACCACTCACCCTCACCACTCACCCTTACCACTCACCCTCACCACTCTTCCTCACCACTCCCCCTCACCACTCTCCCTCACCACTCACCCTCACCACTCACCCTCACCACTCATCACTCACCCTCACCACTCATCCTCACCACTCATCCTCACCACTCACCCTCACCACTCACCACTCACCCTCACCACTCATCACTCACCCTCACCACTCACCCTCAACACTTACCACTCACCACTTTCCCTCATCCTCACCACTCACAACTCACCCCTCACCCTCACCGCTCACCACTCACCCTCACCACTCACCCTCACTACTCACCCTCAGCACTCACTCTCACCACTGACCCTCACCACTCACCCTCACCACTCACCCTCACCACTCACCCTCACCACTCACTCACCCTCACCACTCACCCTCACCACTCATCACTCACCCTCACCACTCACCCTCAACACTTACCACTCACCACTCTCCCTCACCCTCACCCTCACTACTCACCACGCACGCTCACCCTCACCACTCCCTTACCAGTCACCCTCACCACTCAACACTCACCAATCACCATGCACAATCACCACCACCACTCACCCTCACCACTCACACCACTCACCCTCACCACTCACCCTCACCACTCAACACTCACCCTCACCACTCACCCTCACTACTCACCACTCACGCTCACCCTCACTACTCACCACTCATGCTCACCCTCACCACTCTTCCTCACTCTCACCACTCACCCTCACCACTCACCCTCACCACTCATCCTCACCACTCACCCTCACCACTCACCACTCACCCTCACCACTCAACACTCACCCTCACCACTCACCCTCAACACTTACCACTCACCACTCTCCCTCACCCTCACCACTCACCCTCACCACTCACCATCACCACTCATCACTCACCCTCACCGCTCACCCTCAACACTTACCACTCACCCTCACCACTCACCCTCACCACTCACCCTCACCACTCAACACTCACCCTCACCACTCACCCTCACTACTCACCACTCACGCTCACCCTCACTACTCACCACTCACACTCACTCTCACCACTCTTCCTCACCACTCACCCTCACCACTCACCCTCACCACTCAACCCTCACCACTCACCCTCACTACTCACCACTCACGCTCACCCTCACCACTCTCCCTTACCACTCACCCTCACCACTCACCCCTCACCAATCACCATGCACACTCACCACTCACGCTCACCACTCACCCTCACCACTCACCACCACCACTCACCCTCACCACTCACACCACTCACCCTCACCACTCACTACACTCACCACTCACCCTTACCACTCTTCCTCACCACTCACCCTCACCACTCTCGCTCACCACTCAACACTCACCCTCACCACTCACCCTCACTACTCACCACACCCTCACTACTCACCACTCACCGTCACCACTCACCCTCACCACCATCACTCAACCTCACCACTCACCCTCACCACTCATCCTCACCACCACCACTCACCCTCACCACTCACCCTCACTACTCACCACACCCTCACTACTCACCACTCACCCTCACCACTCACCCTCACCACTCACTACTCACCCTCACCACTCATCCTCACCACTCACCCTCACTATTCAACACTCACTCTCACCACTCACCCTCGCCACTCAACACTCACCCTCACTACTCACCACTAACCCTAACCACTCACCACTCTTCCTCACCACTCACCCTTACCACTCACCCTCACCACTCACTACACTCACCACTCACCCTTACCATTCTTCCTCATCACTCACCCTCACCACTCTACCTCACCACTCACACTCACCACTGACCCTCACCACTCAGCACTCACCCTCAACACTCACCCTCACCACTCACCCTCACCGCTCACCCTCACCACTCATCACTCACCCTCACCACTCACCCTCAACACTTACCACTCACCGCTCACTCTCATCACTCACTACACTCACCACTCTCCCTCACCCTCACCACCACACCCTCAACACTCACCCTCACCACTCACCCTCATCACTCACCCTCAACACTTACCACTCACCGCTCACTCTCATCACTCACTACACTCACCACTCTCCCTCACCCTCACCACTCACCCTCAACACTCACCCTCAACACTTACCACTCACCACTCTCCCTCACCCTCACCACTCACCCTCACCACTCACCACTCACCATCACCACTCATCACTCACCCTCACCGCTCACCCTCAACACTTACCACTCACCCTCACCACTCACCCTCACCACTCACCCTCACCACTCAACCCTCACCACTCACCCTCACCGCTCACCCTCACCACTCATCACTCACCCTCACCACTAATCCTCACCACTCACCCTCACCACTCATCACTTACTGCTCACTCTCATCACTCACTACACTCACCACACTCCCTCACCCTCACCACTCACCCTCAACACTTACCCTCACCACTCACCCCTCACCACTCACCCTCACTACTCACCACTCACCCTCACCACTCACCACTCACCCTCACCACCTACCCTCACTACTCACCACTCACCCTCACCACTCACTCTCACCACTCACCCTCACCACTCACCCTCACCACTCACCCTCACCACTCACCCTCACCACTCAACACTCACCCTCACCACTCACCCTCACTACTCACCACTCACGCTCACCCTCACTACTCACCACTCACACTCACCCTCACCACTCTTCCTCACCACTCACCCTCACCACTCCCCTCACCACTCAACCCTCACCACTCACCCTCACTACTCACCACGCACGCTCACCCTCACCACTCCCTTACCAGTCACCCTCACCACTCACCCCTCACCAATCACCATGCACACTCACCACTCACCACCACCACTCACCCTCACCACTCACACCACTCACCCTCACCACTCACCCTCACCACTCAACACTCACCCTCACCACTCACCCTCACTACTCACCACACCCTCACTACTCACCACTCACCGTCACCACTCACCCTCACCACCATCACTCAACCTCACCTCTCACCCTCACCACCACCACTCACCCTCACCACTCACCCTCACTACTCACCACACCCTCACTACTCACCACTCACCCTCACCACTCACCCTCACCACTCACTACTCACCCTCACCACTCATCCTCACCACTCACCCTCACTACTCAACACTCACTCTCACCACTCACCCTCGCCACTCAACACTCACCCTCACTACTCACCACTAACTCTAACCACTCACCACTCTTCCTCACCACTCACCCTCACCACTCACCCTCACCACTCACTACACTCACCACTCACCCTTACCACTCTTCCTCACCACTCACCCTCACCACTCTCCCTCACCACTCACACTCACCACTGACCCTCACCACTCAGCACTCACCCTCAACACTCACCCTCACCACTCACCCTCACCGCTCACCCTCACCACTCATCACTCACCCTCACCACTCACCCTCAACACTTACCACTCACCGCTCACTCTCATCACTCACTACACTCACCACTCTCCCTCACCCTCACCACCACACCCTCAACACTCACCCTCACCACTCACCCTCATCACTCACTCTCAACACTTACCACTCACCGCTCACTCTCATCACTCACTACACTCACCACTCTCCCTCACCCTCACCACTCACCCTCACCACTCACCCTCACCACTCACCCTTACCACTCACCCTCACCACTCTTCCTCACCACTCACCCTCACCACTCTCCCTCACCACTCACACTCACCACTAACCCTCACCACTCACCTCTCACCCTCACCACTCACCACTCACCTTCACTGCTCACCCTCACCACTCATCACTCACCCTCACCACTCATCCTCACCACTCACCCTCACCACTCACCACTCACCACTCACCCTCACCACTCATCACTCACCCTCACCACTCACCCTCAACACTTACCACTCACCACTCTCCCTCACCACTCACCCTCACCACTCACCCTCAACACTTACCACTCACCGCTCACTCTCATCACTCACTACACTCACCACTCTCCCTCACCCTCACCACTCACCCTCACCATTCACCCTCACCACTCACACCACTCACCCTCACCACTCACCCTCACCACTCAACCTCACTACTCACCACTCACGCTCACCCTCACTACTCACCACTCATGCTCACCCTCACCACTCTTCCTCACCTTCACCACTCACCCTCACCACTCACCCTCACCACTCACCCTTACCACTCACCCTCACCACTCTTCCTCACCACTCACCCTCACCACTCAACACTCACCATCACCACTCATCACTCACCCTCACCGCTCACCCTCAACACTTACCACTCACCCTCACCACTCACCCTCACCACTCACCCTCACCACTCAACACTCACCCTCACCACTCACCCTCACCGCTCACCCTCACCACTCATCACTCACCCTCACCACTCATCCTCACCACTCACCCTCACCACTCATCACTTACTGCTCACTCTCATCACTCACTACACTCACCACACTCCCTCACCCTCACCACTCACCCTCAACACTTACCCTCACCACTCACCCCTCACCACTCACCCTCACTACTCACCACTCACCCTCACCTTCATCACTCACCACTCACCCTCACCACCGACCCTCACTACTCACCACTCACCCTCACCACTCACTCTCACCACTCACCCTCACCACTCACCCTCACCACTCACCCTCACCACTCAACACTCACCCTCACCACTCACCCTCACTACTCACCACTCACACTCACCCTCACTACTCACCACTCACACTCACCCTCACCACTCTTCCTCACCACTCACCCTCACCACTCCCCTCACCACTCAACCCTCACCACTCACCCTCACTACTCACCACGCACGCTCACCCTCACCACTCCCTTACCAGTCACCCTCACCACTCACCCCTCACCAATCACCATGCACACTCACCACTCACCACCACCACTCACCCTCACCACTCACACCACTCACCCTCACCACTCACCCTCACCACTCAACACTCACCCTCACCACTCACCCTCACTACTCACCACACCCTCACTACTCACGACTCACCCTCACCACTCACCATCACCACCATCACTCAACCTCACCACTCACCCTCACCACTCATCCTCACCACCACCACTCACCCTCACCACTCACCCTCACCACTCACCACACCCTCACTACTCACCACTCACCCTCACCACTCACCCTCACCACTCACTACTCACCCTCACCACTCATCCTCACCACTCACCCTCACTACTCAACACTCACTCTCACCACTCACCCTCGCCACTCAACACTCACCCTCACTACTCACCACTAACCCTAACCACTCACCACTCTTCCTCACTACTCACCACTCACCCTCACCACTCACCCTCACCACTCACCCTCACCACCGACCCTCACTACGCACCACTCACCCTCACCACTCACTCTCACCCTCACCACTCACCCTCACCACTCACCCTCACCACTCATCACTCACCCTCACCGCTCATCCTCAACACTTACCACTCACCCTCACCACTCACCCTCACCCTCACCACTCAACACTCACCCTCACCACTCACCCTCACTACTCACCGCTCACCCTCACTACTCACCACTCACCGTCACCACTCTTCCTCACCACTCACCCTCACCACTCACCTTCACCACTCAACCCTCACCACTCACCCTCACTACTCACCACTCACGCTCACCCTCACCACTCTCCCTTACCACTCACCACTGACCCCTCACCAATCACCATGCACACTCACCACTCACGCTCACCACTCACCCTTCCCACTCACCACCACCACTCACCCTCACCACTCACACCACTCACCCTCACCACTCACTACACTCACCACTCACCCTTACCACTCTTCCTCACCACTCACCCTCACCACTCTCCCTCACCACTCACACTCACCACTGACCCTCACCACTCAGCACTCACCCTCAACACTCACCCTCACCACTCATCCTCACCGCTCACCCTCACCACTCATCACTCACCCTCACCACTCACCACTCACCCTCAACACTTACCACTCACCGCTCACTCTCATCACTCACTACACTCACCACTCTCCCTCACCCTCACCACTCACCCTCACCACTCACCCTCATCACTCACCCTCAACACTTACCACTCACCGCTCGCTCTCATCACTCACTACACTCACCACTCTCCCTCACCCTCACCACTCACCCTCACCAATCACCCTCACCACTCTTCCTCACCACTCACCCTCACCACTCTCCCTCACCACTCACACTCACCACTGACCCTCACCACTCACCTCTCACCCTCACCACTCACCCTCACCACTCACCTTCACCGCTCAGCCTCACCACTCATCACTCACCCTCACCACTCATCCTCACCACTCACCCTCGCCACTCACCACTCACCACTCACCCTCACCACTCATCACTCACCCTCACAACTCACCCTCAACACTTACCACTCACCACTCTCCCTCACCACTCACCCTCACCACTCACCCTCAACACTTACCACTCACCGCTCACTCTCATCACTCACTACACTCACCACTCTCCCTCACCCTCACCACTCACCCTCACCATTCACCCTCACCACTCACACCACTCACACCACTCACCCTCACCACTCAACACTCACCCTCACCACTCACCCTCACTACTCACCACTCACGCTCACCCTCACTACTCACCACTCATGCTCACCCTCACCACTCTTCCTCACCCTCACCACTCACACTCACCCTCACCACTCACTCACCCTCACCACTCATCCTCACCCTCACCACTCACCCTCACCACTCATCACTCACCCTCACCACTCACCCTCAACACTTACCACTCACCACTCTCCCTCACCCTCACCACTCACGCTCACCACTCACCATCACCACTCATCACTCACCCTCACCGCTCACCCTCAACACTTACCACTCACCCTCACCACTCACCCTCACCACTCACCCTCACCACTCACCCTCACCACTCAACACTCACCCTCACCACTCACCCTCACCGCTCACCCTCACCACTCATCACTCACCCTCACCACTCATCCTCACCACTCACCCTCACCACTCATCACTTACTGCTCACTCTCATCACTCACTACACTCACCACACTCCCTCACCCTCACCACTCACCCTCAACACTTACCCTCACCACTCACCCCTCACCACTCACCCTCACTACTCACCACTCACCCTCACCTTCACCACTCACCACTCACCCTCACCACCGACCCTCACTACTCACCACTCACCCTCACCACTCACTCTCACCACTCACCCTCACCACTCACCCTCACCACTCACCCTCACCACTCACCCTCACCACTCAACACTCACCCTCACCACTCACCCTCACTACTCACCACTCACACTCACCCTCACTACTCACCACTCACACTCACCCTCACCACTCTTCCTCACCACTCACCCTCACCACTCCCCTCACCACTCAACCCTCACCACTCACCCTCACTAC
Organism: Lampetra fluviatilis; assembly: GCF_964198595.1. Classification (NCBI taxonomy): domain Eukaryota; kingdom Metazoa; phylum Chordata; class Hyperoartia; order Petromyzontiformes; family Petromyzontidae; genus Lampetra; species Lampetra fluviatilis. The sequence goes on from NC_136280.1 coordinate 18,337,966, forward strand.
TCACCACGCACGCTCACCCTCACCACTCCCTTACCAGTCACCCTCACCACTCACCCCTCACCAATCACCATGCACACTCACCACTCACCACCACCACTCACCCTCACCACTCACACCACTCACCCTCACCACTCACCCTCACCACTCAACACTCACCCTCACCACTCACCCTCACTACTCACCACACCCTCACCACTCACCCTCACCACCATCACTCAACCTCACCACTCACCCTCACCACTCACCCTCACCACTCACCCTCACCACTCACCCTCACCACTCAACACTCACCCTCACCACTCACCCTCACTACTCACCACTCACGCTCACCCTCACCACTCACCCTCACCACTCTTCCTCACCACTCACCCTCACCACTCCCCTCACATCTCAACCCTCACCACTCACCCTCACTACTCACCACGCACACTCACCCTCACCACTCCCTTACCAGTCACCCTCACCACTCACCAATCACCATGCACACTCACCACTCACCACCACCACTCACCCTCACCACTCACTCTCACCCTCACCACTCACCCTCACCACTCACCCTCACCACTCATCACTCACCCTCACCGCTCATCCTCAACACTTACCACTCACCCTCACCACTCACCCTCACCCTCACCACTCAACACTCACCCTCACCACTCACCCTCACTACTCACCGCTCACCCTCACTACTCACCACTCACCGTCACCACTCTTCCTCACCACTCACCCTCACCACTCACCTTCACCACTCAACCCTCACCACTCACCCTCACTACTCACCACTCACGCTCACCCTCACCACTCTCCCTTACCACTCACCACTGACCCCTCACCAATCACCATGCACACTCACCACTCACGCTCACCACTCACCCTTCCCACTCACCACCACCACTCACCCTCACCACTCACACCACTCACCCTCACCACTCACTACACTCACCACTCACCCTTACCACTCTTCCTCACCACTCACCCTCACCACTCTCCCTCACCACTCACACTCACCACTGACCCTCACCACTCAGCACTCACCCTCAACACTCACCCTCACCACTCATCCTCACCGCTCACCCTCACCACTCATCACTCACCCTCACCACTCACCACTCACCCTCAACACTTACCACTCACCGCTCACTCTCATCACTCACTACACTCACCACTCTCCCTCACCCTCACCACTCACCCTCACCACTCACCCTCATCACTCACCCTCAACACTTACCACTCACCGCTCGCTCTCATCACTCACTACACTCACCACTCTCCCTCACCCTCACCACTCACCCTCACCAATCACCCTCACCACTCTTCCTCACCACTCACCCTCACCACTCTCCCTCACCACTCACACTCACCACTGACCCTCACCACTCACCTCTCACCCTCACCACTCACCCTCACCACTCACCTTCACCGCTCAGCCTCACCACTCATCACTCACCCTCACCACTCATCCTCACCACTCACCCTCGCCACTCACCACTCACCACTCACCCTCACCACTCATCACTCACCCTCACCACTCACCCTCAACACTTACCACTCACCACTCTCCCTCACCACTCACCCTCACCACTCACCCTCAACACTTACCACTCACCGCTCACTCTCATCACTCACTACACTCACCACTCTCCCTCACCCTCACCACTCACCCTCACCATTCACCCTCACCACTCACACCACTCACACCACTCACCCTCACCACTCAACACTCACCCTCACCCTCACTACTCACCACTCACGCTCACCCTCACTACTCACCACTCATGCTCACCCTCACCACTCTTCCTCACCCTCACCACTCACACTCACCCTCACCACTCACTCACCCTCACCACTCATCCTCACCCTCACCACTCACCCTCACCACTCATCACTCACCCTCACCACTCACCCTCAACACTTACCACTCACCACTCTCCCTCACCCTCACCACTCACGCTCACCACTCACCATCACCACTCATCACTCACCCTCACCGCTCACCCTCAACACTTACCACTCACCCTCACCACTCACCCTCACCACTCACCCTCACCACTCACCCTCACCACTCAACACTCACCCTCACCACTCACCCTCACCGCTCACCCTCACCACTCATCACTCACCCTCACCACTCATCCTCACCACTCACCCTCACCACTCATCACTTACTGCTCACTCTCATCACTCACTACACTCACCACACTCCCTCACCCTCACCACTCACCCTCAACACTTACCCTCACCACTCACCCCTCACCACTCACCCTCACTACTCACCACTCACCCTCACCTTCACCACTCACCACTCACCCTCACCACCGACCCTCACTACTCACCACTCACCCTCACCACTCACTCTCACCACTCACCCTCACCACTCACCCTCACCACTCACCCTCACCACTCACCCTCACCACTCAACACTCACCCTCACCACTCACCCTCACTACTCACCACTCACCCTCACTACTCACCACTCACACTCACCCTCACCACTCTTCCTCACCACTCACCCTCACCACTCCCCTCACCACTCAACCCTCACCACTCACCCTCACTACTCACCACGCACGCTCACCCTCACCACTCCCTTACCAGTCACCCTCACCACTCACCCCTCACCAATCACCATGCACACTCACCACTCACCACCACCACTCACCCTCACCACTCACACCACTCACCCTCACCACTCACCCTCACCACTCAACACTCACCCTCACCACTCACCCTCACTACTCACCACACCCTCACCACTCACCCTCACCACCATCACTCAACCTCACCACTCACCCTCACCACTCACCCTCACCACTCACCCTCACCACTCACCCTCACCACTCAACACTCACCCTCACCACTCACCCTCACTACTCACCACTCACGCTCACCCTCACTACTCACCACTCACCCTCACCACTCTTCCTCACCACTCACCCTCACCACTCCCCTCACATCTCAACCCTCACCACTCACCCTCACTACTCACCACGCACACTCACCCTCACCACTCCCTTACCAGTCACCCTCACCACTCACCAATCACCATGCACACTCACCACTCACCACCACCACTCACCCTCACCACTCACACCACTCACCCTCACCACTCACCCTCACCACTCAACACTCACCCTCACCACTCACCCTCACTACGCACCACTCACGCTCACCCTCACTACTCACCACTCATGCTCACCCTCACCACTCACTCACCCTCACCACTCACCCTCACCACTCACCCTCACCACTCACCCTCACCACTCATCACTCACCCTCACCACTCACCCTCAACACTTACCACTCACCACTCTCCCTCACCCTCACCACTCACCCTCACTACTCACCATGCACGCTCACCCTCACCACTCCCTTACCAGTCACGCTCACCACTCACCCCTCACCAATCACCATGCACACTCACCACTCACCACCACCACTCACCCTCACCACTCACACCACTCACCCTCACCACTCACCCTCACCACTCAACACTCACCCTCACCACTCACCCTCACTACTCACCACTCACGCTCACCCTCACTACTCACCACTCATGCTCACCCTCACCACTCTTCCTCACCCTCACCACTCACCCTCACCACTCACCCTCACCACTCACTCACCCTCACCACTCATCCTTACCACTCACCCTCACCACTCACCCTCACCACTCATCACTCACCCTCACCACTCACCCTCAACACTTACCACTCACCACTTTCCCTCACCCTCACCACTCACCCTCACCACTCACCACTCACCATCACCACTCATCACTCACCCTCACCGCTCACCCTCAATACTTACCACTCACCCTCACCACTCACCCTCACCACCCACCCTCACCACTCAACACTCACCCTCACCACTCACCCTCACTACTCACCACTCACGCTCACCCTCACTACTCACCACTCACACTCACTCTCACCACTCTTCCTCACCACTCATCCTCACCACTCACCCTCACCACTCAACCCTCACCACTCACCCTCACTACTCACCACTCACGCTCACCCTCACCACTCTCCCTTACCACTCACCCTCACCACTCACCCCTCACCAATCACCATGCACACTCACCACTCATGCTCACCACTCACCCTCACCACTCACCACCACCACTCACCCTCACCACTCACACCACTCACCCTCACCACTCACTACACTCACCACTCACCCTTACCACTCGTCCTCACCACTCACCCTCACCACTCTCCCTCACCACTCACACTCACCACTCACCCTCACCACTCACCCACACCACTCACCCTCACCATTCACCCTCACCGCTCACCCTCACCACTCATCACTCACTCTCACCACTCACCCTCACCACTCACCCTCAACACTTACCACTCACCGCTCACTCTCATCACTCACTACACACACCACTCTCCCTCACCCTCACCACTCACCCTCACCACTCACCCTCACCACTCACCCTCACCACTCACCCTTACCACTCACCCTCACCACTCTTCCTCACCACTCCCCCTCACCACTCTCCCTCACCACTCACCCTCACCACTCACCCTCACCACTCATCACTCACCCTCACCACTCATCCTCACCACTCATCCTCACCACTCACCCTCACCACTCACCACTCACCCTCACCACTCATCACTCACCCTCACCACTCACCCTCAACACTTACCACTCACCACTTTCCCTCATCCTCACCACTCACAACTCACCCCTCACCCTCACCGCTCACCACTCACCCTCACCACTCACCCTCACTACTCACCCTCAGCACTCACTCTCACCACTGACCCTCACCACTCACCCTCACCACTCACCCTCACCACTCACCCTCACCACTCACTCACCCTCACCACTCACTCTCACCACTCACCACTCACCCTCACCACTCATCACTCACCCTCACCACTCACCCTCAACACTTACCACTCACCACTCTCCCTCACCCTCACCCTCACTACTCACCACGCACGCTCACCCTCACCACTCCCTTACCAGTCACCCTCACCACTCAACACTCACCAATCACCATGCACAATCACCACCACCACTCACCCTCACCACTCACACCACTCACCCTCACCACTCACCCTCACCACTCAACACTCACCCTCACCACTCACCCTCACTACTCACCACTCACGCTCACCCTCACTACTCACCACTCATGCTCACCCTCACCACTCTTCCTCACTCTCACCACTCACCCTCACCATTCACCCTCACCACTCATCCTCACCACTCACCCTCACCACTCACCCTCACCACTCAACACTCACCCTCACCACTCACCCTCAACACTTACCACTCACCACTCTCCCTCACCCTCACCACTCACCCTCACCACTCACCATCACCACTCATCACTCACCCTCACCGCTCACCCTCAACACTTACCACTCACCCTCACCACTCACCCTCACCCTCACCACTCAACACTCACCCTCACCACTCACCCTCACTACTCACCACTCACGCTCACCCTCACTACTCACCACTCACACTCACTCTCACCACTCTTCCTCACCACTCACCCTCACCACTCACCCTCACCACTCAACCCTCACCACTCACCCTCACTACTCACCACTCACGCTCACCCTCACCACTCTCCCTTACCACTCACCCTCACCACTCACCCCTCACCAATCACCATGCACACTCACCACTCACGCTCACCACTCACCCTCACCACTCACCACCACCACTCACCCTCACCACTCACACCACTCACCCTCACCACTCACTACACTCACCACTCACCCTTACCACTCTTCCTCACCACTCACCCTCACCACTCTCGCTCACCACTCAACACTCACCCTCACCACTCACCCTCACTACTCACCACACCCTCACTACTCACCACTCACCGTCACCACTCACCCTCACCACCATCACTCAACCTCACCACTCACCCTCACCACTCATCCTCACCACCACCACTCACCCTCACCACTCACCCTCACTACTCACCACACCCTCACTACTCACCACTCACCCTCACCACTCACCCTCACCACTCACTACTCACCCTCACCACTCATCCTCACCACTCACCCTCACTACTCAACACTCACTCTCACCACTCACCCTCGCCACTCAACACTCACCCTCACTACTCACCACTAACCCTAACCACTCACCACTCTTCCTCACCACTCACCCTTACCACTCACCCTCACCACTCACTACACTCACCACTCACCCTTACCATTCTTCCTCATCACTCACCCTCACCACTCTACCTCACCACTCACACTCACCACTGACCCTCACCACTCAGCACTCACCCTCAACACTCACCCTCACCACTCACCCTCACCGCTCACCCTCACCACTCATCACTCACCCTCACCACTCACCCTCAACACTTACCACTCACCGCTCACTCTCATCACTCACTACACTCACCACTCTCCCTCACCCTCACCACCACACCCTCAACACTCACCCTCACCACTCACCCTCATCACTCACCCTCAACACTTACCACTCACCGCTCACTCTCATCACTCACTACACTCACCACTCACCCTCACCACTCACCCTCAACACTCACCCTCAACACTTACCACTCACCACTCTCCCTCACCCTCACCACTCACCCTCACCACTCACCACTCACCATCACCACTCATCACTCACCCTCACCGCTCACCCTCAACACTTACCACTCACCCTCACCACTCACCTTCACCACTCACCCTCACCACTCAACCCTCACCACTCACCCTCACCCTCACCACTCATCACTCACCCTCACCACTAATCCTCACCACTCACCCTCACCACTCATCACTTACTGCTCACTCTCATCACTCACTACACTCACCACACTCCCTCACCCTCACCACTCACCCTCAACACTTACCCTCACCACTCACCCCTCACCACTCACCCTCACTACTCACCACTCACCCTCACCACTCACCCTCACCACCGACCCTCACTACTCACCACTCACCCTCACCACTCACTCTCACCACTCACCCTCACCACTCACCCTCACCACTCACCCTCACCACTCACCCTCACCACTCAACACTCACCCTCACCACTCACCCTCACTACTCACCACTCACGCTCACCCTCACTACTCACCACTCACACTCACCCTCACCACTCTTCCTCACCACTCACCCTCACCACTCCCCTCACCACTCAACCCTCACCACTCACCCTCACTACTCACCACGCACGCTCACCCTCACCACTCCCTTACCAGTCACCCTCACCACTCACCCCTCACCAATCACCATGCACACTCACCACTCACCACCACCACTCACCCTCACCACTCACACCACTCACCCTCACCACTCACCCTCACCACTCAACACTCACCCTCACCACTCACCCTCACTACTCACCACACCCTCACTACTCACCACTCACCGTCACCACTCACCCTCACCACCATCACTCAACCTCACCTCTCACCCTCACCACCACCACTCACCCTCACCACTCACCCTCACTACTCACCACACCCTCACTACTCACCACTCACCCTCACCACTCACCCTCACCACTCACTACTCACCCTCACCACTCATCCTCACCACTCACCCTCACTACTCAACACTCACTCTCACCACTCACCCTCGCCACTCAACACTCACCCTCACTACTCACCACCAACTCTAACCACTCACCACTCTTCCTCACCACTCACCCTCACCACTCACCCTCACCACTCACTACACTCACCACTCACCCTTACCACTCTTCCTCACCACTCACCCTCACCACTCTCCCTCACCACTCACACTCACCACTGACCCTCACCACTCAGCACTCACCCTCAACACTCACCCTCACCACTCACCCTCACCGCTCACCCTCACCACTCATCACTCACCCTCACCACTCACCCTCAACACTTACCACTCACCGCTCACTCTCATCACTCACTACACTCACCACTCTCCCTCACCCTCACCACCACACCCTCAACACTCACCCTCACCACTCACCCTCATCACTCACCCTCAACACTTACCACTCACCGCTCACTCTCATCACTCACTACACTCACCACTCTCCCTCACCCTCACCACTCACCCTCACCACTCACCCTCACCACTCACCCTTACCACTCACCCTCACCACTCTTCCTCACCACTCACCCTCACCACTCTCCCTCACCACTCACAACTCACCACTCACTCTCACCCCTCACCACTCACCCTCACCACTCACCCTCACCACTCACCCTTACCACTCACCCTCACCACTCTTCCTCACCACTCACCCTCACCACTCTCCCTCACCACTCACACTCACCACTGACCCTCACCACTCACCTCTCACCCTCACCACTCACCACTCACCTTCACTGCTCACCCTCACCACTCATCACTCACCCTCACCACTCATCCTCACCACTCACCCTCACCACTCACCACTCACCACTCACCCTCACCACTCATCACTCACCCTCACCACTCACCCTCAACACTTACCACTCACCACTCTCCCTCACCACTCACCCTCACCACTCAACCTCAACACTTACCACTCACCGCTCACTCTCATCACTCACTACACTCACCACTCTCCCTCACCCTCACCACTCACCCTCACCATTCACCCTCACCACTCACACCACTCACCCTCACCACTCACCCTCACCACTCAACCTCACTACTCACCACTCACGCTCACCCTCACTACTCACCACTCATGCTCACCCTCACCACTCTTCCTCACCTTCACCACTCACCCTCACCACTCACCCTCACCACTCACCCTTACCACTCACCCTCACCACTCTTCCTCACCACTCACCCTCACCACTCAACACTCACCATCACCACTCATCACTCACCCTCACCGCTCACCCTCAACACTTACCACTCACCCTCACCACTCACCCTCACCACTCACCCTCACCACTCAACACTCACCCTCACCACTCACCCTCACCGCTCACCCTCACCACTCATCCTCACCACTCACCCTCACCACTCATCACTTACTGCTCACTCTCATCACTCACTACACTCACCACACTCCCTCACCCTCACCACTCACCCTCAACACTTACCCTCACCACTCACCCCTCACCACTCACCCTCACTACTCACCACTCACCCTCACCTTCATCACTCACCACTCACCCTCACCACCGACCCTCACTACTCACCACTCACCCTCACCACTCACTCTCACCACTCACCCTCACCACTCACCCTCACCACTCACCCTCACCACTCACCCTCACCACTCAACACTCACCCTCACCACTCACCCTCACTACTCACCACTCACACTCACCCTCACTACTCACCACTCACACTCACCCTCACCACTCTTCCTCACCACTCACCCTCACCACTCCCCTCACCACTCAACCCTCACCACTCACCCTCACTACTCACCACGCACGCTCACCCTCACCACTCCCTTACCAGTCACCCTCACCACTCACCCCTCACCAATCACCATGCACACTCACCACTCACCACCACCACTCACCCTCACCACTCACACCACTCACCCTCACCACTCACCCTCACCACTCAACACTCACCCTCACCACTCACCCTCACTACTCACCACACCCTCACTACTCACGACTCACCCTCACCACTCACCATCACCACCATCACTCAACCTCACCACTCACCCTCACCACTCATCCTCACCACCACCACTCACCCTCACCACTCACCCTCACCACTCACCACACCCTCACTACTCACCACTCACCCTCACCACTCACCCTCACCACTCACTACTCACCCTCACCACTCATCCTCACCACTCACCCTCACTACTCAACACTCACTCTCACCACTCACCCTCGCCACTCAACACTCACCCTCACTACTCACCACTAACCCTAACCACTCACCACTCTTCCTCACTACTCACCACTCACCCTCACCACTCACCCTCACCACTCACCACTCACCCTCACCACCGACCCTCACTACGCACCACTCACCCTCACCACTCACTCTCACCCTCACCACTCACCCTCACCACTCACCCTCACCACTCATCACTCACCCTCACCGCTCATCCTCAACACTTACCACTCACCCTCACCACTCACCCTCACCACTCACCCTCACCACTCAACACTCACCCTCACCACTCACCCTCACTACTCACCGCTCACCCTCACTACTCACCACTCACCGTCACCACTCTTCCTCACCACTCACCCTCACCACTCACCTTCACCACTCAACCCTCACCACTCACCCTCACTACTCACCACTCACGCTCACCCTCACCACTCTCCCTTACCACTCACCACTGACCCCTCACCAATCACCATGCACACTCACCACTCACGCTCACCACTCACCCTTCCCACTCACCACCACCACTCACCCTCACCACTCACACCACTCACCCTCACCACTCACTACACTCACCACTCACCCTTACCACTCTTCCTCACCACTCACCCTCACCACTCTCCCTCACCACTCACACTCACCACTGACCCTCACCACTCAGCACTCACCCTCAACACTTACCACTCACCGCTCACTCTCATCACTCACTACACTCACCACTCTCCCTCACCCTCACCACTCACCCTCACCATTCACCCTCATCACTCACCCTCAACACTTACCACTCACCGCTCGCTCTCATCACTCACTACACTCACCACTCTCCCTCACCCTCACCACTCACCCTCACCAATCACCCTCACCACTCACCCTTACCACTCACCCTCACCACTCTTCCTCACCACTCACCCTCACCACTCTCCCTCACCACTCACACTCACCACTGACCCTCACCACTCACCTCTCACCCTCACCACTCACCCTCACCACTCACCTTCACCGCTCAGCCTCACCACTCATCACTCACCCTCACCACTCATCCTCACCACTCACCCTCGCCACTCACCACTCACCACTCACCCTCACCACTCATCACTCACCCTCACCACTCACCCTCAACACTTACCACTCACCACTCTCCCTCACCACTCACCCTCACCACTCACCCTCAACACTTACCACTCACCGCTCACTCTCATCACTCACTACACTCACCACTCTCCCTCACCCTCACCACTCACCCTCACCATTCACCCTCACCACTCACACCACTCACACCACTCACCCTCACCACTCAACACTCACCCTCACCACTCACCCTCACTACTCACCACTCACGCTCACCCTCACTACTCACCACTCATGCTCACCCTCACCACTCTTCCTCACCCTCACCACTCACACTCACCCTCACCACTCACTCACCCTCACCACTCATCTTCACCCTCACCACTCACCCTCACCACTCATCACTCACCACTCACCCTCAACACTTACCACTCACCACTCTCCCTCACCCTCACCACTCACGCTCACCACTCACCATCACCACTCATCACTCACCCTCACCGCTCACCCTCAACACTTACCACTCACCCTCACCACTCACCCTCACCACTCACCCTCACCACTCACCCTCACCACTCAACACTCACCCTCACCACTCACCCTCACCGCTCACCCTCACCACTCATCACTCACCCTCACCACTCATCCTCACCACTCACCCTCACCACTCATCACTTACTGCTCACTCTCATCACTCACTACACTCACCACACTCCCTCACCCTCACCACTCACCCTCAACACTTACCCTCACCACTCACCCCTCACCACTCACCCTCACTACTCACCACTCACCCTCACCTTCACCACTCACCACTCACCCTCACCACCGACCCTCACTACTCACCACTCACCCTCACCACTCACTCTCACCACTCACCCTCACCACTCACCCTCACCACTCACCCTCACCACTCACCCTCACCACTCAACACTCACCCTGACCACTCACCCTCACTACTCACCACTCACACTCACCCTCACTACTCACCACTCACACTCACCCTCACCACTCTTCCTCACCACTCACCCTCACCACTCCCCTCACCACTCAACCCTCACCACTCACCCTCACTACTCACCACGCACGCTCACCCTCACCACTCCCTTACCAGTCACCCTCACCACTCACCCCTCACCAATCACCATGCACACTCACCACTCACCACCACCACTCACCCTCACCACTCACACCACTCACCCTCACCACTCACCCTCACCACTCAACACTCACCCTCACCACTCACCCTCACTACTCACCACACCCTCACCACTCACCCTCACCACCATCACTCAACCTCACCACTCACCCTCACCACTCATCCTCACCACCACCACTCACCCTCACCACTCACCCTCACCCTCACCACTCACCACACCCTCACTACTCACCACTCACCCTCACCACTCACCCTCACCACTCACTACTCACCCTCACCACTCATCCTCACCACTCACCCTCACTACTCAACACTCACTCTCACCACTCACCCTCGCCACTCAACACTCACCCTCACTACTCACCACTAACCCTAACCACTCACCACTCTTCATCACCACTCACCCTCACCACTCACCCTCACCACTCATCCTCACCACCACCACTCACCCTCACCACTCACCCTCACTACTCACCACACCCTCACTACTCACCACTCACCCTCACCACTCATCCTCACCACTCACCCTCACTACTCACCACTCACCCTCACCACTCACCCTCACCACTCAACACTCACCCTCACTACTCACGACTAACCCTAACCACTCACCACTCTTCCTCACCACTCACCCTCACCACTCACCCTCACCACTCACCCTCACTACTCATCACTCACGCTCAACCTCACCACTCTCCCTCACCACTCATCCTCACCACTCACCCTCACCACTCACCCTCACCACTCAACACTCACCCTCACCACTCACCCTCACTACTCACCACTCATGCTCACCCTCACCACTCTTCCTCACCCTCACCACTCACCCTCACCACTCACCCTCACCACTCATCACTCACCCTCACCACATCCTCACCACTCACCCTCACCACTCATTACTTACTGCTCACTCTCATCACTCACTACACTCCCTCACCTTCACCACTCACCCTCAACACTTTCCCTCACCACTCACCCTCACCACTCACCCCTCACCACTCACCCTCACTACTCACCACTCACCCTCACCACTCACCCTCACCACTCACCACTCACCCTCACCACCGACCCTCACTACGCACCACTCACCCTCACCACTCACTCTCACCCTCACCACTCACCCTCACCACTCACCCTCACCACTCATCATCACCCTCACCGCTCATCCTCAACACTTACCACTCACCCTCACCACTCACCCTCACCACTCACCCTCACCACTCAACACTCACCCTCACCACTCACCATCACTACTCACCGCTCACCCTCACTACTCACCACTGACACTCACCGTCACCACTCTTCCTCACCACTCACCCTCACCACTCACCCTCACCACTCAACCCTCACCACTCACCCTCACTACTCACCACTCACGCTCACCCTCACCACTCTCCCTTACCACTCACCACTGACCCCTCACCAATCACCATGCACACTCACCACTCACGCTCACCACTCACCCTCCCCACTCACCACCACCACTCACCCTCACCACTCACACCACTCACCCTCACCACTCACTACACTCACCACTCACCCTTACCACTCTTCCTCACCACTCACCCTCACCACTCTCCCTCACCACTCACACTCACCACTGACCCTCACCACTCAGCACTCACCCTCAACACTCACCCTCACCACTCACCCTCACCGCTCACCCTCACCACTCATCACTCACCCTCACCACTCACCACTCACCCTCAACACTTACCACTCACCGCTCACTCTCATCACTCACTACACTCACCACTCTCCCTCACCCTCACCACTCACCCTCACCATTCACCCTCACCACTCACACCACTCACACCACTCACCCTCACTACTCACCACTCACGCTCACCCTCACTACTCACCACTCATGCTCACCCTCACCACTCTTCCTCACCCTCACCACTCACCCTCACCACTCACCCTCACCACTCACTCACCCTCACCACTCATCCTCACCCTCACCACTCACCCTCACCACTCATCACTCACCCTCACCACTCACCCTCAACACTTACCACTCACCACTCTCCCTCACCCTCACCACTCACCCTCACCACTCACCACTCACCATCACCACTCATCACTCACCCTCACCGCTCACCCTCAACACTTACCACTCACCCTCACCACTCACCCTCACCACTCACCCTCACCACTCAACACTCACCCTCACCACTCACCCTCACCGCTCACCCTCACCACTCATCACTCACCCTCACCACTCATCCTCACCACTCACCCTCACCACTCATCACTTACTGCTCACTCTCATCACTCACTACACTCACCACACTCCCTCACCCTCACCACTCACCCTCAACACTTACCCTGACCACTCACCCCTCACCACTCACCCTCACAACTCACCACTCACCCTCACCACCGACCCTCACTACTTACCACTCACCCTCACCACTCACTCTCACCACTCACCCTCACCACTCACCCTCACCACTCACCCTCACCACTCACCCTCACCACTCAACACTCACCCTCACCACTCACCCTCACTACTCACCACTCACGCTCACCCTCACTACTCACCACTCACCCTCACCACTCTTCCTCACCACTCACCCTCACCACTCCCCTCACCACTCAACCCTCACCACTCACCCTCACTACTCACCACGCACGCTCACCCTCACCACTCCCTTACCAGTCACCCTCACCACTCACCCCTCACCAATCACCATGCACACTCACCACTCACCGCCACCACTCACCCTCACCACTCACACCACTCACCCTCACCACTCACCCTCACCACTCAACACTCACCCTCACCACTCACCCTCACTACTCACCACTCACGCTCACCCTCACTACTCACCACTCATGCTCACCCTCACCACTCACTCACCCTCACCACTCACCCTCACCACTCACCCTCACCACTCACCCTCACCACTCATCACTCACCCTCACCACTCACCCTCAACACTTACCACTCACCACTCTCCCTCACCCTCACTACTCACCACGCACGCTCACCCTCACCACTCCCTTACCAGTCACGCTCACCACTCACCCCTCACCAATCACCATGCACACTCACCACTCACCACCACCACTCACCCTCACCACTCACACCACTCACCCTCACCACACACCCTCACCACTCAACACTCACCCTCACCACTCACCCTCACTACTCGCCACTCACGCTCACCCTCACTACTCACCACTCATGCTCACCCTCACCACTCTTCCTCACCCTCACCACTCACCCTCACCACTCACCCTCACCACTCATCCTTACCACTCACCCTCACCACTCACCACTCACCCTCACCACTCATCACTCACCCTCACCACTCACCCTCAACACTTACCACTCACCACTCTCCCTCACCCTCACCACTCACCCTCACCACTCACCATCACCAATCATCACTCACCCTCGCCGCTCACCCTCAACACTTACCACTCACCCTCACCACTCACCCTCACCACTCACCCTCACCACTCAACACTCACCCTCACCACTCACCCTCACCGCTCACCCTCACCACTCATCACTCACCCTCACCACTCATCCTCACCACTCACCCTCACCACTCATCACTTACTGCTCACTCTCATCACTCACTACACTCACCACACTCCCTCACCCTCACCACTCACCCTCAACACTTACCCTGACCACTCACCCCTCACCACTCACCCTCACTACTCACCACTCACCCTCACCCTCACAACTCACCACTCACCCTCACCACCGACCCTCACTACTCACCACTCACCCTCACCACTCACTCTCACCACTCACCCTCACCACTCACCCTCACCACTCACCCTCACCACTCACCCTCACCACTCACCCTCACCACTCAACACTCACCCTCACCACTCACCCTCACTACTCACCACTCACGCTCACCCTCACTACTCACCACTCACCCTCACCACTCTTCCTCACCACTCACCCTCACCACTCCCCTCACATCTCAACCCTCACCACTCACCCTCACTACTCACCACGCACACTCACCCTCACCACTCCCTTACCAGTCACCCTCACCACTCACCAATCACCATGCACACTCACCACTCACCACCACCACTCACCCTCACCACTCACACCACTCACCCTCACCACTCACCCTCACCACTCAACACTCACCCTCACCACTCACCCTCACTACGCACCACTCACGCTCACCCTCACTACTCACCACTCATGCTCACCCTCACCACTCACTCACCCTCACCACTCACCCTCACCACTCACCCTCACCACTCACCCTCACCACTCATCACTCACCCTCACCACTCACCCTCAACACTTACCACTCACCACTCTCCCTCACCCTCACCACTCACCCTCACTACTCACCATGCACGCTCACCCTCACCACTCCCTTACCAGTCACGCTCACCACTCACCCCTCACCAATCACCATGCACACTCACCACTCACCACCACCACTCACCCTCACCACTCACACCACTCACCCTCACCACTCACCCTCACCACTCAACACTCACCCTCACCACTCACCCTCACTACTCACCACTCACGCTCACCCTCACTACTCACCACTCATCCTTACCACTCACCCTCACCACTCACCCTCACCACTCATCACTCACCCTCACCACTCACCCTCAACACTTACCACTCACCACTTTCCCTCACCCTCACCACTCACCCTCACCACTCACCACTCACCATCACCACTCATCACTCACCCTCACCGCTCACCCTCAATACTTACCACTCACCCTCACCACTCACCCTCACCACCCACCCTCACCACTCAACACTCACCCTCACCACTCACCCTCACTACTCACCACTCACGCTCACCCTCACTACTCACCACTCACACTCACTCTCACCACTCTTCCTCACCACTCATCCTCACCACTCACCCTCACCACTCAACCCTCACCACTCACCCTCACTACTCACCACTCACGCTCACCCTCACCACTCTCCCTTACCACTCACCCTCACCACTCACCCCTCACCAATCACCATGCACACTCACCACTCACGCTCACCACTCACCCTCACCACTCACCACCACCACTCACCCTCACCACTCACACCACTCACCCTCACCACTCACTACACTCACCACTCACCCTTACCACTCGTCCTCACCACTCACCCTCACCACTCTCCCTCACCACTCACACTCACCACTCACCCTCACCACTCACCACTCACCCACACCACTCACCCTCACCATTCACCCTCACCGCTCACCCTCACCACTCATCACTCACTCTCACCACTCACCCTCACCACTCACCCTCAACACTTACCACTCACCGCTCACTCTCATCACTCACTACACACACCACTCTCCCTCACCCTCACCACTCACCCTCACCACTCACCCTCACCACTCACCCTCACCACTCACCCTTACCACTCACCCTCACCACTCTTCCTCACCACTCCCCCTCACCACTCTCCCTCACCACTCACCCTCACCACTCACCCTCACCACTCATCACTCACCCTCACCACTCATCCTCACCACTCATCCTCACCACTCACCCTCACCACTCACCCTCACCACTCATCACTCACCCTCACCACTCACCCTCAACACTTACCACTCACCACTTTCCCTCATCCTCACCACTCACAACTCACCCCTCACCCTCACCGCTCACCACTCACCCTCACCACTCACCCTCACTACTCACCCTCAGCACTCACTCTCACCACTGACCCTCACCACTCACCCTCACCACTCACCCTCACCACTCACCCTCACCACTCACTCACCCTCACCACTCACTCTCACCACTCACCACTCACCCTCACCACTCATCACTCACCCTCACCACTCACCCTCAACACTTACCACTCACCACTCTCCCTCACCCTCACCCTCACTACTCACCACGCACGCTCACCCTCACCACTCCCTTACCAGTCACCCTCACCACTCAACACTCACCAATCACCATGCACAATCACCACCACCACTCACCCTCACCACTCACACCACTCACCCTCACCACTCACCCTCACCACTCAACACTCACCCTCACCACTCACCCTCACTACTCACCACTCACGCTCACCCTCACTACTCACCACTCATGCTCACCCTCACCACTCTTCCTCACTCTCACCACTCACCCTCACCACTCACCCTCACCACTCATCCTCACCACTCACCCTCACCACTCACCACTCACCCTCACCACTCAACACTCACCCTCACCACTCACCCTCAACACTTACCACTCACCACTCTCCCTCACCCTCACCACTCACCCTCACCATTCACCATCACCACTCATCACTCACCCTCACCGCTCACCCTCAACACTTACCACTCACCCTCACCACTCACCCTCACCACTCACCCTCACCACTCAACACTCACCCTCACCACTCACCCTCACTACTCACCACTCACGGTCACCCTCACTACTCACCACTCACACTCACTCTCACCACTCTTCCTCACCACTCACCCTCACCACTCACCCTCACCACTCAACCCTCACCACTCACCCTCACTACTCACCACTCACGCTCACCCTCACCACTCTCCCTTACCACTCACCCTCACCACTCACCCCTCACCAATCACCATGCACACTCACCACTCACGCTCACCACTCACCCTCACCACTCACCACCACCACTCACCCTCACCACTCACACCACTCACCCTCACCACTCACTACACTCACCACTCACCCTTACCACTCTTCCTCACCACTCACCCTCACCACTCTCGCTCACCACTCACACTCACCACTCACCCTCACCACTCACCACTCACCCACACCACTCACCCTCACCACTCACCCTCACCACTCTCCCTCACCCTCACCACTCACCCTCAACACTCACCCTCACCACTCACCCTCACCACTCACCCTCACCACTCACCCTTACCACTCACCCTCACCACTCTTCCTCACCACTCACCCTCACCACTCACCCTCACCACTCACCCTCACCACTCACTCACCCTCACCACTCACCCTCACCACTCACCCTCACCACTCATCACTCACCCTCACCACTCACCCTCAACACTTACCACTCACCACTCTCCCTCACCCTCACTACTCACCACGCACGCTCACCCTCACCACTCCCTTACCAGTCACCCTCACCACTCACCCCTCACCAATCACCATGCACACTTACCACTCACCACCACCACTCACCCTCACTACTCACACCACTCACCCTCACCACTCACCACTCTCCCTCACCACTCACTCTCACCACTGACCCTCACCACTCACCCTCACCACTCACCCTCACCACTCTTCCTCACCACTCTTCCTCACCACTCCCACTCACCCTCACCACTCTACCTTACCCTTCACCACTCTCCCTCACCACTTACCACTGACCCTCACCACTCACCCTCACCACTCACCCTCACCACTCACCACTGACCCTCACCACTCACCACTCACCCTCACCACTCACTCTCACCCCTCACCACTCACCACTCACCCTCACCACTCACTCTCACCACTCACCCTCATCACTCACCACTCACCCTCACCACTCACCACTCACCCTCACCACTCACCCTCACCACTCATCACTCACCACTCACCCTCATCACTCACCACTCACCCTCACCACTCATCACTCACCCTCACTGCTCACCCTCAACACTGCTCACTCACCCTCACTGCTCACTCTCACCACTCACCCTCACCACTCACCCTCAACACTTACCACTCACCGCTCACTCTCATCACTCACTACACTCACCACTCACCCTCACCGCTCACCCTCAACAC